>NC_141540.1:137687500-137987500 GCF_021556685.1 Rattus norvegicus
CTTTGGGTCTGGCCAATTCTGGCATGGGATTTTTTTTTTAATCTGCAATTTTTTTTAAATAATAAAGTTTGTAAGGCTAAAGATTATTTAAATTTTTTAAAAAGAAAGTTAGCCGCAGTCAAGTATGTTAAAACATCAGGAACATTCACATGCTTAGATCACACAGAGAGCTGCGTGTGTCCAGCTGTTAAATAAATTTATAATAATGAGGGAAGCTAAGTAAACGTCAAGCCTCCCCTTTTGTTTTGAGTATTTGAGAGTCCAAAGGGAACCAAGTCACTTCTCCAGAACACACTGAAAGAGCACTAAGGGTAGGCAGACCAGAAGCATCGCATTAAAACAGGCGTCATTTTCGGGAAATGGAAGCTCTGAGGCTGATGGGGATGGCAGTGCATGGAAGTCCAGAGCCCACATCCCTGCTGGAGACCATGGCCGAGCCACTCGGAGATGCTAGACCATGGGCAAGCCACTTGGAACTGCGATATCACAGCCGAGTCACTCTGAGCTGCTAGACCATGGCCAAGCCACTCCAAGCTGCCAGACCACAGCTGAGCCACTCTGAGCTGCTACGCCAAGACCGAGCCACTCCAAGCCACTAGACCATGACCGCCCCAACCACTCTGAGCTACTAGATCACGTGTGGCTGAGCCAATCTGAGCTGCTAGACCACAGCCAAGCCACTGGGAACTTGTAGACCACGGCCAAGCCACTCTGAGCTCTAGGCTCTTCACTGTATCCTCATCCATGTTTCCAGGTTTGTCTTCTTTCTTTCTTGATGTATTTCTTTATTTTTGTTCCCCCTCCATTTGCTGACGGCTATCCTTGTGCCTTCCCAGTTCTGACATGGACATGAGCTCCACAATAACCTAAGCCCATGGATGCCCATATACTGGGAAACCAAGGATCCTGTACAGACTGAGAAGGGACAGTAAATATAATGTAAACTTAGGAAACTATGAAGAAAAACTTCCTTTGGTATCTAAGAGGGAGTTAAAAGAGAAGGTCGTCTTCACACGCTTCAGTTAACTTTGCTTTCGTCTAAGCTCGGTGACCATTTCCCCTCCAGAATTTCAGCTCCAGTCAGGAGTGAGTCTCGTTCATCAACCAGAGTGCACGCACATTCTGTGTCTGCTGTTGGAGTAAGAGCTTATTGTAAATCCTATCATATTTAAGCCACCTAGATAGGAATAAATATTCCTTATAACCAGGTAAGCTTTCAGCAAGTCATCAGAGCAGGGAGTGTCTTGGGACACTGGCCCTTGACCCCCTTGTCCACCATTTATCTCTGCTGCCTCCTAACCCCCTCACCCATTCCCTTTCACCCTGTCTCTCCCGTTCACAAAGCATGCTTCCTGTTGTAGGGGTGATCTTACCCAGTAATGAATACCATCCCTCCATTAGTCTTGTGGCCCTCTGTGAAGAGTGCCAGCTAGTTACACCTTAACTCTCCCCCATAGACAATATTTGCTGTATGAATTCTCCCATTCCGTGCCTTTCTATCCACTCAGGAACGAGGTGTGGACGTGAAGGCAGGGAGAATTTGGAATGTGAGCTGAGGTCAGGCAGCTCCCACAAAGTTCCAACTACTGATGGTTTTCTGTGTCGGTAAGCACGGTCACCAGTGAAGGCCAGTGTGCCAGGGCCCCTTACGGGTCTCAAGGATCCTCTCCCCCAGAGTTCAGAACAACTCCCTCCCTCCTCAGAGTTGAGAACAACAACGCACAACTCTTCCTTTCCAGCAGTGCATGTGTCCAGTTGTCTAAAACCAAGGGAATTCAGTGGCTCTGCAGACACAAAGTCAGAAAGTGGAGTGGCCAGGGGAGAAACTTGAGCTCTCTGGGTGTTTGCCTCAGCTATGAGAAGCATGCACTGACTTTTTTTTCTAATGAAAACTGGACAGTTTGTTTTGTCTGGGATGGGTTAGGCACTGCCTAGGAATGAAAGAAGTAGACCAGATGGCCCTGGTTTTTCCTAGGAGCATCCTACTAGGGAGTGGCACAGCAGTCCAGGTTCCCCCAAACTGCTCCCAAACTGTCCAAATACACAAATATCCTTCCCCTGGGTAAAGTCTCTATTTCTGCCAACTTCTATTTTAATAACTTGCCACTCTTCATATTTTTTTAACCACACGAGATTTCTTGTTTTAAACTTATTTAACAGATACTTGTTTAACATCACGGGCCTGCCTTTTCTGTAAGGGAATGGAGGAGGGGTAGGTCTAGAGGAGACAGGAGGTGAGAAGAGTCCGGGAGGAGAGGAGGGAGGGGCACCGAGGTTGGAATGTCATATATGAGAGAAGAATAAAAAAAATGTTCTGGGTCTGACAATGAATGCTGTAGGTTTGCAGAACTCAACAGAAACACAAACAGCATTTCTAAATTCATGAAGTTTGAATTCCAGTAGGAACAAACAACAAACAAACAGAAAATGGAGGATTGGAGAGTAATTAGAACCGTGGAGATCTCAAGTGGCCAAGGAGACGTGAAATCTATAATGAGCCAGTACAGCCTTGGGTGCATACATATGCATTATACCTGATCTGCTCATGTCTATACATATTATACATGGCATAGCAAGACACGCCGTGAAAGGACAACATTGGGACACCTTAGTCAAATAATTTCAGTTGGCTTGGATGTTGTAACTGGGCAGCACTTAATGCTGTACAGGCGAGCGTCATCGGATTGGGCTGAGCAGAAGAGACCGGATGTGGAGGCAGATGAGAGTGGACAAAGGCAGGAGGGAAAGACAGAAATTGTGTGAATCATTCCAAAGTTGCCTTTGGGTCTCAGTGGTAGAGCGGTCGCTTAGCACGTGTGAGGACCTGGGTTCACACATACCAACAGCAAGAGTTATCTTCTTGGTAAAGCACAAGCAGAGCAGTAAAGTACATTTCTTCTGGCTATTTTCAGTGTGAGAATTAAGGCCAGAGAAATTTGTCATCTTGTGCTAACATGCATCAGTGTTCTGTGCATGCATACGGACACCTGCATGTTTGTGCATGTGTGTGTATGCATGTGTGGTGGGGTGGTGGTGGTGTCTGCATTGGTACATATGAAAACTAGAGGCCAGTCACCATTGGGTGTCTTCTTCAATTGTTTCTCCACATTGCTTTTGAGACAGGGTCCATCACCAAACTTGATAACATTTTGGCCAGACAAGCTGGCTACTGAGCCCCTGGCATACCCCTGTCTCTGCCCCAGAAAAGCTAGGGTTACACACCCACAACACATGACTTTTATGTGAGTGCAGGGAATCCAAACTGAGGTCCTCCTGCTTTGGTATTGGGCACTTTACCCGTTGAGGCATCTCCTTTCCCCAGACACTGCTTCTGTGTGGCCTTGGAGAACGTAACCCCTGAGCTGGGCTCTCCTGTCAGGGCAGCTCTGAGTTAAGTCTCCATCTGAACTCCTTTCAATGTCCTTGAGAAGTGAATCCTATCCGGACTTTCAAAAAAATAATGTTGTAGGCTGGGGATGTAGCTAAGTGATAGGTACCTACCTATCCTGAGAAAGGTCTCTGTCTAGAGTACTCACCTAACCTGAGAAAGGCCACTGGCTTCATTCCTGGCTTAGTCCAACAAACAAAAGCCAAGTCACAAAGAGCACTGGAAATTCTTGTTTTGGACTAGAGGCCTTTGGACCATGTGGCTCCTTGCTTGAAGATTTAAGATGGCATCATGTCAGGAAACCCTTCAAGTGGGGTTCAACCCTGAGCTTAGGGTTTATACACTGGGCTCGTGGCCACCTCTCAGCCTTCCGTAGGATCCAGTATGCGTTTAGCCTCTTCCGGAGTTAATGGACTCACCTACCCTCTCACCAACTCCCCTGATACTCATTGTCTCCTGTGACACCCAATGGGGGTGACAGAGATGAAATGGCAGATTCCACTCTTAAAGGTTTATGACTCCAGGACTGAAAGGCAGGTGACGCCAATCACCATAACAGAGTCCCGGCCCTCAGAAAGAAGACTCTGCCCTAAAACTATTCAGGGGATCCCAGAGAAGATTCTTGGAAAATTTGGAGAACCTCATTCTCCAAATGAGAGGAAGGCTGGGCGGCAGGGAGTTTCAGTCAGGAAAGCCCAGGCTGGAAGCTCAGGGGAATCAAGCTGTGTGGAATTCGGCACATTGTGGGGAGAAGGGCACAAGGTGAAGGGTGGTGGGCAGGCGCTGGCCACTCCCTGGGCAGCTTCTGCACACGTTTTATCAGTCCGCTTGGGTTTAAGACTCGGTACTAACCTTTTGAACGGATAGGATTATTGTAGGCCAGTCTCATTTTTCTTTGCTACAGTTCTCGATGTGTGTGTGGATGTCTGTGTGGGGTGTGGTGTGATTAAATGGATTAAAAGCTCTAAGCACCACCTGGCATATAGCTGTCCTTATATAAATATTGGCAGCAATCAAGGTGATATTGACGCTGATGAAGATAATGTGTCACTCCTGGGGGTCCCCGAGGGAGGCAGCACAGGTGGACATGACACAGCACTGTCCATTTCTGGATTGCTAGGGCTGAGGAATTAACTTTGGACAGAAAGAGGAGTCAATTCTCAAATCCTCCCGAGTACGGCCTTGACAGCATGTTTGTAATGAGGTGTTCAAAACACTAGGATGGCTCCCTAGCAAACGCAAGGGGAACAAAACAGTATCAACAGTGAGCCAGGCTTTCTCTGTGGTGAGTTCTCACCCCACATCAGAAACATCTGAAGGAGTACAACAGGCTGTGCTCCACTCCTGACTCTGCAGAAGAATCCATGATTCTCGTTTCTCTGGCATGTTCCAGAATGATGCTCTGGTCTAAAACCCATACCTGAGGATAGCCTGCTTCCTTGCATTAGACAGAGGGTCAGACCCAGAACTCTTGGCTTCCTACTACAAACCACATCTTCTGCTGGGCAGCCCTGGGCAGCCCAGGTTCCCTCCCGGTTTCAGAGACACCAGCTCTGCAAAATGTACATGTTGCTTGGATCCCCATTTCTCCATTCGTGGAAACAGGAGATTGGACTAAACCCCTGGACGTTCTGAATCAGGATTCAACACATGGGCCCTGGCAGGACAGAAGAGGAACAAGAAGTTGGTCTCCTGCCAGCCTGTCACCCAATTCTCTACAACCCCCACTGAAGTCAAGAAGTGTCTATAACTCGGTTTGTTAGGACAAAATGGCAACCAACAGATTGGGAAAAGATCTTTACCAATCCTACAACAGATAGAGGGCTTATATCCAAAATATACAAAAAAACTCAAGAAGTTAGACTGCAGGGAGACAAATAACCCTATTAAAAAATGGGGTTCAGGGGTTGGGGATTTAGCTCAGCGGTAGAGCGCTTGCCTAGCAAGCACAAGGCCCTGGGTTTGGTCCCCAGCTCCGAAAAAAAGAAAAAAATGGGGTTCAGAGCTAAACAAAGAATTCACAGCTGAGGAATGCCGAATGACTGAGAAACACCTAAAGAAATGTTCAACATCTTTAGTCATAAGGGAAATGCAAATCAAAACAACCCTGAGATTCCACCTCACACCAGTGAGAATGGCTAAGATCAAAAACTCAGGTGACAGCAAATGCTGGCGAGGAGGTGGAGAAAGAGGAACACTCCTCCATTGTTGGTGGGATTGCAGACTGGTACAACCATTCTGGAAATCAGTCTGGAGGTTCCTCAGAAAATTGAACATTGAACTACCTGAGGATCCAGCTATACCTCTCTTGGGCGTATACCCAAAAGATGCCCCAACATATAACAAAGACACGTGCTCAACTATGTTCATAAGCCTTATTTATAATAGCCAGAAGCTGGAAAGAACCCAGATGCCCTTCAACAGAGGAATGGATACAGAAAATGTGGTACATCTACACAATGGAATATTACTCAGCTATCAAAAAACAATGACTTTATGAAATTCATAGGCAAATGGATGGAACTGGAAAATATCATCATCTGTGAGGTAACCCAATCACAGAAAAACACACATGGTATGCACTCATTGATAAGTGGCTATTAGCCCAAATGCTTGAATTACCCTAGATGCACAGAACATATGAAACTCAAGAAGGATGACCAAAATGCGAACGCCTCACTCCTTCTTTAAAAGGGGAACAAGAATACCCTTGGGAGGGCATAGGGAGGCAAAGTTTAGAACAGAGGCTGAAGGAACACCCATTCAGAGCCTGCCCCACATGTGGCCCATACACATACAGCCATCAAACTAGACAAGATGGATGAAGCAAAGAAGTGCAGGCCGACAGGAACCGGATGTAGATCTCTCCTGAGAGACACAGCCAGAATAGAGCAAATACATAGGCGCATGCCAGCAGCAATCCACTGAACTGAGAATAGGACCCCCATTGAAGGAATCAGAGAAAGGACTGGAAGAGCTTGAAGGGGCTTGAGACCCCTTATGAACAACAATGCCAAGCAACCAGAGCTTCCAGGGACTAAGCCACTACCTAAAGACTATACATGGACTGACCCTGGACTCTGACCTCATAGGTAGCAATGAATAGCCTAGTAAGAGCACCAGTGGAAGGGGAAGCCCTGGGTCCTGCTAAGACTGAACCCCCAGTGAACATGATTGTTGAGGGGAGGGCGGTAATGGGGGAAGGATGGGGAGGAGAACACCCATAAAGAAGGGGAGGGGGAGGGGTTAGGGGGATGTTGGCCCAGAAACCGGGAAAGGGAATAACAATCAAAATGTAAATAAGAAATACTCAAGTTAATAAAGATAAAAAAGAGAGAGAGAGGGAGAAGGCAGGGAGCTCTTGCTGACACGTTCAGCCGTGATTTGGATTTTCCATCCCAGAGTTGACTAGTTTAGATGATCACAAGACTGTGCTGTCACTATTATGAGTTAATCTGCTTCATGAGGGCAGGATGAAGTGTCTTGACAACCCGCGGAATCCGACCACAGTGCTCAGGCGGGGTATCATGGGTCCGTGTGTCATTCTCTAACTTTGATCTCCTCTCGCTCCGCCCACCGGTCATGCTTGCTGGCTGCACCCGTGTGCAACACTGGGCTGCAGGATGGTTACCTAAGATGAACGCCTCATGGAAATGACTGGGCAGGCCTTGCAATGAAATTGGAGAGTCCCAACACTGGGCTTGGCAGGCCTTCTGTCTCCAGACCATTTTGATGGTGAGACAGGTAGGATTTCAGTGACATTACATAACCGCTCTCGGAAGGGACAGCCTGTCCACTTCAGTGGCAGAGGAAGAGAAAGACATCCCGTTCTACCATTGCTAATTATTGTGAATAATTTAAGTGCTGTTCTATGAGATTACACAGTCCTGTTTACTTTCATGACTTACATAAAGAAATAGTTAAGTATTAAGCTTTTGGCTAACATTTTTTTATAAGTAAAAGCTCAGATAGAACCCTAGCAAATTATTAGAATGTTCTCTCTCTCTCTCTCTCTCTCTCTCCCTCCTTCCCTCTCTCTCTCTCTCTCTCTCTCTCTCTCTCTCTCCCTGTCTCTCTCTCCCTGTCTCTCTCTCTCTCTCTCTTTCTCTCTCTCTCTCTCCCTCCCTCCCTCTCTCTCTCTTTCTCTCTCTGTCTCTCTCTCTCTGTCTCTCTCTCCCTGTCTCTCTCTCTCTCTCCCTGTCTCTCTCTCTCCCTCTCTCTCTCTCTCTTCCTCCCCCTTCTCTCTCTCCGTCTCTCTCTCTCCCTCTCTCTCTCTTCCTCTCTCAAGCTTTCTGACATTTGAGGAAAACAAAGAGCAGACTCCGAGCCTTAGCAACATTCTGTTGGTGTCGGCCGTCCTCCAGGGCAACAGATATTATGTTCCATTGGGGTCAGAGTTCAGCGCTGGTTGCTATGGGGGTGTAGGTGAGAAGCCACTTGTACCTTCTTACTATTTAATAGAGATTAAACAATTTTTATAGTGCAAACTGAACGTTTACAATAGCACGAGGAGGACAGAATGCTGTGGAGCAGAGGGAGCTTTTCATGAGTGGCCAGATTTGGAGGAATCCTAGTGGACCGAGAAAAGAACAGAGTTCTGACAGGTGTAGCCAGGAAGGACCTTCTGCCTCTAGGCAGTCACGCAAGATGGCTATGGAAGCTTGTTCTTAGACACTGCTCTTTCCCAACAAGGATTGGCCATCAACTCTGACACTTTGTGAGAGGAAGTAAGGCCCAGAACTCACCTGTGGGAGCTTGGTGGCCAAGCTCCAAGATGGGTCAGTTTCCTTCGTTCCCTTCTGCATTACCTACCTACCTACAGTTCAAAGCCGGCACTCGGTGAGGAGCCAGCATGCTGGTTGGTAGCCTAGAGAAGCCAGCCATGACCCTCGCTAACCCAGGAGGCTACAACAGAGCTGGGCCTCCTAAGTTTCTACCATCTCACACACTGAGAGCCGGCTGAGGTGGTGGGGGAGCACACGGCTAGCTAGGAGGTTTTCGCATTGAGGATGGGCAGGATGCCAGATGCACAGAGGAAGTCCAGGAGTAACAGAGGAGTGTGGTCCAGGGGGCTGCAGTTGAGACGTGGCTGGTGTTCTCTAGGACTGAGGATGCTGAGTGGGTAGCACACTATACGTGACCCCCATCATCGCTCTGTGTGTGTGTGTGTGTGTGTGTGTGTGTGTGTGTGTGTGTGTGTGTGTGTGCTTAAGGTCACTTTAGAAGTAACTCAGGAAGTTCTATTCCCTTGGTAGTGGGACTGGGACCATCTTTGGCCATTCTCCAGATGAGGGAAGCGGCTCACCAGAGAGTGATTCACAGAACAGGTGACAAGTGTCCATCTATCTACCCTTGTTGGTGTTGTCCAGGGAGACACTGCCCCGATGACTCTCTGCCCTTCAGCCAGTTCCCACTGGAATTGCAAGCTCACGCTGCTGCTTACAGAGCAGTACTGGAATGTTGGATACTGCATCCCGATAGGTGCTCACACGGACCCCAGAGCTGAGCGGGTGTGGCGTGTTACTTCTCTACAAAGGACGACAGAGCTCATCTGGGAGGAGAGGCCTCACAGGTCACGCTCTAACCGTCTCAGGACAGCAAGCTCTGATAAAGTCTGTATCGACGCTGGTTTTTCTACGCCCCTGTTAATTACTCAGAATAAGTAAGTGTAAAAAGCTTGTGTCATTTCTTTAGGTTTGACCATGGCAGTGTCCTCCATAGATGTAGAGCGACCAAGGAATGTGATGCCTTTGGATACTACTCTGCCATCCTTCCTGTTAGCTCTTCCCACCCTGGACCAGTTTAAATATCCTGTAACTTTTACTGTCATCTTGAATTAGTGTTTTCGCTTTTACACTTTCATTCATTTTTTTTTCTGATGTTGATCATGACTTTGAAATTACTCTGTGGTAGCCTAAGTTGATAATTCTTTGCTTAAAGAATAGACTCTTTAAAGAGAGAGCAGTTTGGGGTTCCCAGGGAAACTGAATGGAAAGTGTGTGGTGTTGCCAAACACCCGAATCACCACCCTTGGAGTCTCCCCACCCCACCCATTAGCTTTCTGTTTGAAGCCACAATTTGTAGCCGCGGACAAACCTGTGTAGTCATCACACGGCACACATGCTTTATTGGTGGCGTTGCCAGTGCTTGGCCTTCTGTGGGTTTAGGCATCGGTATCATGACATGGGTGGACTGGTAGCCTGGCTGTCATAGCACCATCCAAGTACCTATGCCTTTTCATAGAGCATCTTCACACGGCAACTTGGAGAAGCCTTTGCAGTTGGCTTCCTTCACTCACTGCTCCCCATTCATGATCTTTCCCTAGTCTGACCTCTTTCCTTTTGATGTCATAATGTTGCAATGTTTGGACACAGCATGGTTTCTTTCATCCATCTGTTACTGAAAACACTTTTGCTACTTCCCAGGTGGGCCAATTGTAAGTTTGGTGCCGCAAACACTGGAGGCCAAGGTTTCGTGTGGACCCAACTTCTCTGTTGAGAAAATGATTGTTTACCTTTAAAAAAAAATGCAGTCTCCATTTTGCCTTCTTTCCAGAAGTGACCAGAGTGCCTGCTGTGTCACATGCTCACCAACGCTGGGTAGCCACGGTGCTCCAGATTCTGGACACACCGACCAGCACAGAGTGGGATCGCTTTGATGAGGTGTGTGTTGAAGTTTGATGGGTTTCGCTAGTTACTTGGGTAGTTTGTTTAATTTATTTAGTTATTCATATATTTTAGATAGTAGTCCTTTATTAGATACATTTTCATCTAGACTGTGGCTTTTCTTTCCTTTCATTGGCAGTGTCTTTTGCCGGTCAGAAACATTTAGTTTTAATGAAGTCCAGTTGATCAATGTCTTTTTCACATATGTGCTTTTAGTGTTGAGGCATGTATAAATGACGGTTAGATTAAAAATTCACATCCAAACAAAAATGTAGATTTTCCTCTTTCTAGAATCTCATGGCTTTACGTCTTACATTTGGGTCTGAGATCTATTGTGAGCCCACGTATGTTTGTGTCGACCTTTATGGTTTTGGTTTCGGCCGTGGCTGTCTAGTCAACCCAGCGTTTAGACTGCCTTCACTCCTCCATACAGAACAGCCCACGCATTGTATCTCTTTCTTCAATTTGGCAGTTCTGTAGTTACAATGTTGTGTTGGTTTTTGCAGCTTTTATAATTAGCCTTGAAGCAAGACAGCATTAGTTTCCTTACTTTGTCTCCTTCTGTGTGATGTTGAGTCTTCCGAGTCCCTCTGTAAACTTTAAAAATGGTTTGTCTATACCCACAGAACAGCTGAGAGTTGAACTGAGGCTCTATTGAGTTCATGGATCAAACCGGGGAGAGCTGACAGCTTTGCAATAGGAAGGCCTGCTACCCAGGAGCATGGCTCCTTACCCTTCATTTTCTTCTCTGCTTTATTCTTCCAATTGTTCCTCTCATACAGATAGACTTAGATGTTGCCCTGAACACTTGGGGTGCTGGGAGTGGTTCCCCTAATATGGATGGGCCTAGACATTGGCCTGAATACTTGAGACACTGGGAGTTGCGTGCCGCTACCAATGGTTTTGTGTTTTTTACTTCAAACCCCACTTGCCTGTTGCAGGCACACGGAGCTCCCATCCTGAAGCTCAGCTAGAATAATCCCTTAATGAGTTCCAGGTGTTTGTTCTCGATTCTGCTCACAGACCTTCTTCAGAGACGGTTGGCTCATCTCTGAGCAAAACTGGCTCTATTTCTTCTTCCTCACCAAAGTCCCTTCATTTCTCTTTCTTATCTCACTGATGGGGACTTTTCTTTTTTTTTTTTTTTTTTTGGTTCTTTTTTTTTTCGGAGCTGGGGATCGAACCCAGGGCCTTGCGCTTCCTAGGCAAGCGCTCTACCACTGAGCTAAATCCCCAACCCTTGATGGGGACTTTTCATGCAACACTGAAAATAGGTGTTGAGGTTGCAAAAAAGGGGAATCCTTGCTTTGTTCCTAGGCTCTTTAAGAAGTTTCTAGTTTCTCAGCCTTAAGTGTGATGTCAACTGAAGAATATCTTTATTGGGTCAGCATAGTTCTATTCTTTGTTTACAGAGAGATTTTTTTAAACATGTGTTCAATTTTTGAAATGTGCCTTTTTTCTGCACCTTCCAATATGTTCAGTGATCTTTTTTCCCTTATCTTTTTGATGTGGTGACTCGTACCACATGATGACTGATTACCGAACTATCCTTTCAAAACCCAGGCTGACGCCTGCTTGGCAATGGCGTATAATTGATGGTGTATAGCACTGAACTTGTTGACCAGTATTTTCTTCTGGGTCTTTATCGCAGAGTGCATGGGAGATAGTGATCTGTAATTGTTGTTTCTCATAAGATTTCCGTGTGGCTCTGGTTGTAAGGCAGTGGTGGCACCACAGAATGAGGTAGAAAGCGTGTGTTAGAAAGGAATGGGGGTGGGGGTTGGGGATTTAGCTCAGTGGTAGAGCGCTTGCCTAGCAAACGCAAGGCCCTGGATTCAGTCTCCAGCCCCGAAAAAAAAAAAAGAAAAGAAAAGAAAAAAAAAAGAAAGGAATAAAGATTTCCCCTTACAGAACCAGAAAAAGAAAAGGAAAAATAACCACAAAGCGATCAGGAAAAAAGGGGGAGTGGTAGAAATGATCTTACAAACCCATGAAATATGTAAAGAGGAAACCGAGAAGCAAAACTAATAAATCCCAAAACTATGTCTTCAAAAATAATTTCAAATTAATAGCCCTTTTCTAGGCTGAGAAACTTAAAGAAAACACAAAATGCTGGTATAAGAAAGAAAATAGGAGCCTTCTGCTGCTGATTTCCAAGGAGAAGGCTGAGAATACGGTTTCTTCTTTAAATGATTGGTAGCATTCACCAGCAAATCCATCTGTGCCTGATGTGGTTTTGAATAATATTAAACAGATTTAATTTCTTAACAGAGATAAGTTCTTCCGACGGTCCGTGTTACCTTGTGTGAGTTCTAGAAGCTTTTGCCTTGAAGTGAATGGGCCATTTAGTCCAGGTTGTTGTGGGTTTAGAGTCTTTCTCGCTATCTGCTGCTTATCAGTAGTGTCTGCAGTAACGTCCCTGTTTTATTTCTGATCGTGATTGGTACTTTCTTTCCTTTTTCCCTAATTAGTCTGGCAAGAGAACACATCATTCTGTTTTCAAAAATCTTTTTCAAAAGAATAAGCTTTTTATTTCATTGATTAAAAATATCAATGTCCTATATTTAATTTGATTGATTTTTATGTAATTTTTATTCTTGGTTTTCTTCTTTCTGCTTTGGAGTTATTCTTTTCCTTTCTTTTCTTTTTTTTTTTTTCAGTTTCCTAAGGTGAGAGCTTAATGGACATTAGATTTTCCTTTTCTAATATATACATTAAATGCCATAAACATCCCTCTAAATATTACTTTTCCTGAGCTCCACACATTTTGATAAATTCTCTTTTAATTTTTATTTACTTCAAGAGATTTCACAATCTTTCATATCTTTTTTGACCCACATGTCATTTAAATAAATACATTGTTTAATCTCCAACTATTATTTTTGCTATCTTAACTGCCTTCTGTTATACATCTAATTTAATTTTATTTTGTTTTGAAATAATAAATTGCATGAGGTTTCTGTTGTTTCTAACATTATGGCCTATTGTGTTTTACAACATGCAGCCTATATTGAATGTTTCATGTGAGCTTGAAAATTTGCACGTTTCTGATATTGGATGTAGCCAATTTATATATAACAAATGCACAGTTGATTAATAATGCAGTTGAGTTCAACTCTGACGCTGGTGACGTTCTTCCCCAGTGGGTGTAGGTGTGCTGGGGCTGGAGGCTGTTTATTCTGACTCAAGGAATTTGTTTCCTTGAATTACTGCCAGTGTTTGCTTCTACATTTTGTTTCTTTTCCATGTCATTTTAGAGAACACTCTATCCTATGTGATGTCCCCTCCATGCCAGACAATGTTCTTGCTGTGAAGTCTCCTGTGTATGAAGTTGGCCTAACCACGACACTCTCTGTTGCTTGACTTGACTGAGACCCATCTTTCTCCACTGACCTTTAACCTACATGCATTCTATCCAGGGCATTTCCTTCTGTGACTTACATTGTTTTCTTTTACCCATTAGCAATCTGTGCTTTAACTGACACAATGTAGCCAATACCGTTGGTGCCCATCCTGTCTGCCATGTTTCTTACTGTTTACACACACAGATGCATAGACAAAAACAATCAAATTCATTGTGGTTATGAGTTTGAACAAATGATTATGCGTTGGACCAACAAAAATAAGGAAAAGGAGAGTTCGGTATTTCCTTTTCCTTCTTCATTTTCTGTGTCCTTCCTTTTTGTAGATCTGAGGTTCTAATGTGTCATTTTCTGCTTCTTTGAATATTTTTAAAAAATAGTTCTTGTGATACAGATCTACTGGCCACACCTTTGCAACCTTATTTCTTCTTTTATTTTAAGGAAAAACTGTGTAATTGAGAAAGGCTAGGTTCATGATATCCCTGTTTCTCTTTCCAAATTCTTCAATGTTCCTAAGATATTGTACTAGTCAGGGTTCTCTAGAATCACAGACTTATAGAATGAATATAAATATGGAATTTTGGGGAATGACTTACAGGCTGCAGTACAACTAACCCAACAGTGGTCACCTGTGAATGGCAACAGTAGTTGCTTGGTTCCACAAGGCTGGATGTCTCACTGGTCTTCTGTATAAGCTGGAACCCTGAAGAAGTAGGTTCGAGTAGATGTGCTGGCCAAGGGAGCGTAAACAGGTGCAGAAGAACAAACCTTTCTTCCATTGTCCTTATATGGGTCTCCTGCAGAAGGTATGGCCCAGATTAAAGGTGTACCTCAAGATCCAGATTAAAGACGTGTGTTGATCCAGATGAAGACTGTGTGTCATCCCACCTCAAGATCTGGATCAAAGGCATGCTGTCTTTCGACCTCAAGATCCAGGTCACACGTGTGCCTTCCATTTCTGGATTGTAGTTCATTCCAGATATAGTCAAGTTAACAACCAAGCTGACAGCTATCATAAGTAACAATTTAAAAATCACATTTACTTAATTTGTGTTGTGACAGAGCATGTGCGTGGAAGTCAGACAACAACTTTCCATGGTCGGTTCCACCATGTGAATCCTGGGTGATGTCTGGGTAAGGGGAACTCAGGTCTTCAGGCTTGGCAGCAAGCTCCTTTACTCACTCAGCCATCTTGCCTACCCTCAGGCCTTTACCTTTGCTCTTTGATAACTAAGACAGGTTTTCCTCTTTCTTCTTCCAGATGCTTCCCCTCGTCTGTGATAGTCTGTAGCTTGGCTACAGTCCACATAAGGGACAGTTTCCCTCTCTTCTTTCCTTTCCTTCCTTTTCATTTATCCTTCTCGGTGGTCTCTGAGCTTCCTGAATCTATGCTTTTAGTATGATGTTAATTATTGTTTCAAATATTTTTCTTTTCTTCTTTCTCTGCTTTCTTCTGTGGTGTTGGTGGGAACACCCTGTGAGTGGATAGTTTATTCTGTTTTTTCAGTCTTCTTCCCATTTGCTTTTCAGTCTTGTGAGTTTCTGTTGAGAGATCCTGAAGTTCAGAGTCTCTTCTCAGTTGTACTTAGCTACCAACGAGTCCATCTTTGTAACAGCAGTTCTGACTAGAGTGAGCTAGATTCTCAATATAGATTTAATTTAAACTTCCCGGATGGGTAAGGATGTTCAAGATCTTTTCCCCCACATGTTTGTTGGCCATTTGTCTTTTGTTTTAAAGAGCCATCTGTCAACTTCATTGGACATTTCGTTGATTGGATTGTCTGACTTTTTTTGGGGGGGAGGTATTAAGATGTTTGAGTTCTTCATATTCTAGATAGCCATCCTCTGTCAGATGTCAAAGAAGCAAAGTTATGGAACCAGCCTGGGTGTCCATCCACACGTGAATGGATAGAGAGACGTGATACACACACACACACACACACACACACACACACACACACACACACACACACACGAGTTATAGTTTTCCAAAATGAAGAATGAAATGATGCAATTTTCAGGGAAGTGGATGGAACTGGAGAACATAATGTTAAACAAAATAAGCTAACCCCAGAAAGACAAATGTCACACCTTCTTTTATATGTGGGTCCTGGAATTTATACATACATACATACATACACACATACATCATACATAGACACATGCGTGTTTAAATCAATTATATATACATAGTTACATGTGTATTTATATAATGACACAGAGCAGAAGTGAGGCTGTCTGAGGTAACTAAATGCCTCACATACTTGAAGGAAGAGCTCTTTATAAAATCGATCACTATTTACAATGAAAGTCTACCAACATGGCATCTAAAAAGTCAGGTTTCACACAAAAAGCAGTTTTCCCTCCTGTGGTAGCTTTCGGTCTATAGCATTTCCCAAGTTCTTGGTTCGAATACTTCTGTTGGCTTGCACAGCCCATCTGCTCTTGTAGCCATGAGAACCCCTAAGGATTCCGTCAGATTTCACTCGCTCCTCAGTCTGGTGAGTCCAGTGGCTCTGCGGGTGCCCCAGTTTGCTCCCAGTGCGTGTCCTGACTCTTGAGATGGAACCCCGTCTTTTCGTATAACATGGCATCATTCTCCATTCCTGACTCTGATGTCTGGGCAAGGGGAACCGATACAGGAAGTTCTTCAGTATGTGTAGTAGGATGTGGGAGATGATAAGTGTTCTTATCCCACAGTTAGATCTATCTTTAGTGAGTCTGTTGCCCTGGACTATTAACTTCAAAACTGCTCCTGAGCCTTCCATCCCCACTCCTTAGGGTGAGATAGGAGGCTTTGAAGAAACTCAGTCTTAGTATTTTTTTCTTCTCTCAACTGGAAGGCTAGAACCAGGTACAAACAGGTTGGACGTCTCCTACCACAATCCTTGAGGGTGAGGGGACTTATCTCTTAATATTCACTTTGAGAACAGGGCAGAGCCCCCAGCAATTCAGATCCACAGAGGGGTTCCCTCACTGACCATCCCTCTGGATTTTTTTTAACTCTCAGACTAGTCCACATAGAACATTCAGAAATTCATCAGTGGTTTAGGCTTCCCAGAGCAAGCTCTTTTCTTTATGGGTGTGTCTATGAATGTGTCTCTGTTTGCAAATGTCTGCTCCGCTCTGTGTGAACCTCTGTGCACACCCACCCATCTCTCTAGTTTGGAGAGAGATGTTAGCATCAGGCACTGACTTTGTGGACACAAAAATTCAGCCTCCCCAGTTCTTTACTTGACCTTAGACTGACGCAGACCCTTCTGAACTGCTATGCCTAAACCATGAATTGGAAGTCACTGCTAGATTTTTTTTTGTTTTTTGTTTTTGGTTTTTTGTTTGTTTGCTTGCAGGCAATTTTACACAAAGATTCTTGAAGAAAACATGTAATTCTCTGGCATTTTTTTCCCCATGGGTAACTTCGATTTCCACCCGTGGCTAATTAGCGTAAATGCTCACAAAGCAACGTTTCTCAACATGACTGATCTCGTGGCTGGATGGAAGACTCATCTTGACAGCTGAGTGATTCTGACGGCATCCTAACTGCAGAAAGAACCTTGGTCAGTGACCAGGAGGTGGTCAGTCACAAAGGGTCTGATGAAGTAGAAATGTAAAAACTATTTCCTACCTACAGTAGTTCCCTCATTCATCACTACCTGGCTTTATATCCGTTCTCTTTGTCCTCAAAATAGAAACTATCTGGAGTCTGCAGCTTGCACTGAAGAAGTTAAACTTAGGTTACTTATCTAAAAACAAAAACAAAAACAAATCAGAGTCCTGTTCTCTTACCCAAATTTAACAGGCAAGTGTGATGTAACCCCATGGGTCAGCTGCACCCCTCTAACTTTTCAACGTGGTCAAAAGGTGAGTGAGAAGCAGCTTCTCACTCAGGTCAAGTCCCCTCATTTCAGGGACTCTCCCTGGCTGACAACCGGCCTGAACCCTGGTGCTTTTGCAGGAATTTGTGTTTATCTAGTCAGAGCCAGGGGCAGAGATAGCATCATTCCCACGGCGCCCGACTTAACTTGGCTTTGGATGATAAAACAGACGGGTTGAAACCTGTCATAGCGGATTACCTCGTTTTAACCATCATTTCGAGATTTTTATCTTTCCGTGTGGATAGTTTAGCTCCAGAGACTTTACTTGATCGATCTCCTCCTGAAGGAGAACTATCGTTACATGGGCCTACCCTGCCAACTCTCCCGTAGACTCCGGGTTTTTACCGTGTCGTTAACTCTGCGCTGTATCCTTCCCGATCCTCTCTGGGTCACTCGTGAGAGATCTGGGACCAATCTCTGACTCTTAGCCACTGATTTCATCTGTGCTAACCAAATCCTAACAGAGAAGAAGGAAGTGATTGGTCGAGGTTCCTCACCACCTGCTCCAGACTGTCACCAAGTACCGCCTTGGGCTACATGAGAGCTATTAACGTAGACGCAGGGTCAAAGCCGTCAGTTGACATCTGATCTGGGCCCCATGGCATGGTTAGCACCAGCTCCTTTTGGACATGATAAACCCTCCAAAGTGTCTAAGAAACAGGCAACGGATAAAGCAGTCTTGGTTGGGCCTTTAAGGCAGATCTCAGCCACATCTAAGGACAAGGCTGCAGCAGGCCATGACACTGGGTCCCTGACTTCTCATCATGGAGACTGTATTTATCCCCATTTCTGACTTGGTGATGAAAAACAATCCCATTGGTACAACAGAGCCACAGTCAAAATTTAATATATTTGGGTGGAGTAAAAGGAGCCAATTCAGACATCGGAGGCGTGGGGAATATTTTCCTTGAACATAGGCTGTCCAAGAAGACTCAAATTCTGTTCGCGGCCGCGCCATTGTTTTGGCTGGCTGGCCTGTAGGTTCTGGTAGTTTCTCTACCCTCCGAAGTAAAATATTGACACAAGTGAATTCAATGAGCAGAGGAGGGAAGACAACAGGGTGGGACGCTATTGAGTAGATCCTGATTCCACCCTGCTCTCTGAGGAGGATCTGGTACTTTCTAATGGGAAAGTGAAGCATTCTGGGAGGCCAGAGGTTAAGGCAGTCTTATTCTCCTTTGCCTGAGAGCTCAGGATGTACCTTTGTCACTGCCCACGAAATAACACGTGTGTGCATTCTGGATCTCATGTGGGGAATCTCTCAAGAGCCCTCTGTGCTAGCGAGGTGGGTTCCCCACCCCAGCATTGGGAAGGCATAACGGATTCTCCTGGTCCCCCAGTCACCTGGGTCACTCTTATATAAAAGTCCAAATAGAGGAATGCGGTGCTCTGTGGCCCACAGATTGTCCACCTGATAGGGGAATTAGGAAAACCAAGTTCTCCTCCCAAATCTGCCTGGGAGATAAAGTCTCCAGATCCTAGTTAATAAGTGTTACATTGCATAACTAACTGCAAAACTATATGTTATCTTTTCCCTTCCACCCAGTTAATTCGAGAACGCTGAACTCCAGGAAGCCAGGCCAGGGGAGGCAGCTGCTCCCTCCTCTGTGCGGGCTTCTTGCGATAAGATGTGTGGTATATCGCTCTCCACCTGCTCTCTACCTCACAGTACTGAGACAAGGGCTGGCCGCCCTGCTCTGCCTCAGCCCCTCCCTCTCTCCGTCCTCCCAGGCCTCCGATGGTGAGCGGAGGTCCATACTCATGCGTGCATGGGAGGTTCAGCTGTGAGAATCCCGAGGATCCTCCACACCGAGCTGCCTCGCCTGCCTGAGTTTCCTCAGAAACAAAGCTGATGTTTTTGTCAATATCTGCCAGATTGGAATACACATAGACAGGAAGGGAGGTGTAAAAGAAGAGAGGAACCTTCTCACAAAAAATACAGATGAGGACTAGCGAGCTCTCCTGCTACTCTACCTCGTTCATCTCTCTTCTAGGACACGTGCCGATCGATGGAACCTTGGTTAGGTAACTATGAAGTCTGCACACATACGGCTATATAAATGTAACTGTAACATTCACATTGATCATCTCTATATAAGGGACTCGGTCTGTTTAAGGTCGTACATATATGCACAGTGTTTAAGTGTGTGCATGTGAAGGCTGATGTGGACGGCGAGAGTCTTTCTCAGTCCCTCTCCCCTTATGTTTTAAGGACAGGGTCTCCCATAGGGTCTGGAGGTCTCAGGGTCTCCCATGGAATCTGGAGCTCACCGATTCAGCTAGCCTAGCTGGTCAGCCACCCCCACAGACACTCCTGTCTCTCTGTGTCCAGCCCTGATACTACAGGTATGAACACTATCATGCCAATATTTGTGTAGGTACTGAGATCTAAACTCAAGCTATCACACTTGGCCTGGCCAGCCCCTATTCACCAAGCCTTGCCACCAGCTCCAAGAATTGCTCTTTACGAGGTGGCTTTTCATATTCTGATCCTACTCTTGGCTTTCTGGAACACTGGTGGCTTGGTAGCTTGCATACACACACACACACACACACACACACACACACACACACACACACACACACACACACACGAGTCCATATTGTAATAACCCTCCTTATAGAATCCTACAATGAGCTGGTAACTCATGACCACATCCTCCTGACCACCTCAGCCGCTCATTCCCGCACCATCGATGGCCTTCTTGCTTTTTCTATGTGATATTCCATGTCTTTGCTGGACATGGTCACCCTCCCAGCCTCATAGTGCTCTTCACTTCCTGTAGGCGTGGCCTCACTGCAATGGCATTCCCTGCTCTCCTTCCCCATTGGAACCCCATCACCTCCTCCTCTCCCTCTCACCTTGCTATTCTCCAAGACCATACTCGCATCTAACATGATACATAGTCACACCAGTGGCTTGTTAGGCTGCCTTCAGCTTGCTGTGACAGAAGCCCTGGTGCACAGGGAAGGAAGCAGGGAGGTGCTGGTGAAATAGCCAGGCCAGGATGTGTTTCAAGCAGGTCTAGCCTTAGAGAATATCATCTGGAGGCACAGAGGTGCCCAGTGGACCCTCACGCTGTCAGCACTTGGGGGTATCACTGTCTACCTTGGATGGATGTGACTGTCTTCCTTAAGTTTCCATAGTTTGTTTTATTCTGTCATAGATTGGCTTCCGCACATTTTTTAAGATGGTCTATAGTGAGTGCTTGTGCATAGCTGCGGGAAAGGCCAGAAGACTTGGCTGGTGGGGAGTGGTGTCTCCAACTAAATGTGACTCTTAATGCTTAACGGTCATATGCCTTTAGATTAGACATTTTCATAATTCATAATTCGCCTTAAAAACAAGTCAAAGTAAGTCCTGGTGAAATATAAAAAGGCCATTGAAATGTCACAGAATGGTTACTTAACACCATGTGTTACATAACACCTGAGGGTTAGGGCAGCAGGAGAGGGGATCTTGCTCAGAAGTTTCTAGTAATCTGAAGACATTCAAAACACCGATGTTCTCAGGCGCCGCTGTGTTTGAGGAGTTTGAGCCTTTCCCAGTTCCAGGCAGCGGATCCGAGCTCAGGGTGGGTCTCTGGCTCTGCTCTGACTCACCTCTGCCCCACTCTTCTGCTGGCTCCTCCCTCGAATGGGCACCCCTGATTGGCTGCTTTCTCTGCCACCCCTTGGAAGCGCCTCATAGGCCCTGCAGTGTTTAGTGGGTCCCATCTATTAATCGACCGTATTTAAGGTGACAGAAAAATCAGGTGATTTGGTTTCTAAAATAATGGCTTTCACAAGATATTTCTTTACAGGGAACTAGTTCCTGGGTTCTTTCTTTCTTCCTTTCTCTTGGCAAATTACTAAATGTTGGGATATCTGCAAAAACAGTGTAGCTATACACGGCCACAGCTCACGGGAAGGTTGATGTAAATACAGCATGTGCTTGGGACCCAAGGCAGAAGAGTGGATTTCAGTGTAGCCTGCTTATGACCTGTCTTGGCCTCAGTTTCCCCGCAGACTAGATAATCTTTCAGGCTCTTTACGATTCTGTGAGCAAATTCCCAAGTCACCTTCCCCAAATCAGGAACGGTATCTGTTTTTGTTCGAGTGGGTATCAGACATTCATATCTTGGAACTTTGGGTCAAATTTGGACATGTGAAAAGCTAAACCGAATTGTGAAGGTTCCCGCCTATCAAACACACTCAATTTTGATCCAGTGTTGTTTTATGGGATAGGCCATTAAGATAATAATATGCTTGGGGGGGTGGGTATTGGCCCTGGACAGAGGGATTTGTTTTCAGCTCAGTCATGAGAGAAAGCCGACACTGTCATAGGAACTGGGGTACCTTCTCCCCCCAGGGAGGCTTGATGTGCAGCAAGCCAATACATATATTGCTCTTGGGCTCGACAGGGGTTCCAGGCAGGAGGGAACTAGGTGTTCACACTGTTTTCCTTAAGTAAACTCAGTGGGTTAGGAGGGGCCCCTGTCTGACTTGCTCTCTTTCAGAAGTGTATGTGGTGCTCCATAAAGGGAAGAAGAAAACCCTCAAGGACATACTCTGTCCTGCTTTGGTAGAAAAAGTACCAACTTCAGGACCCAACCATCTTAAAATGTCATTTCTACTATGACTTACCCAATACACTGAGCTTGGCCTTCGTAGCCAGGCCCGAGAAGCCATGGCCAGTCAGCTCCGTGTGGTGTCCCATTTCAGTGAGAGGCAAACGGCACTGTCGTTGAATAGTTGTTAGCTACACTGGCAGAACATTCTGGAAGGATTCTCCTGCCTTGCTTGATGGTCATTAAAGAGGAGCTTTGCAACCGCTGAGCAGCCAGAGTGCTCTGTCTGTCCGGGATTTTCCATCAGCTTGCGTTCAGATTTATCTGCAGACGCCCTTTCTCCTCTGATTCTCCGCGGACACTCCAGTTAATGTGGGCTGAACTGAGCCGCTCTGGACCAGGAAGCAGCCTCAGATCACAGGGCCGCTTCCACACCAAGGCTTATCATCAGACAAAAGGACAAGCCACCTAATTTCAGCTTGGCTTTTGGTGTGTGTGTGTGTGTGTGTGTGTGTGTGTGTGTGTGTGTGAGAGAGAGAGAGAGAGAGAGAGAGAGAGAGAGAGAGAGAGAGAGAGAGAGGCTGAATTTGGTGAGGGGAGTAAAATCAGATTTAATGACTCAATTTTATTAGGCCTAAGCAGTCTCCTGGCCAATCTTGTAGACATTCTTCCTTCAAGGTTGGCACGGTACCAGCATGCCAAGGGTTAATGTAACTGCAGGGAAAAGAGAGCACTTCTCCCTCAGGAGGAAAAGACCCAGCAATGAATTTTACTCACCCCACCCCCCTCAATCTACTAGATTTTATGGGAAATTTCACTTGGTATGTCCTTTGTATGAAGTTACTGAATGAAGGCATTTCGCACTGAGGAAACGCTATACAAGAAGAAAGGACTTCAGTAGTCAAGAGAGAAACAGTCAAAGGAGAGAGCATTTCATGACTTTACGAAAGGCTCTGTAGTGAGTCAGGCCCATTACTTTAAAAAGATCATGTTAAGTGAGGAAAGTAAGCCTGTTTCTTGACTTCAGGTAAATGGTCAAAACATAGTCAAATAAATATTCCTGGTCCCAGGCAGACCCCGGAGAATCTGCTCATCTGCAGCCATGGTGTCCAAGGGCCTGAGGGTGCACTTTTCTGGAATGACAAGCTGGATTTTCGCTCTCAGGAAGATGTTGTTTTGTTCTTGTATTTCTTGACCACCTTTGAATGTCTGACAAGACGATCTTTGAATAACACCTCTATTCATGAGGGAAAAAACATTTTCGATCTTTTTTTGATTGGGTTTTGTTTCACTTAGCTTTTGCCAGAAAGTAAGGGGTCATCTACGGTATATTGGAGGAGACTAATTTAACTAATAGGGTTTCACTGTGGATTGAGTGTTCTGAGGAAATGTTTGGGAACTGAAATTATAAACAGGAGTTCTGTGTTCAGGGTCCCCAGAGAAATACTAATGATTCCTGCTCACTGAACACTTTGTGCTGCAGGACCAGCCAGAGGCAGCAGGAGAAGGAGGGAGAGTCACCAACTGTGTCTGAACTGGGCTGGTGTTTAGACCAGTCCAATTGTGTAGTATAATTTTTACCAAGCTGTTATTTAGGACAACTGACGAACTCATCTAATTAATATATCCGCGGGTGGTTGAGGACAAACCAGAGCTGGCTTTCAGATTTCTTTGCCCACCCAGGGGCTTGGTGTAGAGGGGAGGCTGCAAGAGGCTCACAAGAGCTGGCTCCTAATTGGAGAACTCTTTTCCCTGAGCTGGTGGCCCCTGAGGACTTTTAAAAACTGTTGTTATTAGAACCTTCTATTTTGAACGAACAGGCTAACCAAGCCAGACTGGCCGTGTCTCTCGTTCATGTAAGGAAATGCAGGGCTTAGGAAATTGGAACACAGTTTCTTGATGAAGAAGCTTTGTTTTCTACTTTTCTGTTATGTCTACGTATGTACATTCTGTCTGTCTGTCTGTCTATCATCTATCTATCCATCATCTATCTATCTATCTATCTCTATCATCCATCCATTTTCTATCTATCTATCATCATCTATCTATCTATCTATCTATCTATCTATCTATCTATCTATCTATCTATCTGTCATCATCTATTGTGCCTAACACCCAAAGTGATCAAGGCAATGTTTAAAGTAGAAAACACCCACCTTTATCTGTGTGTCCAAGATGTAAGGATAACAAGTCGTTTCCTTGTCTCCTTTACCCATTCCTCTTCACGTCCCCAGTTAGTCTTAAGATGAATAGGCAAGATTCAAAGGCTCTCACAAAGTCCGTCTCCCCCAGTGGAACTTCCAGTGACCATGCTCACTGTAGGGCACACACCACCAATGGCGTGGCTTTCTGTGCAGCTGTCACGGGACACTGTTCCTCAACATCCGGAGCTGTATTTTCTGTGCTCATTTCAGACACGCAGAGGCTGTTGTGTGTCTGTTACATGTTTGTGTTGTGTTATATGTTGTGTGTCTTGTGCGCGTCTATGTGTTTGGCGTGTGTGGTGTGTGTGATGTGTGTGGTGTGTGTATGTATGTATGCATGTACATGTGGTGGCATGTATGTGCGCAGATCTTCTTTGGTCTGGGCTTATAAGCAGCTGTCAGCTGACAATGCAAGTGCTGGAAGATGGACCCAGGTCTGTCCTGAAAGTGGTACCAACCACTAACCACAGAGCCCTCTCCCCAGCCTGAGAAAGAAAGCCCTTTGAAATGTAGCTTCCAGGACTAGAGAGATGGCTCAGCAGTCAGGAGCACTGACTGCTCTTCCAGAGGTCCTGAGTTCAAATCCCAGCAACCACATGGTGGCTCACAACCATCTGTGATGAGATCTGATGCCCTCTTCTGGTGTGTCTGAAGACAGCTACAGTATCTATCTATCTATCTATCTATCTATCTATCTATCTATCTATCTATCTATCTATCTATCTATCTATCCATCTATCTATCTATCTCTATGTGTCTGTCTATCAATCTTTAAAAAAAAAAAAAGAAATGTAGCTTTCAGAGATGTCACTTCTCACAGAAAAGACCTTAGGATAGTTGTGTGTGAGAGATGGGGGTGAGAAGGAGAGAGAGAGAGAGAGAGAGAGAGAGAGAGAGAGAGAGAGAGAGAGAAGAAGGAGGAGGAGGAGGAGGAAGAGGAGGAGGAGGAGGAGGAGGAGGAACGGAACCACACCCATCTCCTCATAGGCAGGTGAACTAGCTCTGGGAACCAGGACACTCCTGCTTGTGCAGAATATGGGTGAACACATTCGTGATAAGGAAATTTCCAGCCCCCCCCCCAAGCAAAATGTTAAGACAGTAGATGTCTCAGTGGTTTCTAAACACAGTGTCAGTCAAGTGATCACGAACTTGGTTTATGTTGGCGCTTGACTTAAGTATTATTAATAAACCAATTTTGTACTCAAAATGCCTTGGTTTGCATAATGAATGATGGGGACACACTAATCAAGATCAGCCTCTGGGGATGCGACCTTTATTGACTTAAATGTTTTGTAAGAGACTCAGATTTGCTGTGTAAGACTTCTGTAATCTGAAACAGAGGGCTGCTTCTGTGTTGTGTGTGTGAAGGAAAAATACAGGAGTAACCTCACTGGGGCCTCTGAGAGAGCTCATCTTTCTTCTAGCAGGGTCAGGAAAGGGAGAGGTAAAAAGCCTTTACCTGACAGACAACGCACAGAAACAGTTGACAGCTCTTCCTATGAGAAACACGGCGTTCGCTTCCCGTTTCAGGAAAGCGGGCACACGGGGCACCTCGCATCCGACCAAGCCCAAATGTAACATCACTTGGAGATGCAGGGGAAGACGCCCATCCCACTCGCAGCATAGGAGCAGTTCTCCCCAGGCCTGCACTGCTCCGTGACTCTGAGGATGCTCTACCCACAGCTGCTGCACAGCAGAGCAGAGAAAGCGAAACAGCAAGGGCAGTTCCACTCTTTGCCCAGCAGGGGGAAGCCTCCAGCTCCCTTGCTGCTGTATCCTCTCCAGAATGTGCTAGTCCAGTGCCCCCTAGTGGTAACTCATTTTATTAAACATCGAGTTGGTTACAGGAAGTAGATTGAGCTCCGTGAAGAACAGTCTGTTTTGTAAGTATTTTACAATGTAGACAAATTCTGACATGGCAGGCCTTAGGTTCTCCGAATGCCCTTCGGCGTCATCTAACAATCACACTATCATGTAGGCGAGGAAGCTGAAGTTTCTGGAGACTTGCTGTAGCCATAGTGTGCTGTGTTGTGTTTTAAGAGAGCCAGGGTTGGAGGAATTTCTAAGCTCTGTCTTGAATTTTTTTCTTTTACTATTCTGATCCCAAGTTGACAGGAATTTTCCAGATGCCAATGGGGTGCAATGGCATTGGGGTAGGGAGCCTTGCAGCTGCAAGCCTGTTATCCCTTACCAGGGTTGCCTCTGGCTTTCTGAGCCTGGGTGCTAAGAGGCCATGGGGTAGAGTAGAGAAAGAACTGGATGGGTCTGCCCTCGGATCCTAATGCCACCGCCCCTCTATCCACTCTGAGACTGTTTGAGCTATGCTCTTGACCCTAGAAATACAGTGATGATTTAGAGACAGAAGATAGTCTTGGTCAAGATCCCTAATCTTTCCCCAAGTTTAAAATGGGGGTGTGCACACAATTGAATACTCTTGAGAGGAAACAGAATTATCTGGTGTGCTAAGAGAAGAACAGAGCAGGACAGAACCAAATGGAGGCGATGTTGGTTCAGTGCACTGCTAGCTGGTCAGCTGAGCTGTCTGTGGGTCCAGCATCCTTGGAACCTTCCTTGGGCCAGTTATCTGCAGACAAAAGGATGCATGCGTCCTCATGTCTTTTAATTAGACAAGCTGTAAATTATGTAACATCAAAAGAATGAGCTGGTCTTCACCTGATTCAAGCTCTGGAGATTTACTGGAGTCTCCAGCAGCAGTCATGGTTTAAAACTGTAGAACTGGGGGTAGGGGTGGGGTCAGGCATCTGAGAGACCCCCATATAGGCAGTGAAAACATTTGGTCTCTTCCTAACAGAAGACTGCTGTTTGGATATTTGCTATGATATCACAGAAGGAATGCATTCAGAATGAGTGATAACGGGGCTCTGTCTGTTAGTATCAGTTTGCTACACAAGTGATATATACATATATATTATTATAATTATATAAATATAATATATTTACTTATAATTTAGTTTCTTTTCAACAAACTTTTTAATCTATCATCTATGTATCTGTCTATGTATCTATCTATTATCTATGTATCTATCTATGTATCTAGTATCTATGTATGTATCTATCTGTCTGTCTGTCTGTCTGTCTATCATATATCTATCAACATCATCTATAGAGAGAATGGAAGTCCTGGCTTAGAAAACATACAAATTACTGAACATTAGGACACCAGATGAGGGTGAAGATTTTCTGACATTTGACAAATAAAAAGAAAGAAAGAAAGAAAGAGAGAGAGAGAGAGAGAAAGAAAGAAAGGAAGAGAGAGAGAGAGAGAAAGAAAGAAAGAAAGAAAGAAAGAAAGAAAGAAAGAGAAATGTATGTTTTGTCCAAAGTTATTCTCGGATTTATTCACTCGTCAAATATTCGCTGTGTGCCTCTTATGGACTGCTCACTGTCCGTGATGGGGTTACAGTAAAAAGGACGTAGCCCCTGTTTTCCTAGATGCTGGAGGAAAGAGGATTTCCAGTCAGATGAGCACACCGTCATGTTAGGAGATCGTGAGGCAGGAAAGACTGAGAGCTGGAGAGGGAAGCACTCTCTGGACAGGAGGCTGAGCAGAGATGATATTTGGGTGAGAGGAGGAGGCAAAGGCCCTGCGGTTGATTGACGCTTAAAGGTCAAGGAGGTCAGAACCTGCAGCTGCAGAGCAAGCAGCAGGGACCCACAGATCTGAGAGCAGCAGGGGGAAGGAGCAGGGGCCGATGGGCACGGTCAGTTTGAGAAACTTGAACAGAGGATAGATAGCATCTGGTTTATGCTCTAAAAGATGGTGAGTGAGCCAAATTTGGCCCAGACACTGGGTCCCTTTAAGGTAGAGCCTATCGGTCCCCCATCCCCCAAAGATCAAAGGTCAACATGATATCAAGAACAAATCTGGGGGAGCTTGGTAAATCTATGTATTTTACGTATTTCCAAGACTTTCAACTTGAGTACAGTAGACACCAAACGATAGACATCTTGTTCACATTTTTTCCTCTCCTTATCCCTTTGAAGGAGAAAGAGGAACTTTAGATCTTTTAACATCTCTAACATCTCTCCCCAACCTCGCTCTCTTGGGTTGTGTGGATCACTAAACTACTTGGAGTTTAAATGTGCCCGGAAAGAGCTTGCCCGGGAGGAAGCCTCCATTCTCAAACCCCACGCTTTCTGTTCCTTCCCTGTCAACCTGTGTTCGCTTCCAGCCACTGATGATCAATTTGCTCTTTCCTTCATGTGATTCAACCAAACAGGTGTTTAAGTGGTTTTAAAATGGGCACGGTTTAGAAGGAAGCCACGCTTATAAAGGAAGCCGGACAGAGTTCCCGAATGTGAGATGGCCTCCTTTTCAGTTCTTCCACTTAACGATGAAAACACAAAACAAAAGCAATCAAACAAACAAACACACCACCACCACCACTAACAACAACAAGAAGACCCATGGCTCATGAGAGACATGATGGCAGAATGATATCTTTTCCAGCATCATAAAAAAGGAGGCGCAGTAAAGGTAAGTGCTGGCAAATCGTACAAACCAGAACTGGAGCAGCAGGAGATGAGAGAGAAGGCTGTGTTTCATTAGCAGTGATGGGAGGAAGGAGGCCGGGGCTTGAGTCACTGCAGAGCACACAGTAGGTCATGCTCTTCACTCGAGCAGATTCATGGTTTGACCCTAGCAAGAAAACTACCCTACATTCCTGGACAGTGCTGCAGCGTAGTGGAAACTGTGTGCCTCCTTTTTAATGTTGTGAGAAAGGCTGGGCGGTGTCTCCAGTGTGCTAGTGGCAAACATGGACCCAGAGAGACCCTCGCAGTTTGTTACCCCCCCATCTTGGCTTGCAGCAGAAGTTATCCAGGGAGGCATATGGGCTCTCGGACTCTTTAAAGCCATTTTACCTTGAGGGTTTCCGATTTTCTAGCATTTGGAAGGAAGATGGAAAAGGGAATCTGAGCGAAGTTCGTGACGTCTCTGAGTAGCTGAACTGTGAAGAAATAAGGACACGTTGAGAATGTGTAGTAAACGTAGTAATTGACATGTGAAGTTGGCCAGTGGAGGGAGGACTGAGGCCCCAGGGTAGGTTCATAACCAGCTTACCAACCTACATTTCTACACTGGGAATGAGCATGCACCTTTATTTAAGAAGGAAACATACCCCAAATCAGTCTCCTGTAGGGAGACACTTCTTTTCTTATTTTTATTTTTAGAGAAAGGGGCTCTCTGTATAGTCCTGGCATCCTGAAACTTTCTATGTAGACCAGGCTGGCCTTGAACTCCTAGAGACCTTCCTACCTCTGCTTCCATTGTTCTGGGACTAAGGGCATGTGCCATCACACCTGGATTGAGATCAGTTCTTTTCTGTCCTCTTTGTATCATCATTTTCACTAGGTACATTGTTGTCGTTCGAATGTCAAGTGTCCTTCACTGGTTCTTGTGCTTGAACACTTGGTCCCTATCAGATTTTTGTTTGAAAGAAAGAAAGAAAAAAAGGAAGAAAGGTTGTGAAGCCATTTGGAGGTAGAGGTTTGCTGGAGAAAGTGGCCACCATGAAGGGCCTTGAGGGTTTATAGTCTGTTCCCACTTCCTGTCTACTCTCTGTTTCCTGACTGTGGCCCGCCCCCTCCTGCAGACAGTGTTCCCTACTTGGTAGACTGTATCCTTTGGAACTGAAAGTCACAATAAGCCTTCCTCTACTGGTTTTTGTCAGTTCTTTGGTCACAGCAATAAGGACACAAGTGTATGTGGATACCTTTTGTGAAAAGCCTGGAAAATCTCACAAAGTCACCACTGTGCTGTTGAGAGAAAGGCTCCCTTGTGGCTGCAACCTTGAAGATTTGTCAGGATGAAGGATGAACAAAAGAAATCTGGTGAGGAGCAATCGTAGTAAAGTTAAGCTGGAGAAAGAGAAAACCTGCAGATTGGAGGAACTTTGTTGGTAACTTACGCCCAGAACACGACAGAGTCTTGACAAAATTCATGAGATGGTATAAGGGAATCATGACAGGGGTCCAGAGAGGGACAAGTGAAGATAATGGGACCGAAGTGTGTTATACGCGTGTGAAAATATGTTACACACTTGTGATAATATTTTACACATGTGTGTGAAAATGTCACACCCATGTGAAAATATGTTGCACACCTGTGAGAAAATGATACACATGTGCAAAAATATGTTACACATGTGAAAATATGTTACACGTGTGTGAGAAACTATGTTACACATGTGTGAAAATATGTTACATGTGTGTGTGAAAATATGCTACTCACCTGTGAGAAAATGATGTCGCCCACATCAGTTATGTTATATAATCAATACTGTATAATACAAAGAAACACTAAGGAAAGGCAGTCACAAAGCAGGCAGGGGCAGACAGGAAGGAGAACAGGAGAGAATGTTAGAAGCCGTGAGACTCAGCTTTTCTTATTAAATAGGGAGGAGGCTAAGATAGTCACAAGCTGGAAATGTTTTATTTGTTTTATATTATTTTATTTTATTCTAGTGTGTGGCTATCTCCTGCATGTAAGTCTGTGTGCCATGTGTATATAGTGACCACAGAGGCCAGAAGAGGGTGTCAGAGTTGAATCACATATGGTTGTTATCGTATGTGGGTGCCAGGAACTGACCTCAGGTCATTTGCTAGAGCATTAAGTGCTCTCAACCACTGAGCCTTCTCTCCAGCCCTGAAAGATGAAATTGTTTATTTAAAAGCGCGCGCACACACACACACACACACACACACACACACACACACACACGTTATCCCCAGCTTATCATTCATGTACAGCAGTTTTGACACTCACAGGTGGGATGCAGGAGTTTCTGTAGTTTTATTTCTATATCATTACCATATAACTTTTGATAACTGTGTAGTAAATATTTTGGAGAAATAAGATTTTATAACTCAATTGCTTCATTACTTAAAATTCCAGATGATTGGGGGTGGATGTAATAGGGTCTCAGAATGTAGCCCTGGCTGTCTCGGAACTTACTATGTACACCAGACTGGCCTTGAACTCCCAGAGATCTGCCTGCCTCTGCCTCCTGAGTGCTGGGATTAATATAGCTGGCCCAAATATAATTTGTAAATTTTGTTTTGTTTCTTTAAGACAGGGTTTCTCTGTGTACCCCTTGGCAGTCCAGGAACTCACTCTGTAGACCAGGCTGGCTCAAACTCATAGAGACCCTGCCTGCTTCTGCTTCCCAAGTGCTGGGATTAAAGGCATGTGCCACCACAGCTCAGCACTAATTTATAATAATTTTAAAATCAACTAAAAAAAATCATAGGAAGCTGAGTGGGATGTCTTTACAATTTTTAAAGATTCCTTCACCTTATTGTATGTGTATGAGCCTTTTGGGCACGTGTATATGTGCACAGGATATGCACACTGTCTGTGGAGGTCAGAGGAGGGCATCACATCCCCTGAGACTAGCGTTATATGGATGCCGGGAATGGAACTCAGATCCTTTGCAAGAACAAGGGCCCTTACACTGGGCCACCTCAGCTCACAAAGACCTATTCGTATTATTTTTAGTCATGTGTGTGCATGCATGTCTGTGTGTAGGATGTGCATGTTTGTAGGTGGATGTTCCCGGAGTCCAGACATGTGAATCTCCAGGAGCTGTTGTTACAGTAGTTGTAAATCATCTGATGTTTATGCTAGGAACTAAGCTCAAGTCCTCTGCAAGGGCGGTGTGAGTTCTTACTGTGGACCTAGATCTGCGGCCCTTGCTACTTTTAATCTGATGGACTGACAACACAACACAGCAGCATCCCGTCAAGTTCAATTAGACTTTCTGACAATTACTTTTCCTACTTAACATCCTTTGGTTAAGTTTTGAGAATTGCCTTTAAAAAACGTTTAGCTTGTTTAACTTGCTACAAAGGTTACATCACATGTCTATTGTGATAATTATATACATTATATCTTCCGAGTTTTGTTGCCCTGCACAGCAGCATGTATTGTATGGGTACCTTATGAATTCCTGCTAGAGTTTTTAGCTAATTTCCGCAGTTTATGGTCCCCTTTAAATAACCACAGTTCGGTCTCTGTTCTGCCCACCGGCCACAGCTTCTTACCTGCAGATCAGCTGGAAAATGCAAAGCTATAGAGTCTACAAATTCTGCGAACGAACATGGTGGGGTTGAGGCTGTTTGCGATCTTAGTGGTTATACGTTATGTAACTACCCATGGACTTTAATGTAGAAATATTGGTTATGGAATGTTGCTCAAGTGTCTGTTATCACATAGTATATAGTAAGCTAACTTTATCTAAAATCTAAAAACTTCCAGACGGGAAAACACCCATCTCTAGAGTCAAATTAAGAATGTTGACTATTGGGGCTGGGGATTTAGCTCAGTGGTAGAGCGCTTACCTAGGAAGCGCAAGGCCCTGGGTTCGGTCCCCAGCTCCGGAAAAAAAAAGAACCAAAAAAAAAAAAAAAAAAAAAAAAAGAATGTTGACTATGCACAACAGTTTCCGCCTTTCTTTAGTCAGATAGAATTTTCCAGTGTTGAATAAGTGGTATCTTGTGGGGTTTTTTTAAAATGGAAATATAATGGCCAAGTGTCTTGCAACTGGATATATATTGATGGTGAGAATCAAGATTCCCCATCAGGACAAAGAGCGTCACTTTTCTAAAACTAGTTTGCAAACAGAAAGAGACTTCTCTTTCATATGTTGAGGATGTCACCTTCATCCCCTCTAAGGAAGGAAGAGGGGTTGTTGTCGTGGTCACCATCTGTGAACAAGACTTCTCAAGTTATTTTCTGTTAATAAATTGCTTTGTGTAAGATTAGAAAAAAAAAAAGAATGCCCAACGTCACACATACAGGACCAAAAAGTCATCATTGTCCCCAAAGCCAGTTAGTTACTCACTACCTACGTTTCTAATACTTATAGGTTACTTTGTTTGTGTTTTGAGTATTTTAAAATATTTAATAAATTTTAAACACAACGTTTTAAATAAGTAAGAGCAGCATATATTTGTAATTTTAAATATGTGAGGCGCACACACACACACTCACACACACACTCACACACACACTCACACACACACTCACACACACATACACACACTCACACACAGACACACATACTCACACACTCACACATACTCACACACTCACACACACACTCACTTGCACACACTCACACACAGACACACTACACACACTCACACATACACGTGCTTTTTGATGGTGCCCTTGCCTCCATGTGTATTAGCACATCAGGATTTTTCATCCTCTATTAGTAGTGTTAAGTGGAGTGACCAGAGCCCCACTCACGCTATTACTGACGGACATATCCTTTCCAGCCTCATGATTCCCCATCAAAGGGAAAAGTATTTTATTGCCTTTTTTGAGAACCAGCTCATGATTTTGTTAGTGTAATGATTATTTAGCCTTCTGGTTTGTGCTGGCTACTCAAGATCTTTTATCTCTGTTAAGTCCTTTTACTTCCTTCCCCGTTACACACCCACTTAAGTTGGAGACATGGTCCGTTTCTGTTTACTTGGTGAAGATGTGTTCGGGGTCTCAGCCAGATAAAGTCTGAAGCTGTCAGGGAGTAAAGCCAGCACCCTTGGCTCCTTGAACATAATGCAATTCCTTTCACATAGTAGCGCGTGGTGCCATTAAGGGTTTACATCCTTGGTTTCTCTGTGTTCTGACAACACTGTGGACCATGAGTGACGATCAAGCCAACTAGAGTTTAGGAGCAGCTCTTCAGAGAAGGATTCATGTCAGAGGTGCTGGGATGGGGCATGGCCTGGAAATCAACTCTTTCAAGACGAGTCTTACCCTATCTTCTAATTATAATAAAAAACATTAGAAATGAGCACATTTTTAACTAGACAGAAGTAATAGATCTTGCACATTTCTGAGTTCTCATAAGTTGAACCTCACCACTGACCTAATTATTCTTTTCCATACTAATGCAGTGTTCACATACTTCCCCATAGCCCAACTGTATATTCTACAGAAATCCTTTAAAGAGCTGGCCTTCCATCATGAGAATGCCCCTGCCTCTCACCAGCTGCAGCACTCGGAGGAGCAGTCCTTGCCTGAGCAGCACAGCAGAACAGAGCTATGGCAGAGGGGGCACAGGTAAGCTGGTCCCTGGCAGCCTGAGCCAGGGTGAGCTAACGCTGCCACAGGAGGTGGGTGAGGAGTGATGCCCTCTCTACCTTGTGCCTCACCACCTGTGGTATTTGGGAGAGCTAACCCAGCCCCTCACCTCGCCAAGGCAGCACAGTGGAGCTGGCTCTGATGGTGAAAGCACTGGTGGGCCAGCCCTGAGGGTGTTCGAGTGGGAGAGCTGGCCCAGCCCCTCAGTGGCTGCAGCACTTGGGAGAGTGGGTCCTGTGCCTTTACTGGATAGTGCAGTGGGGGTGGCTCTGGAGGCATGGGTGCAGGCGAGCCAGCCCAGAGGGCATGGGGACAGGGGACTTTGTCTCTTGCTGATGATTGTATTGGATGACCTAGCCAGAGCAGTACTGAAGAGCTCACTCTGGTACAGATAAGGGAGACCCCATAGGCTGACCAGCTCAGCTAATACCCAGGCCCAGATCCAGGGCTTTGAGTTGGCCCACCCCAAAAATCTACTCATCTGTGAACTGTTGGGGCATGTGAACCGGCTGGGTCCTGCTGATCCCAAGCTGTGGGTTCTCCACGACACAGGGCAACAGCAGGATAGCTGGGAGGGGCACAGGCGAGGAGCTGGGAGGGGCACAGTCGAGGATCCAGTACTGATGGTGTGGCAGAAGCCAGAGCCTTGAACCAGACCAATGACTCACTGCTATAAAGATTTGCAAGTGAAGGTGTTTGGACAGAGGAGTGTACTGTGGATCACACTGTGACACACGGCAACTTCCATGAGATGTTTTCTGTGTTTTGTTCTGTTCCTGTGTGTGTTTTTTGTTTTGGGGGTATTGCAAGGGCAGAGGTCAGATACAAGGGACCTGGGAGATGAGCAGGGCTGGGTGTATGATGTGAAGCTCACAAAGAAACAATAAAACATTGAGAGAGAGAGGGAGAGAGGGAGAGAGGGAGAGAGGGAGAGAGGGAGAGAGGGAGAGAGGGAGAGAGAGAGAGAGAGAGAGAGAGAGAGAGAGAGAGAGAGAGAGAGAGAGAGAGACTTACTTGCCAGCCAAACAGCCTACATCCAAAACATTTAGGGTTTCAGTCTGGGCTTCTGAGAGAGAGTCCAGTCAGTGAAATACTAGTCATGGAAGCATAGGGACCCTGGAACCCGTGTAAACCAAACCAACACCAAACCAGCCAGGAGTGTCCCAGCAGTGAGGAGGCAAAGACAGTGGCTCCCTCTTGCTCACTGGCCCAATGCACCAACCAGCTTTCTTGGTCAGTGAGTTGAGGTCAGTGAGAAACCCCATCTCAAAGACAGGTAGATGGCATGAGGTTGTCTTCTATCTCCACATGTATGTACATGCACATGTATACACAGAGACACAGAGATACACATATATACACAGCCACACACATACACACAGATACACATACATGTAGCCCCATACATATCCACACAGATACACAAACATACACATACACAGATGCACACACACACATATTCACACACACTGAGACAGATGTACATATACACACATACACACACATCACACATAGACATACATGCAGGCACATACACAAACACACACACACAGACACACAGACACACAGAGATACACATACATGTAGTCCCATACATATCCACACAGATACACAAACATACACAGACACACGGAGACACAAATATACACATACACTGATACAGACACACATAACACACATACACATATAGACAAGCACACAGCAATACACACAGAAATACACATTCACAGAAACACATGCACACACAATTGTCACACAGAGAGACAAAGACACACACACACAGACACATACACAGAGTTCAGCTATAATTTGAGAGTAATAAAAAACTTGTATGACTTTGAAATGAGTAACAGAGTTGGTTCTAATAATTCACCTAGGAAAATAATCTCTTTTCATGAAGCTTGTATCAAAAAACACTAATCCCAGAAATGCTTTGAAACTAAGGGGCCCCCTCCTCCCCATCCCTGCTTTTTCTCCTCCAACCTTCTCCTAGCTAATTTTCAAAGTTGGGATGTTTGCAATGACAGGAGAGAGACTGAGGAGTCTCTCTGAGAAAACAACCTGCTAGGCACGCTGGTTTGGGGAGCAAAGCGACACTGAATGGATGGCCTCGTTTGTGTCCTCTGGCTCATATGAGGCAGAGGAGGCTGGCTGCACAAAAGAAATGCCAGACGCACCCAGAGCTGGGTGCTGCAACGAAGCTGACTCAGTTGCTCCTCACAGGTCTGGTATCGCAATTGCAGGCCATGGGCTGTTTGAAAACGGAAGCATCGCTCCAAGCCTCTGAAGTATACAGAATGCTCATGGAGTCATCTGCACTGTCCCAAGAAGGTTACAGTTGGCAACCTGTTTATGACCTGGTGTCAAGACTTAGCTTACTCACTAAGACAACTGGTTAAGATGCTAAAGTGTAGACCCAGAAGGAAGTGATGCTGACTGGCCTGGGCAGAAAGGAAATCAGAGTCTCCCCTGAGAGCAATGAGCAGGTACAGGGGCAGCTGGGAAAGCCAGAGGCAGAGGCCAAGGAAGGGTAGGGGAGTGCGTATTGAACCAGAGACCCGCAAAAGCTATTTTATTTCCTCAGGTGAATGTTGTCTGAATTGAAGAATCCTTGAATGTTAGTTAGCTGAGCAAGCCTAGTTATCAAAACAAAACAGAACAGAAACTTAAGCGACTTAGCAGTCTACTCTTGTGGAATCTCTTTAAAATTCTTATCTTTCCCCCAGTAATTAGTTTTAAGAATCGTAAGTCAGAGACGAATGATTCATTTCCTTACCGGAGCCTAAGAAGAAATTATGAGGTCAAGATAATCATGCAGGGCTGGAGAGATGGCTCAGTGGTTAAGAGCACTGACTGCTCTTCCTAGAGGTCCTGAGTTCAAATCCCTGCAACCACATGGTGGCTCACAACCATCTGTAATGGGATCCGAAGCACTCTTCTGGTGTGTGTAGAATAAATAAATACATCTTTATGAAACTTATTTTAAAAAAAAGATAATCATGCAAAAACTATGTCTGAAATTAAAAGGAAACTATTTGAATTCTCAAAATAACAGCACATAACACTCCCCAGCAAGACCATTTTAAGATCTATCTTTCAGGCCACATAGTTCTGACAGTTTCCAGTAGAGGGGGTCAGAGGGTCAACTGACTATGATTTGCCAGATTCAATTTAAAGTAAGCCCTCCTCTCTCTATTTACAGTGCCCAATTCTTATTTAATTTCTTGACTTAATGGGTTCGGCGGACAGATATGTGTGATTTGCGTCTCAGCCTCACCCACTGAGGCGAGCCTTGATCCGCTGTCCTTCTAGAATGCAGAACAGCATTAAGAGGAAGGCTCATTGCTGGCCCCCCACCCCCACCCCTCAGCCGGCTCAGGGAAGCCACTGCCTGCCTCACTCAATCCAGAGGCAGTGTTTAACTCACGAAGTAAATAAATAACCACGTGTCTGACCAATTTCAAAACCACATAGACACTACCGTTTGATTCATTCAACCAACGTCTTTCCACCGTGCCCAGAGCAGGAATTTACCTGAAAAAAAATGCGTTTCCAAAAAACAAACAAACAAAAACCAAAAAGCCTTCATTATCATAAGATGACTGGGTGGGCATCAGATAAACTGCCTTCTTTATACGATTTCTCTCACACCCGAGGTGTCTTACACTGTTTAGTGGATTCCCAACACAAAATGATGCCTTTTAAATCTAATAGTTAAGGGATGGACACGACTGGTCATAAAAAGCCAAGGAGAGAGGTCTGCTGCGGTGTCTGTCTCTCACCCTGGACAGCATTCTCCTCAGTGTAAACACTCCTGAATTCAGCACAAGCCCGGGCTTGCCCTCTGTAGAAGCCTGCGTCGGTAGGAAGGTGAAGGCTCCCGGGAGGGCCAGGCATAATGGCAGATACGGTAACTAATACTATTGGTCTGATAAGCACTAACGTTTTAGCTTAAGAAGAAAAACCAGCAACCATCCATGAATAGGCTTGTGCAGGGAAAGCCTAGACACAGAAGATGGAAAGCGGCTGAGCAAGCCCCATAATCCAGTCCTCGGGCTTTTAGTTGACCAGGAAAATACCATTGAGCCCGCTCTACCTAAGGCCAGACCTGACTTCCCTAGAGTAGCCAGGCATTCACAGGCTGGGCCACCCTGAAGTAACAATCTGCCTAACCCTGAAACACTCACAGACATTTTGACACTTCACACAAACTGTCCGAATCAGTGTCAGGTTTAAAATCAAGCCCCCCATCCAGGTGTGTATTTAAGAGACATCTGTACGACTGATAGAGCAGACAGTTTGGTGACACAAAGGAAAATCTTTCTTACAGAGTTTCAAAACTGGGGGCAGAGGAATATTTTCAGAGGCCCAATTGAGACAAAAGGGAAAGTCAATTTTAAGTCCCCATAGGGTAGATGACTAAACGGTTGCCTGAAAGAGATTGCATTCAGCTCTGAGACACGAGTGTGTCAAGAGTTTGGCCTGAGTCGTTGTTTAACAGATATAGCCTCAAAAGAGACAAGACTCCTTTCCCGAGAGAAACCTGGAAACCCCAGGGTATCTGATCAAACAGAGGACAATGCCAGTGAGGGTGCCCTTGGCTGATGACGCGCAGGTAGGAGGCAGGAGACTGCCTTAGTAATCAATCACTCAGAAGGGACGTCTTACCAAGCATAACTGAGCCACCTGCTGGAGATGTCCGGAAGTGCTTGTGGGGGTCAAACGGAGCCGAGGCTGCTGGAAGCCGAGCATCTATGGAAGACTAAGGATTCGGTACCAGAACCGCAGCCATGGGAAAAAGGATTTCAGCTCAGCGTTTGTAGAAAGCAATCAGTGGGTGTGGACTGAGATTACGAGGTCTTGAGGCTCCTTGGCATCTTTGGTAAAGGCAAGCTGAGCCATCACCCATCCACACCTGAAGTTGGTGGTCACAGAATGAGGCTGTGTCCTTCGGGGACTTTGCTGACCGACTGTTTACAGTTGTAACATTTTGTTGGGGCTAGAGAGGACTCTCCTTGGCTCGTGGGCTCGTGGCGTGGAGGTGCGGGAGCAGAAGCGAACTGATAACACAGAAAACACCGTGGGAGACGGAAAGCTACAGCGGCTGCGCAGACTGTCACCACCAGCATCGGTTTAGCCCAAGCAGGTAGAGCTGCGATGAACAACGGCCATGGGCGAGTTTGCAGAGGCTGGCTCCGCTCTCTCTCCGTTTATCTGTCACCTTTGCTTAGTCACAAGTGAAGGATTGCCGAGCTTTGGAAACATCAGCTGTGAGCAGGGAGTCAACTTCGGATAAATCCCGGGGCTTGTGCCTCCCCCAGCGCCACCGCATTACTTACACCGACGATCTCCTAAAATGTCTCTTGTACACACATAAAAGGAAGTATATAATCGTAAGCCAGTGTTTTTCAACCTTTGTAGTGCTGAAACCCTTCAACACAATTCCTCATGCTGGGGTGACCCCAGCCACAAAATTTTCATTGCTACTTGATAACTGCGGTTTTTCTACGGTTATGAGTTGTAATGTCAAGATCTGACATTTCGGATGGTCTTAGAAGACCCCTGTGAAAAGCTCATTCAACCCCTGGAGGGGTCTCGACCCACAGGCTGAGAACACTTGCTTAAGCTACTATCTCTGAAGCTTTTTCATTCCAAGTCTGACTCTTTTTTTTTCTTTTTTCTTTTTTTTCCGGAGCTGGGGACCGAGCCCAGGGCCTTGCGCTCGCTAGGCAAGCGCTCTACCGCTGAGCTAAATCCCCAACCCCCCAAGTCTGACTCTTTAGAGTTGATTTTTAACATGGAAATATCGGGGTGTTTCTATTTGACACCCTCTCTGTGCATAAGAAACAGCTGATTCTTGGCTTCTTTCCTTTTTATGATCCTATATTTCTTTATGTGAGTGGGTAGGTGGGTACTATGGTGTGTGTGTGTGTGTGTGTGTGTGTGTGTGTGTGTGTTTGTGTGCACGCGCGCGCACGCAGGGGATCAGAGGACGATCTACAGGACTTGGTTTTTCCCTTCCCACGATGTAAGTTTGGGGAATGGAATGAGACCATGAGGTTTGGTCATCCCATTGAGCCATCTCACTGCCCCATCAGGTCTTTAAAATGTTGTTTGGAGACTAAGAAGCACACCACACCATTTTACAGCTCATTTGGGCTGTCAAGCACCCATCAAACTACTGCCCAGCTTCAAAAACAAAAGGAAAATCTGGTCAAATACCCAAGAAGCCCCACACACTTCCTCCTTAACGTCTCTCTCCACCACCACCCTTAATGTATCACTGTGGATCAATATTTATCAACTAGCTTGTCCCTCCACAGCATTTATGTAAACGAAATGATTCAATGTGCATTTCTTGAAGGGCATTACATTGGTCAGCCTTATGTCATAGGACGTATGTTTGTCATAGGAAACATGGTGTGTTCATTCTCGTTGCTCCATGAAATTTTTTTATTGACTGTTTATCATTTTATTAATCCACTATCTGGCCAATGTGCAGTTGAACTTTGTTTCGCTCACGTATTTTAAAGAGTGCTGTGGGGCTGGAGAGATGGCTCAGTGGTTAAGAGCACTGATTGCTCAGGTCCTGAGTTCAATTCCCAGCAACCACATGGTGGCTCACAACCATCTGTAATGGGATCCGATGCCCTCTTCTGGTGTGTCTGAAGACTGCTACGGTGTACTCATAAATAAAAGAAATCTTTAAAACAATAAAAAGAGTGCTGTGATGAGCTGTCTTGGGTACCTCGCCTTGTGCATATTACCTAACAGTATATAACACAGATGTGGAAATCCTTCATACTTTAAGCTTTAGGAAACAGATGGCAATCGTTTGCAAAGTGGCTGTGTCAGTAGACCAGTTTACGAGAATTTCATGATCTTTTTTTTTTTTCCGGAGCTGTGGACCGAACCCAGGGTCTTGCTCGAGAATTTCATGATCTTGTAGGTGGGTGTTCATTTAAAATGGCAGTTTGAATCCCACCCCCTTCCCAAACATATGTAGTCAAATGTCAGTGTTCTGGGAGAAGAACCTCATGCTTCCTGTTTGGATCCTTTAGGTTTGGATTTGCAAAGCCTGTCGCCCAGACGCCATCAAAACATGGGGGGGGGGGGTGTCGCTCCACACGTGTTCTTAGCTGATAGCATCCAGTATGGCTGGACGGATGAGTCACACCTGATAGTATTCTCGTGCTAACGTCCCACAAAGTGGTGAATGAGGATAAGGGTTTGTGTAAACATACACACAGTACGGCATAAGAGAACGAAGGGAGTAAGAGGGAATTAAACCAAGGAGAGTCGTGATGCCGGGCCATTGGCAAGAGCGAATAAAGATCAAAGGAGAGTAAAAATTTTTTTTTTTTGGTTCTTTTTTTTCCGGAGCTGGGGACCGAACCCAGGGCCTTGCACTTCCTAGGTAAGCGCTCTACCACTGAGCTAAATCCCCAGCCCCCACCTCTGTCCTTTCTACCTACAAAAGCACCTGTGTATAGAAATTGCCTCCCACAGTCACATGACCTCTAAAATAAGGACGAGGACTGGGACATTAATGGGTCCACCGCAGACACCGGGCTGTTGTTCTAAGCCCTGGCTTTGTCACACTCTCCTAAGCCTTCTGAGTTCTCTTACTCACCGCTTAGGCATTTGTTAAACCAAGCAGATGGATTAATGCTCTGACTTTATTTTGGCTTCTTTAAAACATTTCAAAGGGCAAGGTGACATTTCGGTTTTTCTTGGCCTAATGCAGTTCTCTCTGAACGAATCAGACAGCACCCGACCTGTTAATCTCCATGAGCTTGTATAGTCGTTTCCATTCCCGCTCTGTTTCCTTTCCTTTTCATGTTAGTTATAAAGTAATGAAGCCGAGATCAATACGTTTGGTCTCTAGGCAATAGAGAAAACACCAATCAGTTTAATCTTAGGAAGAGCCCTTTGTAAATCCAGTTCTTGAGAAAAACCTCTGGACTTAGAAAGTGATAAACAAACACGGTTCCAAACATTCTGTTCACTTGATTCTGCTCTATGCTCTACACGTGAGGTCGTAGGCACACAAAATACTTCATAATATTGAATTAAAAGGTTCACTATTGAGTCGATCAATATTAAAACGTTGCCAAATGCGGCCAAACGTTTTTATATTTCTCATTTCTTCAAAAAAGAAGGTAAGACTCCAATTGTCACGAAAGACAAACAATACGGAATCCCATTAAAGGAAGCTGCGGAGACTTGAAAACCAAGCTCCAGAATTCTAGAGTAGATCTCGAATTACAAAAAAAAAAAACAACTCTGTAAAAGATACTGTTGAGAAAGTTGGGAGACTCGGATAAGAACTGAAGATTAGTAATTAGCAGCATGTATTGCTAAATAGGACCAACTGGTGTCCTAGAAGTAAACTCCCAACTGAAAACATTGGGAGGGATGAGAGGGGGAAGACACAGACGGGATATGGCTTGTTTGTGTGCGCGTGCGTGTGCCTGTGCGTGTGCCTGTGTGTGTACACAAGTGTGACAAGAGACAAACCAAGTGCTAAGTATCGAACCATTGTTTAATCACATGTTTGTAAAATATTCATAGTGAAATAATGAAATAGAAAAAATAGCAAAGAAACTTCTCTCTGTTGCTGAAACCTAACACATCTCTCCAGGGAAACATGTATCTATCTGTTTCCAAAATGCACATAAATCCGATACATTATCCCACACCCACCATGGCAGAAAATAGTTAGGCTTATGTTACTGGTTGACATCCAATTTGGATGTCAGGTGAATGGCTGGGAAGGTAGTAGACTTGCATAGATCCCGGACTCTGCCCTCTAACCTTCCCTAGACCAGACGGTTTTAGTTGTGACGTTCAGCAGGTGAATGACGAGAGCAGTCAGAGTCAGGTCCGTGAGGGAGGGCACGGGAACATGTGAATGGGAGTGGAGAGGTCCACAAATGGCCTCTCCACATTCTGATACCGTTTCTTGCTACATTGATGCATTCTTGGTCACACTTAGAGACAGAGAGGAAATGACATCGTATTTGGTGATTTTTTTTAGATGATTTTCTTCTTGTCTCTGTCATGACGTTCTTTTGTTGACACATTCTCCAGGCTTTCCTGTGACGCAGGTTAACTGTTCTCTTCCAAGGTAGAAGGTAGCTCATTTGGAGCAGAGCAGTGGCTATGGTTTCAACATCGGCTGTAAGCTGCCAGTGTACTGGTTAAATATTGGACATTCGACACATCAGGATCTGATTCAAAGTGTGAAGGCAGAATGAGAACAGTACTTGAAGTCAGACTTTTCCCTGAGAATTGGAGCTGTGTATTATTTTGTTCATAAATACACATCAAGAACAATTCAGTGCCACTCACAAGCATTTTCTGTTTCTCTATCTCCCTCTTTCTTTCTTTTAACCAGGAGAGCGTAGGACATCGGCAACACACCTTCTTTTGAATTATGAAGAAACAATTCTGTGTGCTTAAAACATTCTTGAGGTCCCTATAAGCACTTCCTGACATGCGTTATGGGTGTGCTGTGTCAGACACATAGATGAAGACCTTTGTTTCATTCCACAGTGGCAGGAAATGAATTTGAGAGGCGCAGTCATTGTTAAGATATATCTCTTTAAAAACTTTTTTTAAAAGATTTATTTATTATATATAAGTGCACTGTAGCTGTCTTCAGACACACCAGAAGAGGGCATCAGATCCCATTACAGATGGTTGTGAGCCACCACGTGGTTGCTGGGAATTGAACTCAGGACCTCTGGAAGAGCAGTCAGTGCTCTTAACCCTGAGCCATCTCATCTCTCCAGCCCGGGATACAGGATTTTTAATGGTAGACATTTGCCAGATAGTTCCATTTTCCTTGGTACTCATGAAGTAAGCACAAGTTTATTTTTAATTCTAATCTTAATTATTAATATTTACTCTCAGATGATACATTGTAAATCACGGAGTAAGTGTGTGTGTGTGTGTGTGTGTGTGTGTGTGTGTGTAAAATCTGTATTTATAAGTAGCAGAAGCCGGGCAGTGGTGGTTCATACCTGTAATCCCAGCACTCAGGCAGCAGAGGCAGGCAGATATCCAAGTTCGAGGCCAGCCTGGTCTACAGAGAGAGTTCCAGGACAGCCAAGGCTACACAGAGAAACCCCATCTCAGGGGAAACAAACGAACAAAAGAGAATGAGGAAGCTTCGGGAACTGTGCTGGCTTCATGTCAAGCCATCGCTAGTCAGACTTGAGGGTGTAACTGTGGAGTTGAGCCCAGATCTAGGGGTGCAAGGGCAGGGCTGGAAGCAGATGAAGGAATGGGTGGGTGGATGGACGGCAGGTCCAGAGAGATGAAGAGCAAGGACAGGAGGGAGGTGGTACTTGAGTAGACCCTATCAGCAATGGGGATCTAAGCAAGCTAGGTGTGATCCAGAGTTCTCTGCTTGAGGCACGCACCAGGGAGCCAATGGACAGATCCGTAGGGGCCGTTGCCATCTCGGGGTTAGGTGTCCATCGCTTTATGAAGTGAAAGAGTTCCCATCCAGCCCTTCTTGGTCTGGTGAGTCCAATAAGTTCTTGGGCCTCGTTTTCCTGATACACCCATGTAATACGCCCATGTACAGTGTCAATCACCCTGAGTCTGCAGGGTGGCAGCCTTTTAACTTCCAGGAATAAGTCACCTGCTTCTTTGTGCTGGGCGGCTGGTGTCGGGAAGATGGTATCATTCCCACGTCCCCAAAAACAGAGCAACATCTACTGGCAAAATGGAGTCTCTGGGGTAGTAGCTCTCAGCCTTCCTAACTCCGTGTCCATTTAATACAGTTCCTCACATTGTGGTGACCCCACCCATAAAGTAATTTTCATTGATAATTTATAGCTGTAGTTTCGATACCGAGATGAATCATACTAGAAATATTTTTGGAGACAGAGATTTGCTAAGGTGGTTGGGACCTACAGATTGAGAACCGCTGCTTTTGGGCAAGACAGAGCATGAAAAGTCCATGTTCTACTCAACATGGACGAATGAGAGCAGCGTGCAGGCTGATCTCAACCCTGTGCTACGGGATTGTGTCTTAGTCCATCCTATTACCATACCTCAAAACTGTGCCAGTCAGTGCTTTAAAAGACTGAGCCCATTATTTTTTAATTATGTGCATGCATGTGCCTCTGTGTGTGAGAGAGTGTGTGACTGTGTGTGTGTGAGAGAGAGAGTGTGAGTGTGTGTGAGTATGTGTATGAGTGTGTGTGTGAGTGTGATTGTGTAAAAATGTGAGTGTGTGAGTGCATGTGTGAGTGTGTGTGTGAGAACGAGTGTGAGTGTGTGACTATGTGTGTGTGTGAGTGTGTGTGAGAGAGTGTGAGTGTGTGTGAGAGAGTGTGAGTGTGTGTGAGAGAGTGTGAGTGTGTGTCAGAGAGTGAGTGTGAGAGAGTGTGAGTGTGTGTGAGAGAGTGTGAGTGTGTGTCAGAGAGTGAGTGTGAGTGTGAGAGAGTGTGAGTGTGTGTGAGAGAGTGTGAGTGTGTGTGAGAGAGTGTGAGTGTGTGAAAGTGTGAGTGTGTGTGAGAGAGCGAGTGTGAGTGTGTGAGTGACTGTGTGAGTATGTGACTCTGTGTGTGTGTGTGTGTGTGTGTGTGTGTGTGAGGGGGGGGATGTGTGCATGCACTTAAGTGCAGGTACAACTGGAGACCAGATAAGGACGTCAGATCCCTGGAAGCTGGAGTGACACACGGTTTCAGCAAGTATTAGACCAATAGGGTATATATTGTAAAAAGAATTCATTTCAGTATTATTCAGTCATTGTAAAGATACCCAGCAATAGAGTCTCTTTTGCTAAACTCTATAGTAGTTTGGTTGCCAAAAGCAAGCCTTGCCTTTGGGAGACACTGAGTGCAGTCAGAGGACTTTCTAGAGCAGTGGTTTTCAACCTGTGGACCACTTGAGGTGGTTTTCCCAAGGGTTACTTGAGACCATCAGAAAACACAGACTTACATTACAATTCTTAACAGTAGCAAAATTACAGGCATGGAGTAGTAATGAAATAATTTTACAGATCCACAACATGAGGAACTGTATTAGAGGGTTTCAGCATTAGGGAGGTTGAGAACCACTGTCCTAGGGCTGAAGCTGTCCAGTGGTAAGATGGCATTTCTACAGGGCTTCAGACGACACCCAGTATCAAGTGCACGAGCAGAGGCTGTCAGCATGCTGTAGATTTCAAGCCCTGGTATGTGCCAGCGTCTTCTCTAGCTTGAACCTATTCTCCCAGGAAGTCTCCAGAAAGTGATTGCTATTTTGGTTTTAGTTAAAGACTGCTTCTGGACTAAAACCAGGACTGCTTTGGTCCTAATTTTTTAAAATACAAATTAGGGAACTGAAGGCATTGACAAAGCAGAGGTGTGTGTCTGCCCCACACTTGTCATGACCTACCTTTCCTTTCCATGTACATACATCCTGTGTTTGTGGTCAGCCGCCTCAGTCCTGAGCTAGGTTTGATAGTTTTGCTTCTGCTGTGTGAGCCGCCTTTGTCTCTAAGTTCAATCACTGCTGTAGCCACGATACCAGAGGAAGAGAGGGGTATGGGGCTCTGTAAAAGTAACTTTCATTCCTCAGATGTAAATGTCATCTTAGAGACCTACTGTTGAGTAAGCTCACCCTTTCTAGTTCTTTCTGAACTGTGATTGTCTGATTCAACTCAGCTGTCCTGGCTCGAAACATCTCTCCAAGATGACTGATTCAAACTGACTTCTTTCAGCTTCTGGCTGAACTGCTCTGCCTGGCCTCATACTAACTTTGGCAATCTGTTCTAATCTTCTGGCTTCTTCTTCTTCTTCTTCTTCTTCTTCTTCTTCTTCTTCTTCTTCTTCTTCTTCTTCTTCTTCTTCTTCTTCTTCTTCTTCTCCTTCTCCTTCTCCTTCTCCTTCTCCTTCTCCTTCTCCTTCTCCTTCTCCTTCTCCTTCTCCTTCTCCTTCTCCTTCTCCTTCTCTTCTTCTTCTTCTTCTTCTTCTTCTTCTTCTTCTTCTTCTTCTTCTTCTTCTTCTTCTTCTTCTTCTCCTCTATCTCATTCTGTCTTCACCTGCGTCTAGGCTGTTCTCTCTACAAAACTGTCCAGGTAAAACTGTGTTCTTCTCTCTCTCTCTCTCTCTCTCTCTCTCTCTCTCTCTCTCTCTCTGTCTCTGTCTCTCTGTCTCTGTCTCTGTCTCTCTGTCTCTGTCTCTCTCTGTCTCTCTCCCCCCCCCCGTGCTGTTCTCATGAAAATTGGATGTGTCCTATCTTTACTTATTCTCTCAAGTCTTTCTCTGATTTGCTCCTTTCCCTTCAATTAGACATCACTTTCAAACATGGCTTCTTCCTTCTACAAACTAATCTTACCTCTACGGGTGTGTCTGTATTTCAGCCAGAGGGATTAAAGGTGTATACTAAGGGCACGTCTGCATTCCAGCAGGATCGCACTGACCTAGAAGTTCTTTCAACGCAATCCCTTGCCAGAGCAGCCAGGTTGCTGGATTAAAATCCCTCTACAGGGACTTCCCCAGAAATGAGAGCACATTTAGGATTGTTATGCACAGGTCTGGGCTCAGGCTGACTCAACTTTAAATCATGGTCTCGCCTCTCCATATTTTTGAGAGCCTTAGAATGAGTTCAGCTGTGAACTCATTCATCTTCCACCTCTGTAAAAAGCCTTAGACGGAGCTTTAGAAAGTGTCAGTTTCGACATGTGTGAGCGCTAGCTGTTATCACCTGCATGGTTTAATTCACAGAGGTGAATTAAAAACAAAGGACGGTATTTTCTCTCTCCCTTTTAAAGTAAAATTTTTATTCAAATTATGCTTCTGGTTTGAGTATTAACTTAGACAACGTTTTTCTCTACTAGGTAAACATTTAAGCACGGGGATCTATGTGAGGAATGGAAAAGAGCATCATGCTGGGGTTTGGAGATCTGGGCTCTTTTTGTTGTCCGCACATCAGCCACCGTGTGATTTTATATACTTCGAATTTCTGGCTATCAGTCCATTCATCTGTATGATCTGCGGGCTAACCCACGTCATCACTTTCTAATAGCTCACTTCGATGGATGTACACTAATATGCAGTAACTTAAATTTATTTGGGGATTGGATCAACTTTTTGTGTGTGGAGCATCTCGCAAGGCTGGCGTGGTGCGGTGCATGCTGGGAAACACTGCCTTACGTCATCCCTCAGAAGCCCCTCGGAGCGCCGATCTGCCTGCTGAGCCTGCGAGCAGTGCAACCTCAAGAGCATTTCATAACCTTGCTGCGCTTCAGTTCCGTGTTCACAAAACAAGGTAAACTACACGTGCTTTAAAGTATTGTGTGAAGATATGAAACACCACACAAATGCCGAGATAATTCTCAGAGGAGCCCACAGCAGCCTAAGTTTAAGACAACATAGGCCATAAACGCGCAAATGTGTTTGGGCTAGCGAAAGTGGTAAATAGAACTTCTCCGACAACAAGGGCATTTCCTGATTATTCTTTAGGGTTGATTTTTTAATTATCACGGTGTGTTTGTCTTCGTGAGTTTTTTCATACACTCGAAATGTCTGCTGGTCTAATTCACGGACAGATATTTTAATCTGACCTCTTCAATTTGCAAGGAACAGAGGGGAAAAAAACTCGGAGATTGTGTTTCTCCCAGGCTGTTCTCATGGGCTGGATCCCGTGTTTTCCATACATAAGAAATAAAACGGCTGTGAGGGGCTGCAGGGAAAGCGACTGTAATGGAATGCCATGAAGTAGATGCAAGGGATGTGATTTGGCGTGAGAGGAGAATATGTTTCTGATTATGTCATTTGCTGGCTGAGTGAGCCTGGGCAAGCTCCGGATCCGGAGAACCAGATCCCCCCTCCTTAAAACGGAATCTGAGACAAAACATTGTACAGTTGTGGAAAACAAGAACGGTTCTCTGTGATATTGGGGTTTTTTTTTTATACAATATTAGCTCCATGACCTTTAAAAAATTGAAAATAGATTTTTTTTCATGCAGTATATTCTGATTAAGGTTTCCCCTCTCTCGAATCTTCCCAGGTCATCCTTATGTTTCACCCATCCAAATTCACACCCGCCTCTCTCCTTAGAACACAAGCATGAAAAAATAATGATAATAGTAAATTAAATTTAGATCAAAACAAAAACAAAGAAGTCAGAATAGGATAAAACAAACACATAAAAGAAAAGCATGAGAAATGCAAACAGATGCTGACACACACATTTGCACACACACATTTGCACACACAGAGGGTCCGTAAGATAAAATCAGAAGCAATAATGTATAAGCAAAATATCTGTAAGGAAAAAGTGTCCAGACAAAGCACATCTTTTTTCATTCTTTTACCCTGGGGTGATGTCTGTCCTTGATGTTAAAGTGTGGTTCTTAGGTAGTAGAAGGATGGATCCTGTTTTCAAATCTCTTCTGTTAGTCTGTGTCTTTTTGTTGGGGGGAATTAAGACCATTGATGTTAAGAGTTATCAATGAGAAGTGTTTACCGCTTCCTGCTATTTGGTTGTTACGCTTCGAGTTTTCTCTTTTGACTTGCTGGCCGGGGATTACTTATTCCCCTTTTTCTTGGATATGGCAAGCTTCCTGGATCGAAGCTTTCCAGTGCTCTCTGTAGAGCTGGACTTGTGGATAGATACTACTTGAATTTGGCTTTTCTCGTGGAATGGTTTTCTTTTACTATCTATTGTGATTGATAGTTTGACTGGGTATAGTGGTCTGGGCTGGCATCTGTGGTCTCTCAGAGTTTGTAGAGCACCTCTTCAGACACTTCTGGGTCTTAGAGTCTCCATTCAGAAGTCAAGTGTTATTCTAATGGGTTTGCCTTTACATGTTGCTTGGTCCTTTTCCCTTGAGCCTTTAATAGTCCTTCTCTGCCCTGTACATTTAATTGATTATAATGTGCTGGGTGACTTTCTTCCTGGTGTTCTGTATGTTTTTGTACTTTGATAGGTGCCTCCTCCTTTAGGTTAGTTGTGTTTTCTATCTATGATTTTGTTGAAGATGTTTTCTGTGCCTTTTAGTTGGGTTTCTTCTTTCTTTATTCCTAGTATTCATAGAACTGGTCTTTTTCATACTGTCTCAGATTTCCTGAGTATCTGGTTTGTTTTTGTTTTTTTTTTTTTTAATTTAAGATTTTCTTTGACTGGTGTTATGGTTTGTTTATGCTCAGCCCAGGGAGTGGCGCTATGAGGGGGTGTGGCCCTGTTGGAGTAGGTGTGTCACTGTGGGCTTGGGCTTTAAGACCCTCATCCTAGTATTCAGATAGCAGCCTTAGATGAAGATGTAGAACTCTCAGCTCCTCCTGCACCATGCCTGCCTGTATACTGCCATGTTCCCACCTTGATGATAATGGACTGACCCTTTGAATCTGTAAGCCAGCCCCAATGAAATGTTGTCCTTGTAAGAGTTGCCTTGGTCATGGTGTCTGTTCACAGCAGTAAACCCTGACTAACACAACTGGGCTGTCCATTTCGTCCATCTTGTCTGCTGTGCCCAACCCTCCTTGACATCTTTCGATTTCTGCTGGTGGGGCTTTGCTCTATTTTTTCCTTCCTAAAGTTTTCACGCCCAGTTTCCCCAAGGTTTGGTTTCCTTCAGTGAGTCTATTTCTGCTTCCGTGTCTTGAGTGGCTTCCTTCATTTCATTCCAGTACGCGTCTGTGTTTTCACCGTATCCCTTTTAAAGACCTTGAACATGTTCATAATAGATGCTTTGAAGGTCTTGTCTTGTCAGTTCCATTACATTTCTTGGGTCCTCATTAATGGGGCTTCTGGGTTCCGGTGGAGCCACAATGTCCTGGATATTATTGTGTTTTTATGCTGGTGTCCAGGAACCTCAGTTTGGGATGATTGTAATTCTGGATATATACATATACATGTACATATACATATACACATATACATACACATTGTAAACATCATCTACATTATATACATTGTATACACTGTATACATTGTATACATCATACACATACACACACACCACACACACACTCTACATACACACATACACACACATACACACACATTACACACACACACACACACACACACACACACACACACACACACACACGTCTCCATGCTTAGGTGTTCTTTGGTTCCCGTTGCTGTCCCTGGTCTTAGTGTTGGTGTGGATTGCCTTGGACAGAGTGCTTCTGAGTCCCTGGCAGGCGTGGGCTCTGGGGATCTGGGGTAGAATCTGTTTCTAGGTATTAGGAACTGATGGGAAGGACTGAGGATAGACTAGGAGGGGGCGAGGGTCCACAGGAAGGAGGAGAGCTGCTTCTGCCAGGGGAATCTGCTGATCCCACAGGGAGTGAAGTCAGAGAGGGAAGCCAGGTTTGCGCAGGTGGCCTGCTGCAGGGCCCGGGTGACACTGAGGAATCTGCAGTGGAGAACAGGGAGGAGAATGAAGCTCTCCTACCTGATGCCCAGGCCAGCGTAACCAGAGGGTTCCCGGGTAGAGAATGCCCTTTGGCATTGGCAACTGACACGAAGGGATGGGGTGAGGGAGGAAGGCTGGGTCCTTCAAAGGTCTGCAGTGTCCTAGGGAATGCTGGTGGCTTTGGTAAGGTATTAGAAGCAGATGTGGACTGATGAACAAGAAACTACCAGCTAGGCGTCACCTTCTGGAAGTGTACAAACACTTTATCTTGCATTTTGTAATTAAACAGCACACAAAAGTCCGGCACATAACAAGCTTATAAAATATGCAGCATACATTATCCAAAACATAGCTATTATGTTGGATTCCATATCATTTTTGTTTTACAGATTCTATTTAATCTATATGTTTACCGTCTTGCTTATACAGTGTGACCTATGTGGATATCCTATAAGAGTCTTTCTGCAGGGCTAAAGTTAAAGGTATTTACCATTCTTGCAGAGGACCCAGGCTCAGTTCTCAGCATCCTCATGGTGGCTTACAGTCACTAGTGATTTCCAGGAGGTTCTGACGGTGTCTTCTTGCCTTTTCACTCACCAGGCATACAAGTAGTACACAGACACACTTGCAGACGAGACGCACACACACGCTATTTTCATTTTCTTTAAAGATTTATGTGTATGAGTACACTGTAGCCATCTCCAGACACACCAGCAGAGGGCATCGGATCTCATTACAGATGGCTGTGAGCCACCATGTGGTTGCTGGGATTTGAACTCAGGACCTCTGGAAGAGCAGTCAGTGCTCTTAACTGCTGAGCCATCTCTCCAGCCCGAGCACGCACTCTCACACAACACACACACACACACACACACACACACACACACACACACACACACACGCACGTAAAATAAATAAGTATTTAGAAAGGGGGCTGGGGGTGGAGAGTTAAAGGAAACCTTGCCTTTACAAGGTTAGAGAAATATATTGAATGTCACTTATGTTGCTTCTTCCCTCCCCTCCCCCACCCTGCCCCTTAGGGTGAGTTGAAAAACTATTTCATTGGTCCGCTCCTCTAGAGGTGGCTGGAACCTACTGTCCCAGTAGTCATGGATATGAAACAGAGATGCCGCTGCGTAGAGTGGAAGCCAGCCTGGTCACGTGGAGAGGACTGACGGGGAACCCGTGTGAGCACCTGAGAGGTTGAACAAGAAGCCAGAAGAGAAAACTGATCAGGTAACAATGTAAAACCTGAGAGGAAGTGAGGACAGCACGTATGGTTCCCGAGAGAGTCACAGAGGCTCCCAGCTCCCTCCACAAGCTCCTGTCAGCACTAAAGCTGAGTGATGAATCACCAGGAGACCTGCACACACTTAGGACAGACGAGCAGCCTGGTTTCCTTTTCTATGGGCCCTTCCCAGTTTATTCTTAAGTGCTTGGGGATACTTGGATTGTCTTAGGAAATAGAAGGAAATATGAAACACTATTTGTTATTTTCTTCAGATTTTCTCTGTATGGTAGATTATTTAAACGAACCCCCCAAATTTCCCCCTCATTCTCTTCATTTGTATAGTGTGACATAGCATATCCCCCTTTAATGAGGGTTAGTATGTATCCCCACACTTTGAGTCTGTGTTGGTCATGTGACTCACTTTGACAAATAGGCCGTCAGCAGCCCAGGTATAAGCAGGAGCTGGCAGAGCATTTCTATGTTGGTGCTCCCCTTCTCGCTGTGTTGGCAACACCAAGACACACCCCAGGAGAACAGGAACCACCATGTTAAAGTTGTTGAAGGTGTCAGATGACTGGGGTGGGGTGGTGACCACTAGCCAGCGAGCACTAGCCGTTAGGTGTGCATAGAGCCATCCAGGGTCGTAAAGTCACCCTCAAAATCAATAGTTTGCCGCAGATCCCTAAAGCGCTCAGGGAGGATCAGAAAAGAACTCGCCGGTGCCAAGACAATAACCCGACTGACTCATAGAACTGTAAGCTAAGTCATGAGGATTAAAGTAAAGGTCCTCCTACTGGGCCCGCTCATCCACCACTGAGTGACAAATCTGCCCTCCGGGTTCACAGCTCAAAACAATCAATTCTACCCCCTCCGTTTCGCAAGGAGGGATCTAAGTAGTGGGTGCTTTAGGTTCAGGGTCCCCTAAGGCTGAAGTGAAGGTGGCTGATGTTAAATCAATCTCAGGGCTTTTGGCAGGCCTCGGGTCTTTGCCGTCTGTCTGTCTGACAGAGGTATCATTTCTCTTGCCACATACGTCTCTCCAAAAGTTTTTTTTTTTTTTTTTTTTTTTTTTTTTTTTTTTTTTTTTTTTTTTATAGCATGGCAGCGTGCTTCCCAGAGCAAGAGCAACTGGGAGAGCTCCCAGAGTTAGAAGGTGCAGTCTTTTTATAACCGACTCATAGAAGTAATTCCTCCTCGTTTGCACTGAAGCTATTAAAAGCTATTAAAAGTGGGTCACGAAATCCAGCCCCTAAACGAGGTGAGGGAGGCGCACAGGGCGTGGCGATGGAAGAAAGCATCAGCCTTTGAGGCTGACTGTACACACCCTCGGAAAGACACTGGTTTTTCTCTAAACGCAGTAAGAAATTGCCGCAACACCAACTTGTTAAACGGAGGCTTGTCCCATGCTGTTCAACTCCAGATGACCAGGAAACCCTACAAAAGAAAAACGTGGCAACGTGGCAAGAATTAGTCTGAAAATTGCAGTTATTTTTCATCAAACCAACCATATTTAAATGGAGAGAATGTAGAGTGGAGAAATAGGATCGAGACTTCATAGTGCGAGATAAAATCAAGCAGAACTAATCATATGTGTGTGTGTATGTGTGTGTGTGTGTGTGTGTGTGTGTGTGTGTGTGTGTGTGTGTGTGTGTACATAAATACATACTGTGGATTGGCCAGTTCCTGAGGAGGCCAGAAGAGGTCATCAAACCCCTTGGAACTGGAATCACAGGTGACTATGAGCTGTCATGCGTTTGCTGGGAATGAAACCCAGGCCTCTTCAAGAGCAGGCAGTACTATTAACCACTGAGCCGTCCTTCTGGCCCCAAGATCTAGTCTTAAATGTTGCCATAGAAAACTCTAAGTATGTCTTCAAAGAACACAGGTAGCTTTTGAACATTTTTTAATCACAGCAATGACATAATCAGTGTGAGGGGGTAGGGGGTTGGGGGAGGCATCCCTCCAGGTGTCACAGCCAGCAGTGAAATGATCTGTGAAGAGTTGAAAATGAAAACTCAGCCTGTCTTAGACTGAGTCTCTCACACCAGGTGATTTATTGCAAGCATACTTAAACCTGGTACCGACTGGGGGGAAAAGGTTTTCTGGTGTAATACAGCCCCCTGTGCACAAGGAGGCATAATTACATCGGCACTCAGAGACCATGCCATTTGTTCCAAGAAGATGGGCTCTAGAGATTTCAGAGCCTAAGGAAAGATCTGGCTTGGTCTCGTTCACACAGATAGATAGCATCAAGGTCCTGGTTGTGGGAGTTCAGGGGAGCTATACAGATAAAGTAAGGGTAGTTCAGACTTTTAGGGAGCCCCTGGCTGTACCGGCAATGTGAAGGTTGTTTAGACTAGCTAACCGTGGTTCTGGTTGTGAGAGCTTGATAAGACCAGGCCCAAGAGATAACACAGATTGCCAGGCTGTTAATTACCCACAATGCCCAGCCCTCTGGATGGAAGAATGGGGTTTACATTCTTTCCTTTGTAGAAGACAATTCCATGAGCTTAGCACTCCTGGCTTCCCTGAGGATCTGTCGGCACAAGGAATTTCGTGCTCCCAACAAATCAGGGCCATGGCCTGGGAGTGTCACCAATGTGGTGTATGTCTAGGATTGTTAGGACAGGGGAGAACAGACAGAAAGAGCTCACAATGGAGTTACAGATCATAGGCTCATGTTGCTGCTCTATCCCCTGCTATAGTGGAAATGTTGGTTTCTTTAATCCCAAGAATCTTGCAGGAATCTGTTTTTGTTTTAACCCCGGGTATGGGATATGGGGCTGCTTTAGAGTGTCCTCAGCAGGTGACTATGGCTTGCCTCATGTTCTGGCAGGGGCGTGAGGTTGCCAGCCACAGATAAGTCCTGCAAATGTATGACATTTGGAATTCTGGGGACTCTTGAGAGGGTTTAAAATGCTAGAGCCCCGAGAGGAGTGGTGGCCGCTGCTGCCCCTGTCCTTGCCCCTGCTGCCCCGCTGCTCCCACTGCAATCACTGGTTGCTAATGGCTGGTGGGAGGACACTGCCCCAAGGAACTCAAGGATGTTAATCAGCAGGAATTAGTCTATTGAGATCAATGCCCCCTTTCTCCTCTGTCCTTCTTCCTCTCCTACCTTAGGGGGTTGGAACGGATTGGGGTGGAGAAGGATGGTGAGAAAAAGGAATCATTAAGTCAGCAAAATTCCACCTACACCTTGCCAACAATGTGACCTTAAAAGCAACTAGCAACTGTGCCATGGCCTCATTACCTATAAAAGAGAGAAAGAAAGAAAGAAAGAAAGAAAGAAAGAAAGAAAGAAAGAAAGAAAGAAAGAAAGAAAGAAAGAGAGAAAGAAAGAAGAAAGGAAGAAAGAAGAAAGGAAGGAAGAAAGGAAAAAAGAAGAAGGAAAGAGAAAGAAAGAAGGAAGGAAGGAAGAAAGAAGAAAGGAAGAAAGAAGAAAGGAAGGAAGAAAGGAAAAAGAAGAAGGAAAGAAAGAGAGAAAGAAAGAAAGAAAGAAAGAAAGAAAGAAAAAAGAGGTTGAGATGTATAACTTCCAAGATGCTTTGTAGAACCTTACAAACAGAAGAGTTTAACTCCATGGGTTTCTGTGAAATCATTTAAAATATTTAAGAGATCTGGGCTATTGAAGGAGCAAAACCATCCTCGGTGGTTGTCAGTCAAGGACAAACCCCTCTCTTTATCCCACCATCTTCCAATGCAGAAGTCTCACCTGCAGAAGAGTTGACAGCGGTCCTCAAGTCTCTGCTTCAGCATCTCTAGTGATGACTCATTCTCTTGGAAGAAAGCATGCATTCCATTCCCGGCGAGCCACAATACTGCTCTCGTCTTGTTTTATGCTGAGGTCAAGTTTTCTCATCGCCAAATGCTCATTCTCTGTGATTGTATGTGAATGGTCATTGGTTATGCCTGGTTCTTTTATGCCGAACAGTCTGAAGTACCAGAGGATGTGAGTCTTGTCGCTATCTTGAACATCCAGAGGGAAAAGACAACCATTTGTGTGAATCTTCAAATTCTTCGGTGCCAGTGCGTGTTCCAGTGCTGGTTTGAAAAGGTCTGTATGTATCAGTGCTTGGCCATAGGCAGTAGCACTATTAGGAGGTGTGGCCTTTTTGTAGGTGTGGCCCTGTTGGAGGAAGTGGGTCATTGCATAGGCAGGCTTTGAGGTCTCCTATGGGCAAGCTCTACCCAGTGTGGAATCAGAACCTCCTCCTGGCTGCCTTCGGATCAAGAAGTAGAACCCTCAGCTCCTCCAGCACTATGTCTGACTGCACCATACTTCCCGCCATAGTAACAACAGACTGGAGCTCTGAAACTGTAAGCCAGTCCCCATTAAATGTTAGCCTTTACAGGAGTTGCCTTGGTCAAGGTGTCTCTTCACGGCAATAAAATCCCTAGCTAAAACAGTTCCTCTTTACAGCCCATCTTTCTCTTGGTTGTTGAGTTAGGAACACAGCTCAGAATCTCTCACTCAAGATCAGAATATGTGTTTCTCCATTGTGTGAGCTCCAGAGAAGAGGCTCGTGGAAGGAGCAAGTTGACTGGGATTCAGACCCCTTTAAGATCACCTGTGGAAACTGCACTTGGGCCGTACTTGCCAATGAAATGGGTGTGGCCTCTGGATTGGTCATGGCGGGAGAGGCTGCAAACACCCACAGGCTCTTGAATTCCTCAGGTTGTGTGCAACAAGCATTTCTCAACAACTCCCAGAACAGCATACAATTAAATTCAGACTATTGAGCTGATGAGTTTCAAAATGCTTGCTGTCTCTTCTAATACTGTGCCCCCCTCAACGTTATCGGAGGGGTAGGACACAGTTCAAAGCCCTGCCCCCACAATCCAAACTCACTGTATTATGACTCAGATATTAAATGGTCTACAGAGATCATACATTAAAGGCTTGGCACCCCTGTGTCAGTGTTCAGCTCTGGGTCTTTCAAAGCCTTGTATTCATCCATGGGCATAGCCATTGATGGATTTGTTGAGTAACAGGCTAGTGGTCAGGAAACAGAGCCTAGCTGGGAGATAAAGGTCAATGGGGAGTTCCTGAAAGGTATATGGTGTCCCCAGCTCCCTCCCCGATGCCTGGCTTCCATGAGGAAAGCCGCTTTGCTTTACTGAATGATGTCATGTTCTACCATGCCCCAGGCCCAGAGACAATGGAGCCAAGGGACTATGGACTGCAGTCTTTCAAAGCGAGCTTTATCTAAGGTTGTTTTTCTTGGCTATGTTTCGTCACATGGTGACTACTGACTACTGTCTAGGCAGCACCACCCAGTATACCAATCTGAACCCGTGGGCCTCTGAGTAAGTCAAGGTCTCCCAACTTTCTTTTCCTTATCTCTGTATTATATATCTTATAATATGTAATGCCCGCCTCACTACAGTCCTACAGTACACGAGTACACTCTCACACTTATGGGTCTCCCAGTTTCTTTGCGTTTTCTCTCTTGTAAATGAAGTAGAATGCATTTTTTTCTCAATAGGTTTACAGAAAGGAAAGTATTAATCCCAACCACCAGTCATTTACTCCATGCTGTAATTCAAAGGATGGGTGTTACCCTGAGACATGCCAGTCAGCCGGAGATTACATTTGGAGAGGGGGCTCATGATCCTCTCAGACCTCCTCTGGGGTCTCTTCTGGGGACCATCCTCTTGCCAGTCAGCCTCTGGACATCACCCAAGCGGGGCCTGTCCATGCATAGCCTTTATCCCTGAGCCCAAATTCCCCCGTCACTATTTTGTGGAGGTGAGACTTAACCACTCCTGAGAACTCTTGCCACTAAGACATCTCTCTGTTAGCCAGGCTATGATCACATCTTCAGTCACCAGAGAGGAAGAAGCAGTCATGTCCTTTGTTGACAGAAGCTCCAGGGTGGCCACCTTTCCAAGATGGCGCTAGAAACCATGGTGGAATTGAGACAGCCTCCGTGCATCAACCGAAGAACAGGGAGTCTAAGGAGACAGGCCATCTCTGCCCTTTATCTTCTGCAAAGAAACCACTGAGCAGGACACTCAGTTCAACAGTGTGGGCTATTCCTCAGACCTGAAAGATCCATTTACCTCAGTGTGGTTTGAATAGCTTCATCTAAACGGTTCCGGAATGTATAGATTTGGGGTCTAGACATATTTGCATGTCCAGCATAAAACGTCTTAGGGGTGGGAGTAAACCAAACCCAAGATTCACGTGGGTGTCATCATCTACGTTTACACGCTGGCTGGGGGTAGCTTAGCAAAATCTAAAAATATGGTTTTTTGTGTGTGCATGAAACAAAGTTCCTCGTTGTGGAATTTTCCACTGAGGACATTATATCAAGGCTCACCAAGATTCTGGAGCATTCTGAGTCTCAAGAGTTTGCTCAACTTGTGAAGGCAGGCTTAGTTTCCTGTGTTTGGGGCATCCGTGACACACACTCTGGCCATGGCCCTTCCTGATGAATAGCTCATCAGGCTAAAAAGAGCTGGCTAGTGCTGATTGGCTGTTCCGTGTATGCCAGGCACAGTTCTACTTGCCTCAAAAAAGCTAAGGCTTTTGTTCGTCAGGGAAGGACTAAGGCAAAGGTATTCTCATTAGCCTCCTAGAACAATGAGGGATCCGAGGCTTGGACCTAACACCAACTCCTCTGCAATAGAAACAGTGTTTGGACCCAAGAGACAGGGCTCCAAAGCCCAGGCTCACCCACCCATTCTGCTCTCTCAGACACTGCTTCCCTTGGGGTGGTCCCCAGCTCACCCTTCCTTGCCTATGTCTTTTCAGTGACAAAGCAAAAGAGCCTAATGCTTGCCAAGCCCATGCCGCCTTAAGGAAATGCACACAAAGCATTTAATGTCATCCTCAGCCTAACTCCTTGACACAGGGTAACAGACGCATCCATTTTCCAGCTGGGAACGAGCTTCAGGGTGAGTTCCCTCCTCACCCAGAGGAAGAGGCAGATGATCTGACTACAGCATTGTGCAGAGGTGTAACACCTCATCCCCCAGCCTCAGAGCATCCCCCCGGGGACACTCCCACTTAGCACTTCAAGCATCTCTCACAATAGTACTTTGCTTCGTGGATATTTCCGTAATATATAACTGCGCTACTTCTCTAGGGCATCCTGCCTGGTCAAATGCTGAATGTTTGTGTGGTTAAATGAAACTGAATCAAGCACCAGGGAGGCGGCCTTCATGAAGGAGGCAGGCTCCTTCTTGCCAACCCCGACGCGTCCAAGTTCTTGAAAAACGAGCTGTCATTCTCCTCGATGCGCTAAGCCTTTTGGGAAGGAAGAAGCGAACTGAAGCAAGCAGCTACGTGCCTTGAGCCCCAGAAAAGGAAGCTCCTGCTTCCAGACATGACAGGTCCATCAAATATGCTGTGTTAACTCCAGCAGCACGCATCAAGCAGTTTGCTAATGCATAGGCGTGTGCAGACAGGCTCATAAGCGGAGAGACATCCTCACCCCAAGGTGCCAGAACGCCTTTTTAAAAAAAAACCCACAAACCCAATTTAACTTGAATCTGACATGATTCCTGCAGAAGAAAATAATTTGCTTGGCAATTTCCTCTTATCATATGCCATGTTTTCCTTGAACGTGTCTGTTAATTAGCCCGGTTTATACTATGCCAGCTGGACAAGTAATTAGACATGGGGGCATGGCAACACACATCCAGAATCCCAGCACTCCAGATGAGCAAACAGGAGGAACACAAGTTCAAGGTCACTCTTGGCTACTCTGCAAGTTCAAGACCAGTCTGGGGTACATGAGACCCTGACTGTCCATTCTCCCTAAAGGAACAAGATCCATCCTTGTTCAGCCGTCATCAGAGAAGCTTCCTCCTGCGGCAGATGGAAACGGATACAGAGACAGCCAGACAGTACAGAGTGAGAGACATTTGGAAAACTCAGCATATACAGATGTCTCCACCAGCTTCCTCCCCCTCAGGGCTCAGGGAACTGCAGGGAAGAGGAGGAGGGAAAAGTATAGAAGCCAGAAGGGATGGGGGACACCAAAGAGTCACTTTCTACACACGACAGGGCTGGCTCTCGTGGTGGCCAATACAAAACGGTAGAGATGTTTGGAGGTTCTTTGTATCATAATGTTAAGTTGGGTGTTTTGGTGGTGGGGGTTGTCTCTGTTTTTGTTTTAATCTTACGGGTTCTTTGCGTGTGTTATGGCCTCTGGTTTGGGGGTCTTTATGGGATTCCTGTGTGTGAAAAGTATGTGTCTCTGTGCCTATATGTGTTTCCTTGTACTTTTGTTTGGCTCTTTTACTGTACTGTATTTTTTTAATGATTATTCTTTTTTCCCCGCCTCCCCCCCCCATGATTATTCTTTAGAAGCCTGTTTTGGGTCTAAGGAAACAGAAAGGGCATAGATCCAGATAGGAGGGGCATGGGAAGGGCATGAGGGTAGTAGAAGTAAGGGAAACCGTAATCAGAACATATTATATGAAAAAAATATTTTCGACAAAAGATAAAGGAAGAAAAACAGACAGGCAGGCAGACAGACAGACAGATAGACAGACAGACACGAGAAGGCCCAGGGTCCATTCTGTCATTGCTGGAACCAGAAAAACAAACCAACTGTGTCTAAGGTAGGATTTTACTGCCATGAGCAGACACCATGACCAAGGCAGTTCTTACAAGGTCAACATTTCATTGGGGTTGGCTTATAAGTTCAGAGATGCAGTCCATTATCATCCAGGCAGGCATGGTGCAGGAGGAGCTGAGAGTTCTACATCTTCCTCTGAAGACTGCTACAAGAAGACTGGCTTCCAGGCAGCTAGGATGAGTCTCTTAAAGCCCAAACACACAATGACACATTTACTCCAACAGGGCCACACCTCCAAACAGTGCCATTCCCTGAGATGAGCATATTCAAACCATCGCAAACGGGAACAGTATATGTCCATTATAGCTTCAACTGCCTCCCTTCCCCCTTTCAAAGGAGGCAAACCAAATTTATCTTGCCTAATTTTGATTGGCTGAAAGACAGGGGGTGACTGTAACATCCATCTTCCTGGTGATGCAGTGAAATACCAGAGAAAGAGAGGAGGCTTTAGCTCACACTTTAACCTACACTTTAGGGTTCATATACTACAGTCAGTGAGGGGTGACTTGGCAGAAACTGGGTTTGAGTTGGTCAAAAAGGCTGCATGCATGGGTGACACATTTGAAGGGAGTGGACGCTGGGAAATGGAGACAAAGAGAGGCTCTGTCACAGAAGGTTTCTGACGGAAACAAATCTGAAAAGGGACAATGAAGCATTGGTAGTTAGCTGAGAGAGCCCTGGTAAGGAATTAGCAGAGTCTCCCATGTAGAGCGCTGTGTACTAGGTGGGTAGTTGCAGGACCCAGGAGCAGCACAGGCTGTAGGAGAGCAGAGGATATGGAATATGTGTAAGTGTAAGATTCATGGCTTCTGTAACGTCAACTGCCACTCATGAGGCTGATGTGTTAGGAGACGGAAGATGGCGGAGGTTTGCAGTGGTAACCTCGTATAGACAGTTGGCTGGAGGTGAGGATAAGAGTGCAGGGCAGAGGGGTTGGGGATTTAGCTCAGTGGTAGAGCGCTTGCCTAGGAAGCGCAAGGCCCTGGGTTCGGTCCCCAGCTCCGAAAAAAAAGAACCAAAAAAAAAAAAAAAAGAGTGCAGGGCAGAGACAGGGACTCAGCGGTGCCTGGAGAGCACATGTGAGCCAGCTATGGTGATCTGGCATTCTTCAACTGCCCAGCTGTTGGGGTTTCAGAGCAGAGCAAGGGGCTGGCAGACACACTGAACCTTATCAGCAGGATATGGTGCCTACCTGCCTGTTCTGACCTTGTGATGGCCAACATCTTAACTAAGAGGGTTAGGGAGCGGCTCCCCAGGTGACTTGGGCTGTAGACTAATTACCATGGCTAACACTTGTAAAGTAGGTGATGACCACAAGATATGAGGAAGAGGGACTGGAGACGGGAAAACCATCACGTTACAGGTGAGGCTCCCCCTGAAGGCAATAATGCAGATTTTAATGAAGTAAAGAGGGATGAATTTTACCTCGTTTTCATTCTCCTCAATAACACAACTGAATCCTCAAAAGGAAAAGAAGTTCTCCCAAACAAAAAATGTATCATCTATACTAAGTAATACAATATTATCATTAAGAACGCATGTGCTGTGTCTCCTCCTCCTCACTTGTGTCTACTTGACACAACCTAGAGTCAACTGGGAGGGGGACTTGGCACATGGCAGAAATACGTTTAGCACAAGGCAACATGAATAAAAGAGGTGACGACCAGCCGCGTTAGCTATTATTTTGTTGTTACCAGAACTGCTTGTGGATGGGAAAAAGCAGACACTGGGCAGGCGCTGCCCACTTTCATCTTCCTGTGACCTGGTTCTTAGGAAATGCTCTCAGAGCACTGGTGCCGGGAGGCCTGCCTTTGGATGGGTGGCTTTCCTGCTCTCTCTTCAGCCACACTCTTCAGGGACATCTCATGGATTCTTATCTTTGCTTCTTTCTCCCAGCTATCTGGTCGACCCCTTTCTTCCTTCTTCCCTTCCTAATCTTCCTTTTCTACCTTAAGAGTACAGGAGTGTTTTGTTTTGTTTTGTTTTGTTTTTTTGGATTACCAGAAACATTTAATATCACTCGCCTTTGATTTCACTATGAGTTAAGTTTGCCAAGCATGTTAAGCATTTGCAGACCCAGGCTAGGCGCCATCTGACATTCTGCTTTCGCTTACTTCTTTCCAGACATACTTCAGCTGTACTCTGGGGCCTTCTTGCCCTGCAGCCATTTTCTTTCAGCATTTCAGGGATTGAACTACTTTGGATGTTATCCAAGAAGGACCAATTTTCTTCTCCATCTTTCTCTTGAGTGAAAAACGGCACGGGGGAACTTGGCTTTGGGACAGAAAGCCTAGATCTCGTTATTGTAGTAGATGATGTATTACAAGGAAACCAGTCGATGCTGGTATTGGGTCTAATTTCATGTAATTAAATATAGGCATTGTAAATAAAAACAAGCCCATTCTTTTGAAGTTTTCCTCTTTCACCGTTTCAAACACTTGGTTCTCTACTTGTGTGTACTTCTGCTTAACAAGAGTGGGTCTTCATTTGGGAGCAAATACTAGGAATATATTGAAATGAACAATTATTTATCACACATACGCTTTAACTTGGATATTTTAAATCAGAATTTAAATACATGGTTGTTTTGTTTCGTGTTTTGTTTTATCTCGATGAGTGCTTTCTGGTTAACTTGATGGAACTTAGACACAGCTAGGAAATTGGTGGCGTGTGTCTGCGAGGTCATTTGTAAACAGATGTAACTGCGAGGGAACAGAGGTACCCTGAAAGTGAGCGGTACCATCCCATGTGACAGAATAAAAGGAGCAAAAGAAGGAAGACATCCACAGAGTGGCATCCCTCACCCCCAGTCATTGCTACTTGACCCACTATTCAATGAATTGATCTTCCCAGCCACGCCTTCCCCACTATGACAGGCCTAACCTTCTGGACTCATGAGCCAAAAATCAACATTTCCTCTCTGGAGCTGTTTCTAGCAGGTGTGTTAACTACAGCGATACGAAAGTGACCAAAACAGATAAGAAGAGAGTAGAGGGCTCACAGGCAAGATAGGTTCTCTGTGCACAGGTACCACAGCCTGCCTTCAGGCTCTGTGAAACTCAGTTGCTGGGCAGACATGACCACAAAGCTATCCTTGGAGGTGTGGAGTGTGCAGGCCCAAGGTCCTGAGCGGGAACCCCTGAGTCTAGTTCCCCTGTGTACTTTGTTTTCTACGTGTCAAGTGCAGTTGGATTAATGGACTATTTGTGGTTTTTCTGTCTTTACAGGAGCTGCCAATTTTTTCCCTCTACTAGGACTGGTCCCTGTGATACACACAGTGTGCGGAACACTCAGATCCTGTACAGCAATATTAGATTTGCTCAGAACTCCAGTTACAGCCTGTCACTGCAGAGAAGTCGAGGCAAAGCTTAATGATGTCAACTAGTCAAGAACTGAGAGAGAAAGTCAGGTGCGGTGGCACACGCCTTTAATCCCAGAACTCAGGAGACAGAAGCAGGCCCATCTCTGGGAGCTTGGGGCCATCTTGATCTACACAGTGAGTTCTAGGACATATAGAGGTAATAGTGAGACCCTGTCCAAAAACCAAAACCAAATGAACATCCCAAAGCCGCAGAGAGTGAAGGCTTGCAAACTCATCTCTCAACGAATTTTCTCTACTCTTACACGTGGCAGGACCCCAACCCAGGGAGCAATGCTGTCCTCAGTGGGAAAGTCTTCTCATCTCAAGTAAGTTACAAGACAGTCCCCTGTAGTCCAACCTGGTCCACCATTGAGACTGTCTTCCCTGCTGATTCTAGATACTTTCCCTTGAAGGACGTTGCAAACATCAGAATGCGATGGCTGGGCATGTAAGCCTCAATACTGGGTGAGAGCAATTGTTGGGAATAAGTAGGTGATAGGTACCATGCTGACAGACTTACAGACGGGGACTCTTAGCAGTTCCTTTGAATCTGTAGGTAAGTAGGTTGAGGTACCGACAGTGAAGCAAAACCTGTCAGGCTTACTAAAGGTAGAACTTGGTAGAATCAGTTCTTAACCCAGGCAGCTTCTGTTTGTGAGATTTGCAGTCCTCATGTTCAACTATAACCTCTGGTCTAGACAATCTGATTTGCTCATTTGAGCAGTGTCTTTATGGGGATCTCTCTCTCTCTCTCTCTCTCTCTCTCTGTGTGTGTGTGTGTGTGTGTGTGTCTTTGTTTCTGTCTCTGTCTTTATCTCTCAGTCTTTCTGTGTATGTCTCTGTGTCTCTCTCTCCCCTCTCCTCTTCCTTCCCTCCTTTCCTCTCTGTCCGTCCTTCCTCCTTTTCCCTCCTCCCCTCTGCCCTCTCTCCCCCAAGCTTTTGTAGTTCATAGCCAAGACGTACCCTTCTCCATATTCTGAAAATCACTCCCATTTCCTTTCCCAGGGAGCTCTTTCTGCTCCACAGTAGATGACACAGCACTTCCTGTGCACGTGTGCGTCTCGTGTTGATGCTCTGTCCGTGTTCCTTGTTACCATTAAGTAATTATCTGCCTGTTTTATAGCTCCCAAGTTGATCGTAATCTCTTCGTAGAAAGCCTCCGTGTTCTCGTTTACTTCAAATCCCTTCTTGGGTGTAATTGGGATCATGATTGACTTCGCCCACTGAAAGCATTCAATTATATGCTTGCTGAAGGATTGGGGAAGATCGTGTGGTTACTTCAACCCAAGCTCAGAAGGCAGCCGTCCTCAACGTAACTGCTGAGAAGCTATTTGCCCTATAAAGGAATTCTATAGGACAAAAATGGCATTCCCAAATCGGAGAAAGACATCTGAGTCCTCAGAAAGAAAACAACTTCTTCTTAGCACCGCATTCAGAAATAAATTTCTGGTAAGTATCTTAATAGTTTAGGTACACCTAAAAGTTTAAAACACAAGGATTTGATGTCCTTGGGCATGGAGGAAAAAGAGAGGATAGAGTAGAATAGGATGCTCTTGTGTGAAAAAGACATAACAGGAAAAGCTACAGGAATCAAGGAAGGCTTGAAGAAAATGTTCGTGATATGCATATGATTACCATTAGACACATTTAAATCACGAATATATAAGAACCAAGTCGCTGAGGGTGTGAAATGGCACTGCCACTGTAGAAAATGGGGCGGGGACTGCTCAAGACATTAACATCAAACTTGCCATGTGACCCAGGAGTCCCACTTCTAGGCATGTAAGCAAGAGAAGGACAAGAGGTTCTTAAACACTCGACACCTGCGACCCACGGCAATCGGGGCATTCCTAAGTTGACTGCTTCTGGGGCACTGAAGGAAGCACAAGTGAAGACAGCACAACGCACACATGCAGGACGCCGTTCAACCTTAAGGAAGGAAGTCTAAGCCCAGACTAAGGATCCAGGTCCACCATCCCAGCTGCTAGCAAGCTGAAGCAGGAGGATCTCAAGTTCAAGACCTGCCTGCCTGACTCTTCACCCCCAAGATGTGTTTCCCCTGACTCCCATCTTCCCGGAGGTGAGCTCTTCTGCATCGAAATCTCTGAAGTGATTAGTCAAAATGAATTTTCCCGGCTTTACATGATCTATGTCTGTATTTTGTCAAAGAAGCTAGCTGTGGTGCTGGAGGGATGGCTTAGCAGTTAAGAACACGCACTGCTCTTCCAGGATACAAGTTCCAGTCCCGGTACCCACACTACCTGGAATTCCAGCTCTTGGGGATCTCGAGTCCTCTTCTGGCCTTCAGGAGTGCTGCACTCATGTGACATACACTCACGTACATACACACACCTATTAATAAAGTAATAAAAACAAACCTTTAAAAATAACCCTTAGCTAGCACAAGTGGCGTTCTGTTCAGTGTTCGTGAGGTCTCACATCGATTTTGTTCTATACTGCATGTGAGAACGCACTGTAAAAGGCTAAAGACCTACATGGGAGGTATTTATATCGAAACTAAGAATGAGAAGTAGTCTAACCTGCTTTAAAAAAAAACACAGTCAACTACTTTAATAAAATAAACTTTGAAAGCCTGCACAGAACAGAATGTGCCCCGCCCTGGGTGGCTCTATCTTGGAAACCTGGTTGGAGCCAAACAGGACTGAAGAAATGACAGGCACGTGAGGACACACACAGAGAGGCTGGGCTTGGGTGGACTGCGCTTGCTCCGACAGAGGGCGCTGCTTCCGCACTAGGTAACTCAGGAAGTTCATCTTCTACAGCTCAAGCAGGAAGGGTTAGATAGTCTTGGTAGGATGTCTCTGGAGGCGCCAGAGGAAGGCTTTGCCAATTTCCAGAGGCTGACCTGGAAAAGTCTTTTCTATTCTCCTGAGTCGGAGGCATGGGATGTGTCCTTGACTTGGCTCTGCCCACATCTACAATACATGTTCTGTCAGGATTTCATCCGCTCCCCGCTCCCCACAAGAATGACTCTTCATGCCACTCACATGAGTTGGGTTTCATTACTGTGACTAGAAAAACCAGAAGCAGTCAACTTAGAATTACGGAAAACTAATTTTGGCGCACAACCTTGGCAGTTTGGAGCTCTGATCAGTTGGTCCCTTCCCTATGTACCTGTGGCGAGATGATGCATCGTGGCGGGACTGTGTGACCGAGAAAGAGGCTTACTTCGTGGCATCTCAGAAGTGAAAAAGAAAGAAGCGGGGAAGGGGCTAAGGTCCCACATCCTCTTCGAGGGCATACATACTGCGGTGGTTTAAATATGCTTGGCCCATGGGAAGTGGCACTATTAGGAGGTGTGGCCTTGTTGGAGTGGGTGTGGCTTGGTTGGAGTGGGTGTGGCCTTGTTGGAGTGGGTGCGGCCTTGTTGGAGGAAGTGTGTCACTGGGTAGGCAGACTTTGAGGGCTCCTCGGCTCAAGCTCCACCCAGTGTGGAAGAGACACACCTCCTCCCCGCCTCCTGGCTTCCTGCAGAAGACAGTCTCCTCATGGCTACCTTCAGATCAAGATGTAGAATTCTCGGCTGTTCCAGCACCATGTCTGCCTGCATGCTGCCATGCTTCCCGCCATGATGATGATGAATTGAACCTCTGAAACGGCAAGCCAGTCGCAGTTAAATGTTTTCCTTTATAAGAGTTACCTTGGTCATGGTGTCTGTTCACAACAATAAAACCCTAACTAAGGCACATACCCTTAGTGACTTAGCTTCCTCCCACTCAAAGATGCCACGTCTCCCAATAGTGCTATGGGATGGGACCATGCCTGCAGCATGTGGATCTTTGGGGACACCTCTCAGAACTACAGCACTGGTGCTCTGAGTAAACGCCTCCTCAGTCCATGTGAGCACGTCTGTGGTGCTGCTGCCTTTGTCCAGGTCGTGTTGAGGTTCTGGATGTACAAACCTAGACTATCCATATTTGATTCATTTTTATCACTCCATGCTCTCGTTCCAAGTCTCTGCAATGCCTAGGTGCACCCCACGTATTTTGATGTTTTAAGACTTCCTTCAGACCTATATATTATTTCTTTTCCTTCTTTGATACACGTTCTGTTCTCTGCAGATCTGGATGTGTGTTGTTTAATTTCCACGTGTTTAGAGATTTCTCCACCGCTTTTCTGTTGGTTTCTAATTAATTCCATGGCAGCCAGAAAACACGCCGTGTGCGATTGCGCTCTTTTGAACTCTGTGTCCACCTTAGCGATGTTCCGGGAGTATTTCCTGCTGTTGACAGTAACATGTTCTATACCTACCGACTAGGATATGTTGGTTGATTGTTTTTCTCTTATCTTCTGGGGGTTTTTTCCTCCTCTTTTTTGCCCATGCACATGTGTGCACAGAGCTATGTGTTCACCTCTGTGGGCACACGTGTGTGCAGAGGCCGATGGTTGACATCAGGTGTCTTCTTCAGTCTTTCTTGACTTTATTCATTGATGCTGGCTTTCTCGATTGAATCCAGAGCTGGCTGACTTGGCTGGTCTAGCTAGTTAGCTTGCCCTTGGTAACCCTCATCTGAGCCTTCTCAGGCCTGGAATTACAGATGCGACACGGTGGCCTCCTGGCATTTATGTGAATGTTGGGATTTGAACTTGGGTCCCCGCACTTGCACAGTAAGTACTTTGCACACTCTGATGACTTAGTCATCGCGGTTCTATCAGCTTTTGAGAGGTCCTCATTTGTAATTGTGGGTTTGCTTATTTTTCTTTTATCTCTGTCAAGTTTTGCATGAAGGGTCTTGAGTTTCGTTTTGTTTTTAAGATTATTTTATTTATATGAGCACACTGTAGCTGTCTTCAGACACACCAGAAGAGGGCATCTAATCCCAATACAGATGGCTGTGAGCCACCATGTGGTTGCTAGGATTTGAACTCAGGACCTCTGGAAGAGCAGTCAGTGCTCTTAACTGCTGAGCCACCTCTCCAGCCCGGGTCTTGAGTTCTGTTGTTGGGCTAGGCTATGCTAAGCTCTACTTGGATGGTCTTCTCTGTCTGTCGACGTGATTTTTTTTTTGTCATTATACACACAATAGAGGCTAAAGGATATGCCTTGCTCTCCTGTCACCTAATTAACACAGACGTTCCTTTTTCTATCATTAATTTTTATATCTATATCTTTTTATTAACCTCGTTATAGTTAATTTTTATGTGTATATCTTTGTTTGAACCTCGTTCTTCCCATCTACCCAGGTCATTGAATTTGAAGTCAGTTTCTTACAAATAGAACATATTATGAGGTTGTAGGCTGTTTGTGCTTTTCCAATCACTATTGATTGGAGCATTTAACTCATGCTTGTCAATAAAGTAGCCATTAATGTGTCAGTGCCATAGCCTTCTATTTTATTATCCATTCCATTAGTTTTTTCCCCTTTTGTTTTCTTGGATTCTAGTGGGTTATCTAAATATATTTTTGTAATCCCCTAAATTTATTTATTTATGTTGTTGAATATGTCTTTGTCTTGCTGCTATAAAGTGGTGGTCCTATACGATGTGTTTAGGTGCATTTTTATGTCTAAGTTTGTGATTTAATACAGTCTACTGCTATCAACGTCGTCCAAATTGGATGTAATATAGACCATCCCTTCTAGTTCACACCTTTACCTTCACTATTAAAAACTCTTTGATATCAGATGATGATTTGCTTTTAATAAAAATATATTTATGACCAGATGTGGTCATGCTTCCCTTTATCCTAGAACTGAGGCGACAGTGTGGATCTCTGTGAGTTTGAAGCCAGCCTGGTCTACACTGTGAGTTGCGGAGCAACCACAACTACACAATAAGACCCTTTCTCAAAAATATGTATTTATAGAGTTCATAGAGGGGAAGAAAGCGATACTCTATTCTAGTCACCTGTATTTCTTGTTTTTATTTTTTTCTTCTTCCCTGCATTCTAACATTTGTTCTTTTATCATTGACTTTCTGATTAAAGAACCTCTTTTTCAATTTTAAATTTTTATTATTCTTAGAGTTAATAATTTGAGAAGGTCTGCGACAAGTCCCCTTTGTTTCTCTTTTGGGGGAGTGTAGCTATTTTAATTTGCTGCCTGAGATACTTTTGTTGGGTATAGAAGTCACATGCCAATTCTCTTTCATTCGTTGAAGAAACTAGTGTACCTCTTTCCGATCTCCACGAGGAATCCTTAGACTTTTGTGCTAGTGTTTCCTTATAGTTAGTGTGTTATTTCGCCTCAACATGTTTTCAAGATTTTTTTTCTTGACGTTAGTTTTCAAAGACTACACGATTAACTTAGCATAAAATTTTAGGAGGTTTATACTATTTGGAATTTACTCAGCCTAATGAACATGTATGATTTGGCTTCAAGCTCCTTCTGAAAATGTAATAACAGAAATGTTGAAATTATTTTTGACATTTGTCCCACAGCAACACAGACATTGTATTTGGGGGAATTTATCTTTTGTTTTCACCGTCTTTCTTCCTACTGTTAATATACTAAATTCACTTGAGTTCATTGATTTTTGTCTTTGTCTCCACCTACCGTTAGCACATCCAATGAACTTCATTTTCTGCTGCTATGTTTTTCAACACTACATTTTATATGGGTTTGTTTCTTTAAAGCCATTTTCATTTTTGGAATATCTTAGTTTTTCAAAGCAATTTACGATTTATTATTAAATTTTTAAGATGGCTACCTTAAACTTCTTTTTATTTGTTTTAGTGTTAGCAGTAGTTAGCTTTTTCTCACTCAAATTGTGGTTTTATGGGTTCTTAGTGAACAGGAGATTTCCAGTCATGTACGAGACATTCTATATCACATGTTTATTTCAGTTCTCTGTTGGAGCACATAGCTTAGGGCTTATCTTGTGATAGCAGTACTAATTGCAATTTAATTTCAAGAATTTTGTTGTATTGTTGTCTTTGTTTGGTTTTCATGAGTCTATCCTGACCACTGATTCTTTCTAATGACTTTTGGGACACGAAAATGTTTTCCCCAAGCCAGGTTGTGGGTATTTGCTGCTTTAAGGAATACAAACATTTTGCTATCTGGGAGCGTGGTGTGAAATGATCCCCCAGCAAGTGACAAGACAGACAAGTGACTGACAAGACAGAGGTGTCCCAGGCAATAGATCTCTGCACAGTTCATTGTGGCTGAACCCCTGCTGTCCCAGAGGCTTAGTGGAAGAGGCTCCGACCACAGGAGCTCGCTTCTCTGGCAGCACGTGAAGGTGCAGAGGTGTCTTCCCACACCAAGCTGCAATGATCTAATTACTGAAAGTGGACTTTTGGAAGATCAGACCGAGCCTTAAATTTAAAACCCCTGTATATATGTAAAAGGAAAACATAAATACATTCGTTAAAGTATGTCCATATTCTTCATATGTAAAGTACAACTCTTAGGGGTCAGTGTTTAATTTCTGCTTAAGAATCATAGATGTAAGACCTACTGAGTCAGCTAATCTGGGCCCATGGGGTTACAGAGACCCCAACCACCAACCACAGCATGTACAGGGACTGGGCCTAGACCCCTACACACTTGTAGTAAATGTGCAGCTTGGTATTCCTGTGAGTCCCCTAACAGGTGGGGCAGGGGCTGTCTCGGTCTCTGTTCTCTGCCTTTGGATCCCCTTCCCTGGTGTGAATTGCCTGGTTGGGCCTCAGTGAGAGGGGATGTGCCTACTCATGCTGGGACTAGATGTCCTGTGGTGGTGGTAGACAAGATGGGCTTCCTGTCTCTGAGGAGAATGGGAGGTGGCAGTGGGAGGAGATATTTATAAGGGTGGGACTGGGAAGAGAGAAGGGGGGGGCTAGATCAGGAGGCAAGTAAATAAAAACATAAATTATTGAAAAAAATCACACATGCTTATGTATTTCCACAGAATTATCTTTCTGTCATCAGGGCTTCTTGATGCAGGAGTACTTAGCAATATGGCTGCTGCTCTCACCATGATGTCCCTTCACGCTGCTGGCTTCTCTTCTACACTCTGGACTCACATTTGGAGTGTGGGTAAACACTGCTTCCTTAAAGTACCTACGAGATGCCTCCTAGCTTCCAAGATGTGAAAAGCGTGTAGCATCACATCCACATCACAGGATAAGCCTGTGTGATAAGCCATCCGCTCAGAGAAGAGGACGGGGATAGGGGAAAGATTGTGGGAGCAGGTGACTGGGAGGGGGGCAGTGTGCAGGATGTAAAGTGAATAAGTAAAGAATAAAATTAAATTAAAAAAATAAAATGAAGGGAATGGGAGGATTCAAATGTTAAAAACAAAAACAGTCCAGGGAAACATGTATCTTCAAGACTTACACTCAGAAGCACTTCTCTAGTTTAAGGCAGAATGAATTAACCAATGGGAAGGACAGATCTATCTTTCTGTTCTCGGTGGCTCACAACAGCCCTCACATGTTCTTTCTTCTTTATCTTAACCCCTCCCATTCCGTTCTCCAGCCACTGGCTGGGATCGTCTTTCTAAAATATATCTTTCACCTCCTTTTATATCCGTCAGAGACACCTGCAGTATCCGGGGTAACCTGTACATGCATCAGGCACATAAGTTAAATGCGAGCGTGGTCTGTGGGAAAGGATGGGGAATGTGTGTGTGTGTGTGTTGGGGTGGTGGAAGAGAGAATAATGACCCTCCCCAAATGTTCATGTCTTAGTCCTTGCAGCTTGGGCAAGGGGATGACGCAGATATGACTGGGGGTTATCTACATGAACCTCATACACTCACAAGGATCCTTAAAGGAAGTAAGGGGAGAGGGAAACAGAAAGGGAGACAGACAGACAGACACACAGAGTGAGAGGCAGACAAACAGACAGAGTGAGAGGCAGACAGACAGACACAGAGGGAGCAAGAGACAGGCAGACAGACACAGAGAGAGCAAGAGACAGACAGACACAGAGAGCAAGAGACAGACAGACACACAGAGAGTGAGAGACAGACACACAGAGAGGCAGACAGTCACAGAAAGAGAGCGGGAGACAGACAGACAGACACACAGAGAGAGCGAGAGACAGACAGACAGACACAGAGGGAGCAAGAGACAGGCAGACAGACACAGAGAGAGCAAGAGACAGACAGACAGACACAGAGAGCAAGAGACAGACAGACACACAGAGAGTGAGAGACAGACACACAGAGTGAGAGGCAGACAGTCACAGAAAGAGAGCAGGAGACAGACACAGAGAGAGCAAGAGACAGACAGACAGACACAGAGAGCAAGAGACAGACAGACACACAGAGAGTGAGAGACAGACACACAGAGTGAGAGGCAGACAGTCACAGAAAGAGAGCAGGAGACAGACAGACACAGAGAGAGCAAGAGACAGACAGACACAGAGAGAGCAAGAGACAGACACAGACACAAAGAGAGCAAGAGACAGACAGACACACAGAGAGTGAGAGACAGACACACAGAGTGAGAGGCAGACAGTCACAGAAAGAGAGCGGGAGACAGACAGACAGACACACAGAGAAAGCGAGAGACAGACAGACAGACACAGAGAGAGCAAGAGACAGACACACAGAGAGTGAGAGACAGACACACAGAGTGAGAGGCAGACAGTCACAGAAAGAGAGCGGGAGACAGACAGACAGACAGACAGACAGACAGACAGACAGACAGAGACAGTCGATGACCGAAACAGGCAATAGAGACAGAAAGTGGGACAGATTTGAATTGGAAGACGATGCATCGTACATGAACTTTGAAGATGGAGGAAGAGGCGATGAACCAAGGGGTGTAGGTGGCTTCTAGAAGTTGGGAAAGGCAAAGGAATAGATGAGATTCGGCCCCTAAAACTTGTGGAAAGAGGCAGAGCCACCAGAACCTTGATTTGAGGACTGCAGACTTCTTCAATAAGGTATTTGCACCCCCTGACTTTCTGAGATTGTGCCTTACCGTGCGGCCCAGGGCGACCTCAATTGACAAGTCTGCTGCTTCTGCGTCCCAGTGCTAGATCACGGGTATGTGACACCATGTCTGGCTTTAGATTTTCTATCCCGTCTATGCCATTAAGTGTGCAGTCATTTGTAACAACAGCAATAGCATGTGTGAGATGAAGGTTTCGCTGTGCCCTTTATCTTGCGGGGATGAACGTGCATCAGTTTAAGACAGGTGATAGATATGTCTACTTCTGATCCTGTCTCACGTACAAATAACTCGCAGCCTTTACCGAGGAGAGAAAAACCACAGCCAGGTCATTTGAAAAGTTCATTTATTATATACCAATATACATTCTGTAATAAAAAAAATCCTCCCAGTACATCAAACCATCTTATAAAGGCTGTAAGAAAATAAAATTTGTATCTGTTTACAAATGGGTTAAATTTACCAAAAAAAAAAAATGTACTCCGCGTATCTGCCCTGCAGCTTGTGTGAGCTCCGATCCTGAAGACGGCCACGCGAGTGAGTGGAGCTGCGTGTAGTCTTTGGCACTGCTGTATTACTCTTGAGTATCTGTCTGACTACACAAGAGGATGCTTCCCAGTTAGTCATTCTAAATGTAAAATATTTGAAATATATACAGATTGTACAGGCTCCCAAAATTTTTGGATTAATCTTTTCTATTTACATTTAATATGTTCAGATGAAACACATCTAATATTTGCAATGCACCCTTTCCGCTTTCTAATCTTGGTTTATTTCTTGGGTGAATGAAAAACGGAAAGACATCTCACAGATCCTATTTGGCGATTTTTTTTTCTCTCGGATGATAATAACTCAGAATTTGTGATAGTTTCTAGTAATGCTCGGTTTTTGTCCCAAAGCACACCATTTTATAGTACTAAACTCCAGAAAATGACACGTAAACAAACATGTTTCTGAGACCCACTGCAGAAAAGCTGTTTCAGTGTGACAGTATTATCACTACCTGGATGATTCGTGCATTTCAGACCTGGCTTCGTATTGAAATGTAAAATAAACGACCAGTGATTGAAAAACAACGGTCAAAGCCAGAGATTCTGGGCAGTGAGGGGAAACTGAACTCCACCCCATGTAAGCATCTATGGCTGTGAACAAGAACGGCAGCCTGTGTTTTGGGGTCACGTTGGTGCATTTATTTCTAACCACTTGATATTATATTAACGGCAGATGGATGCCAGTGAATTCCTATGTGAGCTAAAATAAACTGAACTCTATTCTAGACATGGTAAATTCAAAGACCGTCGTGCACTGGAAATTATTTACGAATGAGGATCCCCTTGCTTTGCTGTAGATCTTCAGAGTATTGCAAACAGCGAACAGCATCACCGGACGAGGTGAGCTTAGGTTTTTAACTTTTAGATGTCTCCAATGGATAGACACGTACACATGGATTTCTGAGCCCGCCAGCTTAATTCCCTGTCCCCGGTAATATAAATGCTTTGCCTGTGAAGAAAGAGAACTGCAAATGTAAAAAATAAAAATCCAATGTATCAAATGCCAACGTGCTGATAGCTATAGGATGAGATTATGTACATAAACATATAGCAAAAATCACAGTTTCCTGCACTGAAATGTTTATCAAATAAAAATGTATCAAACAATACTGGGTAGTGTGTCTCCACACGGACTGCGGTCTTTTGAAAATTACGAATGAGAACGGAAGACAAGAGGGGAAGCCTTGTTCAAAGACAACAAGGGACAAAAATATCAGGAACATCATGAAAAGGCAGATGTTAAAAAGCATTTTTTGGGGGGTAGTTGTTTCTTGATAATTAAAAAAAAAACCCTCTGTGTTTAGTGAGATGTTTTTAGCATTCGTCACTAAAACACTGAATGAAAAAGTCACTAATTCAGTGTAATACGCAGGTTGGGCAAACTACTCCTTGAGTGTTGAGAGGAAGTACTCTATCATGGCATCTGCCATTCAGGAACCTCACAGGGACAGCTCAAGGTATGCCCCTGCCTCAGCCAGTCAGCCGACCCTTAGTGTCGGTGTACAATGGGAGATGGCCTTAAGTGAGGACAGCTTTGCCAACCAGGGGATCTCTGTCTGATGGTCTGAGAATAGAATTATTTGTTGATCTGGGGTGGTGAGATGAGGAGTGAGCATGGGGGACAGGCTATTGTCTGCTGACGTGAGACACACAGCCAACAGGATTCAGCTTCCACAGCAGCAAACACAACTTGGGCATCACACACTGCACTGGACGGCCTGGGTTAAAACGTGCGCCACAGAATTTTAATACATCCTTCACCATTCCCGGCAAAACCCTTCCCAAGAAAACCCATATTTTTTTTTTCTTTCACATGCGTCAGATGATAGAGCTAGAAAATGTCTTCGGAATCTCGTTAATTCCTCAGACTAACATCCCAACCAAGACAACTAAAGTGTCCTTCAGACCATAATGTCGGCCGTTTCCAATAGAAGAGCATCCCCCCCAAGGATTAGTGGTGGTCGGGATTTGGAGGGTTGTAAATCCAGTCGATTATAATGAGCGCCATGCTTCCCATCATGAAGATAATTCCAGTCACGAGGAAGACCAAAGCCTGTAATTCAGAGGGAGCACGTTAGGGAGGAGTGGAGACGGGGAACAAGAGTTTGCTTTTACAACAGTGTCATGGGGTGGCATTGTGCCTTGTATATTCTTAGTGAAAAATGGCAAGTCGTTTAAGGAAGGAGAGAAAAAGGGGAACACGTAGCATACAGGTTGAGGGGAAAGCCACGGTTGACTGACAGGATACATGAAAATATGGGGGTTACCAAAAGAAAAAAAAAAGACCTAGGTGGTAGACGGAGACTGAATGCGGCAGGAAACACTCATGACCCTGACGGAGGAAGAGCAGTGTGTGTTATCACCAACTGATAAACCATATGGATAAAATGGAAGCCCAGTGTGTGTTGGTCATTTCTGGAGAAAACAAAAAAAAATGTAGCTATCATCCTAAGTAGGAGTATTGGCAACACATCTGTCTTTCAGAATTTTTCCGAGTTCGTATATACTCCACATAGACCCATCTTTTCATTCTACCTGCTGGGGAGCAGCAGGTAGGTGACTGTGGTTAGCAGGGGACTAGGAGACAACTTGACCCACTTTTCATCTGGTCCGAATGACAGTGGGTCACAGCCAAGGGACACTACAGCAGACACCCAGGGAAGGGTGGAGCACATGGAGGCCAGACTTGGGAAAAGGAGGGGTCTGTACTATCAAGCTGCCCTTATGTCCCCGGGAACCCCAAGAAGTGAATGGCTTTAAGGGCCAACTTGCATTTAGAAGTATGCTTTCTCAAGCCTTAATAGAAGACCTATTTTAACCGGTCACTGATAACACTTAATTATTGGTAAAATATCAATGGCGGCTTACATCTGAAAATATTAGCAAAAAAGAAACAGTGGTTCTATTTTTTTTATATTGTAATCCAAACAGCAGAGTCTATAGGGAGATGAATATAAGGGAGATAAATAGACAATAAGTAGGTGGAAGGGAAATCAAAGCCATCTTCGCCCTTGTGAATCTAGCAATTCACAAGGGACTAAAATTCTGGCATTACCCCAACACCGCAAGGGAACCTGATAACTTAGTATGTCACAAATCACATTCAGCCTGGCACTGGACACCAGTGTGCACATGACATACGTGCCTGTGGCAAATTTACCAAGCCAGCATTTACCACACAGAACTCAACAAAATATTCAGATATTTGTTACTTGAAGGAGAGAAACCCTAGCGTCCTCAGATGGTCAGAAACTCTCTCTTCCCTGCCACTCTGTCTCTAGCTTCAGTTTTTCTGTCTTCTGAATGACTGCTTCGTTTCTCGAAACCATGTGTTTTCTGGCTTACTCTGAGTAGCCGAATAGATACAGGAGGGGATATGGCAAGTCTTACTTACCCCAATCTTTTGGGGTGATCGAAGGGGTTCTTTCTTGACAAGCTTGAGATAAAAAGCTGCCGGAAGAATGAAAATCAGCATGGTGGCAGAAGAAGCCCCTGAGGAAAGAGATGCAGGGTGGGTTAGTGTCTCCCAAGGCTGGTTGTCCTGGAAAAGATCATCTCTGCAAGCCCTGGCTTTAGGACCAACAAATAGAATGCTACCTTGTTATTTTTAGCATTAAAAGCAACGTTTAAGCCATAGGTCATCTTGATTATTTCTTCCTATTAAAATGTGCCTCATACCATAGCATCGTAAGTATAACTATAGTAAGCAGTAAAAAGCCAATCAATACAAGTTGGTAAAGACTTGGAAATGTAACTACATACTCAGAGGGCCGAACACACCATGCGTGCTTCCTGTCTGCTCTTACTTTGTAACTTGTTCACACCTGGCTCTCTCTCTCTCTCTCTCTTTTTTTTTTCTTTCTTTTTTTCTTTTTTCTTTTTTTCGGAGCTGGGGACCGAACCCAGGGCCTTGTGCTTGCTAGGCAAGCGCTCTACCACTGAGCTAAATCCCCAACCCCCACACCTGGTTCTCTTAAAAGTCATTCTGTCCTTAAAATCTAGTAAACCCTCTGCCTGGATTAAGAAATTAAGTGTACTATAACAGACCATGGGGTTAAAGGAAATGAGATGATTTGGGCTATCCACCTCCTGTTTCTCCAGACTCCAGAGAGCTTGCGGTACTTAACACCTGTCCTCACTCATCGCTGGAAGACACAGCTACTGCGCATGCCCAAATCATGAGTCGAAGCCAGAGCTACTGCGCATGCCCAAATCCATTGTCCACAAAAAAAGGCGTGCGACTTGGTTTCTTTGAGGCTCAGTTTCCTCATCTCTTGAAAAGGCCCTTGGACTAAGGCTATAGGTGACTCCCAGCATCAATTGGGAGGGAGGGGGCACTGCCAGCGCAGTCACGGAGCCCATCAGGGGCTGGCAGGGTTCTTAGCCTGGAGGGAACTGGGAACCCTGTCTACACTGCACCATCCCTGTGTCTGCCATTTAAGGAGGTGTAAGTTTGTGCCGACCAAACAAAAGCTTTTCTGAAACTTACCTATGAATCCAAAGATGTATTTGATGGTAGGCACGAGGATGACCAGGACGTTGTTGAGAGCGATGATGATTGCAGCGATCCCGAAATGCTTCACCCAGCTGAAGGGTCTTCTTGGAAACAGCAGTGTGATCACTGAAGTACGGATCTGCAACGAGGGCGTGCAAAGGCATAGTCGCCTCTTTAATTTCTGTTTTTGATCTCTGCTGCGGTTTTAAGTATTCTAACAGAAAGCGTTTTGTTTTTATTTTAATCCCCACCCCCGGACCCCAACACACACACTTAAAAATCTCTTTGACTTTTTCTCACGTTGGTTGTGAGAAAAGCGCTTATCAGTTTAACTGCTTCTAACTTTGGACGACTGAACAGCATTTAGCCCATTCGCATCGCTGTGCAAACTTCACGCCGATTTTCGTGCCTGGGAGTGATATTTTTTTTCTTAGTTGTATAACATGAGTTCTCGAATGTATTCTTCGCTAAAAAAAAAAAAATGATTTTGGGCAGAATAGATAAAGTAACAGCTTCGAGCAACTTGGAGCCAGTGAAGCCCTTGCCTAGTGATCTAAGCGGGTCTTATTCTCATTAGACCAAGCATCGAGGACGACATGCTGGGATGACTTACACAGACTGAAGCAATTTCTGTAGACCTGGCTTTTCCCCTAACTTTCCGTTTTATTTACCGTTTTCCGCTGGTATTTTAAAAAAGAAAAATGTGATACTTTCTGTGTTTCTCCTCCTTTCTCCCCCACACATTAATAGATTACAGATCCCTAAAAGTCAAACAATGGAACGTAATAATCCCGACATTCCTCAGAGGCCCTCCCCCAGTCATTTGCACATAGCAGACGCTCAGTAAACGCTGAGTTAAACTGACAGCAGGAATCTTTCCGCTCCCCAGGGACTTCTCCACAGATTCCAGCCGTGTTTCAGCAGCTGGAATATGTATGCAAAGGCTCAAGAGAGGCTCCACTTGCTGCAGAGCCCAAGTAAATGGCGTGTCAGTGGATAAAGAGGTCACTACGGACAGAGGGATAGAGCATTTGGGCTCAGACAGCCCGACACACACACATGCTTATCTCTGGCATCTGTTTATGAGGCCACTCATTTTGGACTTGGTAGAATTACTCTGTCTGCCTTCCGGTGGGTAAGCAAGAGCTTCTCTTGCTTGGAGGCAATCGATTGATTCTCAGTCCCGAACTCTAATAGCGGTGTGGAGGCGGAAGCTCACAGCAGAGACAGCAAATGCGAACTCCATTTTGAAACGTGTATGGGCAAACCAAAAAAAATGCAAGCTAAATGGCCCACAGTTTCTCCTGAGGCATTCCTTGCATACCATACTGGAAAATTAAAGCCATCTGTGTGGGTCAAAGGGAACTCCATTTCTAGAGTGGCAAGCTACACAGTCCAGTCTTGCAAATGGCTTAACAGCAACTTTGTGAAAGGATTTAAAAGTCGGAACAGTGAAAAATATGAAGCTTGCCGTGAGAAGCAGGAAGAGGAAAGCAAGAGTTCGACTCCTTTCCCCAGACGCTGGGACAGTCTACATTATGACCCGTGAAGAATGGCTGTCTGATATTGTCCACAAGTCGGTGGGCTTGTGGTAAGTTTTCTGTAGTGACAAGTGTTGTTCAAGAGTGCATCTGACTGGGAATCCAGCTGAATGCAGACCCATGGCTCCTGAAGACACAAAGTTTCTGTTTTTTGATTTGTTGTTAAAATGATACACTGGGTTAAAAAACACAACAACAATAGCCCCCAAAGTAAAGAAACAAACAAAAAAAAATTGGGTCAAGGGCAATCCAGTCTGTTCATGGTCTCTGAGAATGAACATGGCTTCCTAAAATCGTTGTGGTAGACTAAGGTTTGGTCTACTGAAATGAGGGGACAGAAAATGTACAGGAATAAACAGAGCAAGGTTGGAGCGAACGGGGAAGGCTTTGCTTTCACGATGAGTGAGCGGAAAGAAAATCCCTCACAGGACTGAAGGACCACGGAGTGTTATTGCCCCTCTGAAGAGGGCGTGGGTTAGGAGGCTGGCTGAGAGTGGCCTTGGGAAGGGTTAGAAGGGAATCATTCCATATTACAGCGCCACCTTTAGAAGAAAGTGGATCCAAACAGCTGGGGCAGCTCTGTTTACCCATGGGACAACAGAGGCATCTCAGTCCTATTACCCACAGGCCCTGGTGCTCCCCTTACCCATGTACCCCTTTTCTACTGATGAAAGCTGATGAGGATATAAAAATGTGGGTGAGAGGCGGGCCAGGGAAGTTCCTAGCACCAGCCAGGGCCCCTGACCCAGAATGACTTTAGAAAGTCAATTGTTCCTACACAGTGTGTGTCTCCAGCCCAGTCTGTGAGGAGGAGCTTTATGAGGGGACCCAGTGTGAAGGACATAGATGTGGGAGTCAACTAGAAACTGACAGCCTTGACTGATACTCTCCATAAACACAGATTCTGCTACTGAGCAGAAATGACTCCATTGTGTTACAGGGTTGTCTGGGGATAGCATCTTAGGAATACCAACTCTACTGGGCTTCCTGCCAAAGCCCACCCACCATACTGCCATGCCTGAGTCTGTGCACGCCTCAGAACAGGAGACCCGAAGGCAGTACACGCCGGAGGGGCGATAGTTCTGTGAGAAATGAAATAGATGGTTCTAGAGAACCTGGGCGGTGATCTTCTGAACGTATTACAGGTAGGACATGAGCCCGTCCACTTAGGATAAATTGTAAAGGTTACTTGCTTTTCTATCCTCTGTGGTAACATGTGAACCTGACTGCATGAAACGAAGCAGTTATGAATGTTGCCATCCATCCTCTGGAAGGAGTTGTGTCCCATAGTGGACGGCCCACCCTGTGCCTAAGGAGAGCTATGCTAAACTGCTAATGGAAGCTAGCCTTGACCCATTTAACCACCGCACTGCCCAGCAAACATCACAGACCGCTCCTATACACTTGCGGTAAGAAGGAAAAACCCAACCCAACTTGAGATGACAAATAGGATAAGAGAAAACCGAGCAGACAAACTCTTAGCCTGTCGTCTAAGAACCTCCTTATCATTTGTTGCAAGAAAAAGAATGCAGAATAGTAGCTAAAACTGGTAGACTTGAACCCAAGATCAGGTCTCTTTTGTCACTTATGCATGGTAATATGAAGGCCAACAAAGAAGTTTCTCGGTGGTCAAATGTTTCTGAATGCAAAGAACGCAGTCCCAGAGAGCCGTCTGGCATCCAGGAGAGTCACACCCTGTATTTGATTCACAGAAGTCCTGCCCTCAAGTTACAAGAAACAAATAAAACCACTATCCATAACAACTCTGTAGGGGGAGGTGCTGATACTAAGGTCAGGTTCCCTGATTGGTTCTTGATTTTGTCAATAGAGAAGGCTGGGAGCCAATTGCTGGGCAGAAGGTACAGGTGGGACTTCCGGGTCCCTGGAGGAAAAGACGGATGCAGGGTAAGAGAGGGAGCTTTTCTTTGGTGCACTGGAGTTAAAGGGATGCTGCAATCATGTAAGGCCTTGGGGACAGCTAGGTACAGCAGCCTCCGCTACAGGTGGGTGGCCAAGGATGTGGAGGAGAGACGGATATAATGAACTGATGAGGGCATGCCTTTCGGTGCAGGAGATTCAGCGTCCTGCCGTTGTGCCGAAAAAGGCGAGCTGTAAAGTGACAAGCTGAGTGTTTTTATCCGCTATCCGCAGATTCAAAGGTCTCGGGTGGGGCTGGTAACGTGAACCCCTGCGGCATGGGTCACAGGTGTGGACTAGTGGGGCGAAAGGCAGATAGAGAGAAACAGAGCAGACGGATCAGTGCTGGTGGCTTGGCGAGCTAAGCCGGGAGTAGCCAGAGCGCAATCAGCTCCTGGGCAAAGACAGTAGCATGGCTTTAAAACTACAATCGAGGGGTTGGGGATTTAGCTCAGCGGTAGAGCGCTTGCCTAGCAAGCGCAAGGCCGTGGGTTCGGTCCCCAGCTCCTGAAAACAAAAACCTACAATCGACACAACTTTGTCCAAAACACATCAGAATTTGGCCTTTTAGACCTTGACTGGGACAAGGCAGTCGCCACGCATCTGTCTCTGTCGCTGTCGCGGCCATTTGATCTTCTCACCCAGATCCTCATTCCCATGGGTTAACGGCACATGAATACACCAGAAAACAAGTTCATACAGGAGAGGCAAGATTCACTCGAAAAAATTTTTTTTTCATATCCAACACTGCTGGTTCATCCTCTGTGCAGCCACTATTCTGTCTGTGACTGCTGTTAACGTTTACCTGTAACTGTGCCAGCGAAAAACCATGTTGTGCACAAGGTCCTACTGCTAACAGAGTGAGACTGCACTAGAAAGGGTGGGCATGGGTTATTTCTCTGGATGATAGTTCTTATGACCAATTTCGATCCTAATGGCATCCACCACTAACAAACGACTATTGTTCCCCTATGATCAGATCTAGCCCGGGGCATTTGCTCTCATACAAGGTAACAATTTCTAAGGGAGGTTTGGGTTTCCAACGTCAAGATGTACTGTCTGTCCAGGCTAGCTAGAACTTCCCATTCTGGAAATCAGCCTTGCCTTAGCTCACCAGTTATCTGCTCGACAAATGAGCACAGCCACATCCATCAATCTCTCGAGACTACAGCTCAAAAACACCATAGTAAAGCCCATGGGTAAAGCAAAGGGAAAGTATGTAACAGATTTCCTTGCACAAGATACTTAAACAGTGACACAGGTGTCAAAGAACTTCCTGCTCAAGCCCGAGTTCATTTTATGCTAAAGTTCCCCAAATGGCATGCAGAATGTTCTCAGATATATTAGAGGCCGGGCGTTATTTGAGCGTCAAGTATTAGCACGACAGTGGCAGGGATTTGATTTCATGTGCTCATGAAAAAGGAATGTGCCAAAATACACTTTCAGCACACAAGCCGTGCTTAAAGTGACCACGGCCCATTATTTAAGTGGCTCCCTGATGCCGGGTCCTGGGCAGAACATTTTGTACACCAGTGAGGCTGGCTACTGAGTCTCGCTTATTTTTGCATCCCTAAAATGGATGAGTAAACCGAATGTTTACCGAAGGGACAGAGTTGGCAGGGAGGTGGAAACCAGTGTTTGTCCGTAGGTGTGGCTCACATCCTCACCCACACCAGTCCGGTAGTGTGAACCCAGGACTAACCGATAGCCCTGACTAGAGACAAGGAGCAGGAAGCTCAAACACCAGAAGGCACGTGTCAGTTCTGGGGGAGAGACTAAAAAAAAAAAAATCACTTCCATTGTGTCTTTCCCATTCGCCATCAAGATGTCAGATTCGATAATCTGACCTGTAGATGTTACATCAGTACAGGCCGAGGAACAAACGGAAATACCATCAAAGCTGTGGCAAGACACGGAGTGATCTTTAAAGTTTGTATGACTTTGGCTCTCACATTTCGAGTCTGAAGCACTTCTCTTATTTCGTATTAGTCAATAGATAACAGCCCAAGCTCTACCTTTTTTTAAAATTGAATTTAAAAATAAAGTTCTTGTTTTTCTCATACTTTAAAACACTAACATTGCTATCATCCATCTATCTATCTATCTATCTATCTATCTATCTATCTATCTATCTATCTATCTATCATCCATCCATTCATCCATCTGGTCAACCTTAAGTTGACCTACATTCTACGAGAAAATAATAATTGGCCGGAACACACAACTGCAAGCGCATAGATACCTAAGTTCACACCGAGTCAGAGCATTGCACCCAGCCTTCAGAACTCCGTGTACTTACGGGGAACAGGACGATGGGCACAGTCAGTGTCACCGCCACCAGCACTGCCAGGCGTACCATGAGAAGAGCCGTATCAAATGTGTAGACTTTACTGTAGGCATGGAGCAACTCGTCCTCAACTTCCCCTGAAAGAGGAAGAGTTGGGGTGGGGTTACCAAGTTGGCACCAGCTCTTCACAGGAGCGCATGATGGCGCACATTCACATGTGGAGGCCAGAGGCTGATGTTGGGATGTTTTCCTCAATCACTTTTTCGCCTTATTTTTGAGGCAGGGTCTCTCACTGAACCTGGGCTTGCCATTTTGGCTAGACGGGTCAGCCAGCAAGACCCTGGGATCCAGTCCTAGCACTGGCGTTTCTGACTCCACACCCAGCCTTTAACACAGGCGCTAGGGATTTAAACCCAGGTCATGCGAGGTTTTAAAAGGTTGTTTCTTACAAAAATCGTTAGACAAACAGGCAAGGATCAATCGCTGTGTGGTTTTCGTTTTAAAACTGGCTTGTCAGCCATTTTACTCTAAGATCTATCTGTTGCCTTCTTTGAAGACAGCCATTCAGAATTCCAAACCCAACCATACATAGATACCTATGAAATCAAGACACGAATGGCACATGGATGTATAGGAATCACGGGTAGCCAGTTTCCCCCTCTATTACTCTCAAGATGAGACTAAGGGTGCAAATGCATTCAGTGGTATTGATCTTGACTAACGGATAACCAGCGAGAGGATAATACCAAATCATTAACCAAAGAGGAAAGACTCCTGGGCAATGGCGGCTCCTCCTGGGTCACTTCCTCCTGATTTGTCATGCATTCCATTTAACTTACCAAATCAACTTTGTAAAAAAATGGAGGTTCCGGGAGGAGGAAGAACTATTTACAACTTTGCAGCCAATTTTCGAGAATCCAATTTACTATATATGCACACTTCCTTTTCTATTTTAAAATAACTGAGAAGTCTTCCAAAGTGTCGCATGTTTTGCAATAAACACTTGATGACAGAACTCAAGAAAAGTTGCAGGTGCTTATTAAAATGTCTACTTGTATTGACGCCTTGACCAGTGTGCAAATATGATAACACACCTGCATTTGATTAAAATCATTTTTCTACTGGGCTACCCTTTCTGGAAGGAGTAAATAATGCTAACTGTTAAGATGCCTCACATCAGACGGGGTGTTTAATGCATATGTGGCCATGTATACATACATACATACATACATACATACATACATACATACATACATACATTCATAAATACATATGTAGGAACGTGTATATGCATACATATTCTATATACTATTATATAAATATTTTATATATAATCACAATCTAGAATAGTGTTTGAAGGGAATCTCTTGTGTCGTTTGCCTTGGGATATGATTACCCTAGTAGAATTGAACAAAATGAAGCAGACATTCTGTTTAATGCATTAAGGTGCCAGCTTTCACTGACTGGTAAGGAAGGAGCAGCTTCAAACTGGCAACCACTTTTCCCTAAAAAGAGTTTCCCTGGGCATTCGTTCTCGTGGTTTCTAGCCTCAGGTGGGCCAAGAAACTTGACAAATATCCAAATATCACCTAAACATGGAGGAAAGTAACTTAATTTGAGGGATTTGGGGTGTGTGTGTGTGTGTGTGTGTGTGTGTGTGTGTGTGTGTATGCACAGACACGCGGGTGAGTAAAGTTGAACATACATGTGCATGTAAAGGTTGGCGTTGAGGGTCATCCTTAGCTCCATGTGTGTACTGTGTGTGTGTATGCACAGACACACGGGTGAGTGAAGTTGAACATACATGTGTATGCAGAGGTTGGCGTTGAGGGTCTTCCTTAGCTGCTTTCTATCTTATTCCTTGAGGCAGGCTCTCTCACTGACCATTGCTCACAGATTTTCGTAGCTTAGCTAGCTTACAAGTGCCAGGGATTCTCCTGTCTCCCTCCGCTTGTCCATGCTGGGAATCCGACCATGCACTGCCATGCCTGCATTTGTATATGGGTGCTGGCGACCCAGACTCAGGTCTCATGCTCAGATGCAAAGTACTTTACCTCCTAAGCCACCATGCTAGCTATAATTTGAGAGACTTTGAAAAAAGAAAAATCAACAAACCTCCACAAATTGCTAAAATCTATTCGCCAGGAGGATCCAGAGACCACCGTCTTCGGGAAAGTGGCAAAGCTAACCAGCGTGTGGAGAGGGCACCATCTACAGACCATGCTACTCACAGAAGGAACTGAAAAGAGTTGTATGCACCCGGGCGAACTACCAGTCCAACCACAGAGAGAACGACTGGGACTGGGTGACCTACCGTAGAAGCTTAGATAGCCAAAGAGCGCAGCAAGCAGGTACATGACGAGCATCCCGGTGATGGAAATATTGGACACCGTCTGCATCTTTCTCCGGGACCGACTAGGAAGAAGAAGAAGAAGATCGAGCTTCAGTTCAAGACCACCCTTGCTCAGAAAGCTGTAGGGTAAGCCTGCTTATACAAAGCGTCATTGAACAAATGAACTTTGCAAATCACATTAGAACGCCAAGACAATGGCTGCCTTACTCCTTAAGCTCGCTGTAGATGGGAAGGACCTCAGGGTGGCAGACGAAAGCAAACGCCAGGATTGGAATCGCGTAGGCCGTCTGCAAAACAAAGACAACAGCGTACACCTAGAGGTCCAGCATGGATGCTGATTCCGGAGAGCCTCAGCTTATAAAATAAGATTCAGAGACCACAGTACTCCGCCCGCCAGGGGCCTGTCACTTACGCGGGAATTGAATACAAAGTACTTGGGTTGACATTTGTCCCCACTGTGGGCTTCGTACTCCACACCACTGCCGTGAAGAGGGCCTGCGGCTGGCTTCTCATCCAGCCCTTCCGGGTCTCGGTGAGTGTAGTCCACCATGAAGTTCATGCCCGTGCTCTCCGAGTTATTGGGTAGCATGATCACGTGCATGGGAAGTGTGTTGTTGAACGTCAGGTTCCCGTTATTGTGATCCAGAACAGGCAGAGGGCAGGGTATTTGGAACTTTTTGTAAATCACCTAGAGCCAGTCATTACCAAGTCGAAACAACAGAAAACAAAAATCGTCAAGCTTTGAGGGGGTGGGGGTGGGGAACAGTGGAATAAAAATCCATCCATGTGACTTTAGGGATGCAGGGAGAAACACTCAATTGAGGGTTTGCTGAAGCTACCGGGCCACAAAGACTCCGTCTGGTTTCAGTTCAAAGGAAAGATCGGGAACTATGATTGGCCACATTCTAGGCTCCATTGAGTGCACTCTAGACCTTTCTGACTCTTCTGTGACAAAGATCATTTCTTCATTACGTATCCTATCAAACTACACGAGTCAACCAAAAGTCCTTTCCCTTCCTTTACATCTCTGGGGGGAAATGACTTACAAATTTTGCACCCATGATATTTCAAGGAATTTCACCTTTGTTGGAATTGATTTCTTCTTTGACTCTACTGAGTAGAAAGTGCAAGAGAGCACAGCTGGTACAGACAGACAGAGCCCCAGCTTGCTCCTGTCTGCCACCCCCACCTTCTTAAACACTGCATCGCTATCACCCACCCAGAATATGCCATTGGCTAGGACCCTGCCACTGTGAGTTATTCAGCTATTCTTAAAGCCATGACCGTCCTTTTCTCATTCCAAACTAGAAGACAAAAAAATCGCTTGTGATGCAAGAGCTATTTCATGCTAGCGAAGACCTTGAGCAAAAAAAAACAAAAAAACAAAAAAAAAAAAACAAAAAAACGAGGACACGGATAAAACACGGCACGCCCACCAGGCTACGAGGATCGTGTCAACCAAGCACTCACCACACTGACGAAAAACACCATGCAGGTGAGGGAAAATCCACTGGTGTAGCCAAGGTAGCCTAGGAATTAGCAGAGATAGTTCAAAAGAGCGTGTCTACTAGAAGACGAAGTAAATGACAGACACACTCTCAGTTAAACAGTGAATTGATACCTAAATTTTTAAGGAGAGAGAGTGGTAGGATGATCCCCACGGACACAAATAAGACGAGGTAGTTGCCATTGAGGTACCACTCCCTAGAAAAGAAAGAGAGAGGGGGTGTTGGGAACAGAAGGGATCAACCACACATGAGCCCCATGGTATTGCGGGGAGAAGGTAAGTCATACCCAGTGTTTTCTTCAAGTCCCATGAACACTCTGATCACTTCAGGCAGCTCGTACTTAATGATGAAGAGGTAGCTTGACATGGCTGAAATGGACAAAGGGACAGATTAGCGTCAGTCTGCACACTGTCGTCCCACGCAAGCCAAGAGAAGGCGGGGCATTTGGGACACCCATTCCCCACTCCCCCAGCGTTTGGGACATCCATCCTCCTTGAAACGGTGAGCATCTCATCTCTAACCCTTCACAAGCAGACGCCTGTCCTTCATCCCCTACACAGGGCGGCGGTTGCTAACAGTGTCCATGTTGATTCTGGGTTAAATCCTTCTTGGGTTCTAAGGGAACTCCTGGTCCCATGTCCTCACTGTCAGTCACTAGAGACCATTACAGACTGAGGGATGTGTGTCTCTGGGTGGTGGTCTGACAAAAGGAAGGCCGAGGCCAAATGCAAGAGAGCAGAATCTCTTGTCACTTCAGTCACTGGAGCTCTCCCCAAGTAACAGCTGTCTGGTCCTCCGTGCTCTCCCAGAGCTACACGACGAATCTCAGAGCAGAGACCAACAACAGAGTATGAGACATGGTAGCTTAACCCTGTTTTGCTGTTAAGGGGTTGCTCCTTTTCCTCTCATTCCCATTTCCCATTGGTCAAGGAAAAAAATCACAGGAAGGGTCAAACTTCATCTACACTATCTTGAAAATGTCATAAGATCTGTAAGACCTCTCCCTGTATACCCCCTCGTGTGTGTGTGTGTGTGTGTGTGTGTGTACATGTGTGTGTATGTGTGTGTGTACGTGTGTGTATGTGTGTGTGTACGTGTGTGTATATGTGTGTACATGTGTGTGTATGTGTGTGTGTGTGTGTGTACGTGTGTGTGTGTGTGTAAAACAAATGGAGAAACAAAACAGATCTCTTATGGGAGACATTTGTGCGACATTCTTTTCCCAGTCCACCCTTGGGTGCAATTTGCTCTTAACTTGTTATCTGACACATGGTCAAAGGATAATTAAGACTAAAACTGACCGAGTCGGGGGCTGTAGCTCAGGGGTAGAACAACTGTCTAGCATACACAGAGATCTAGGTCCCACGCTACCGCAACAGGGAAAGGCCAGTTTTACCTAGAAGCTGTCAATGTGTGCTCTACCCTTCTGGCGTGGTTATGGAACAGACCTTTAAGTTGTACACTGACTTCTGACTAGTTCCAAGTTAGTCCCTAAGGTCCCATGGAGGTAAGATGTATGGTTATCATTTCTGATGCTGCCTGACTCTGTGGGGTCCTCATTTGACCATCTGATATGTCTTGGAGAGGACAGGTCCTTACTTACCCTATCCTGATGCTCAGGACATCAGGATTTTGATAAACCTGTGACACAGGCAAGACCATACTGTGACAAAGGGCAGACCGCATGGGAAGCACAGAGCCCCTGACTTCTCCAATACCTGCTGTGTCTTCTGCCCACGTGGTTTGGTTAATCTTTACAAAGTCCTTGGCTAGAGCAGAATCTTACAGAGGGTAAACAGACGTTTCTGATGAGCTGGCTCGCTGAGGGACCATTCGATTTTAAAGCTCATATCTGCTGAGTCTCGGTGACATCACCGTTAATGTGTTTGGTCTTTGGAAATTCAGGGTGCTACAGACCCGTGCGGGTAATGTCAACATCATCCTGCTGGTGCTAAGGCAATGGGGGTGAGCGGCAATCCCTTAGGGGGCGGAGAAGTCGAACTGTTCTAAATGTGGAGTTGCTAATTTAAGGGATCCCAGTGGCTCCCCTTATGCCAAATCGTTAATCATATGAAATCAAGTGAGAGCATTTTTCCCCCGGGGTGGTAGCGTGCAACCTTATCTCTCTTAAAGCCACACTACTTGTGTTTGCCTTGACACAGATCACTTTGAGCTACATCTGGATGCTAAGCAGTGCCTGTACTGACGCTCAGAACAGCCACGGTGCCATCGCCCGGCCTGGGGAGTTAAGGGAGAAACACATTCAGGTCTCCTTATTTCTCCTTCCATCCCATGTCGCAAGCTAGAGCGAGCATGAAGTCTTATGAAATGCTTGATAATTTAAATCCCCGTAAGGCTTAAGGCTGAAGATTTCAACCAAATGGGCTTACATGCGAATGGCTCCAATCCAGTAAAAAGAGGGAAAAAAAAGCCAAAAGTAAACAACAACAACAATAAAAAAAAACAAAAAAACAATTCCAGCGATTCTGGAGACGTCCACACAAGACTTTAACCTTAAAAACCTAAGGATCAATGAATGCACAGTGGGCACCATGGGACTGGTTCAGTGTTAGGGCTCATGCATACTCAGACCTGATGGGTTCAGTTGTGGGTGCTGGAGGTGTGGTGAGATTAAAGACTACACTGTGGTTGTTTTCCTGTGCAGCCAGTTGTTTGTTTCGGAAGTTTCTTTATTTGATGTTTCTGTATTTTGCTGAGCATCCTACAGAAAGTACCAGTGGTCCACTGCAAGCCGCCGCCCCCTCACCTCCAATGTTCTGCATTGTAATAGAGATAAAGGCTCCAATTTTCCCAGGCCATCCAAACGCCTTCTCTCCCAACTTTTCATAGATCAAAGACCCTATAAGAAAAAGATAAAATTGCAGTGTTAGGGGATTGTTTTCATGCCCCTAGCATTTCCTTATATAACGCTGGGATACTAAGCACATATAACTAAATAGTACAGAGAAATGATCCCCAGAGACCCAGGTGCAATGCCAAATGCTCTCCAAACAGAAACAATGGCGCCACTCGATTGAGCTGTATACCCCTAGTAATAACAGCTATCTCCTCCCATTTGCCAGAAGTCTTTTCCTCCCCCATTTGGCTTTCACCCTTGGTTCTCACTTGACCGGTTAACTAAAAATTTTGAGAGAAAGCATGGCTGGGGTCAGAAAAAAAAATGATCCGTGACACTGAGTTACATCCTTTTTAGCTTATAACGCCGTGTGAGTGGCGGGATTCTTTCGTGAGAATCAGACTCAGAAGATAGCCTTTGGCAGGAGTTAGGACGTAAGGGTGGAGTACCTCCTTCCTTGGCTGTCTTCAGTAAAAGGTGAACCGAGTAGAGCGATAGAATTGCCACAGTAAGAAGCATGATTCTGCAATGAGACAGAAAGCAGACAAGACAGATTTGTAACAGGTGAAACACTGTTGCGCTGAACGTTGCGAATACAAACTATAATGGTAATTCTGTCTCTTCAGTCACCAACTCTGCAGAAAAAATAAATATGGATTTTGGAGGATTCTGGGAAATTCTTTTCACACTGCCACATGTCCCCTCGATGCCGTACAACTGGGACTTTTCTACACTCTAGGTGCTTCAAGTACTACCTAAGGCTCCTTCTCTGGCACTCCCAGGGAGATCGACACTTCGTTCTGTGCATTCAGACTGCTGGGTTACACACTTGGAGCTGCTCTAGCTGTGTGGGTGTAACCCCTCTTCCAGAAAGCAGGTGTTCCAGAACAGTCTAACCAATGGCTTTCTTTTTTTTTTTTCTTTTCTTTTCTTTTTTTTTCGGAGCTGGGGACTGAACCCAGGGCCTTGCGCTTGCTAGGCAAGCGCTCTACCACTGAGCTAAATCCCCAATCCCAACCAATGGCTTTCTCATCTGCGCAATGTGAATCACCTCTTTGGAAAGAACTTACGTAGTCTAGATTATGGAAAAATAATGTGCATCGGTTCCTCTACCTTAAATGGGTGCCCGCCGCGGCATACATTCTAGAAAACGAAATCCATGGAGTGCTATGTTGCTTGCTTTGAATTAAGTGGGGGGACAGCCAAGCCTGTTCCTTAATTTCCTACACACACAAAGCACGTCCTGTGGTGTTTAGCAGTGTGATGGCTCTGCTCAAGTCAACATGCTAAACGAAATGAAGGTTTCGTTTGACGTGTGGAATGTCACGTTCTCCAGAAGTTGATCCGTGGCTCTGTGTTTGGGGAAAGTACTTTCTGGTCCTGCTCATCAATGATCTGTGATAATTTCATAACTACTTTTAATGCCGTGAACAGTTAATGAGAAGGCAGCCTTTTGTCTCAAAAGTTGTGTTCACTACACAGTCATAGAGATAGGCAAATATATTATGAGACTACCATTCAGGTGGTAAATGGCTAATCGTTTTCAAACAGGGTTTACTGAAGTTGGTATAAAAATCCATTCAGCTAAAGACTATTATACATGAAATAGTTCACTCAACACAAGATAAATATTTATAGTTCTGCTCCTCAGTCCTTAAATAGCTGTGTGATTACATAATCATCTGTGATGTCAGAGCACAGACAGCATATATTTAAAGTGGAAGTGTGGCATTCTTAGACAGTTAGCTCTCTGGCACAGTGTTTGGGACCAGGCTGTGTGTTCACACGGCTCCCAGTGTGCGACTTTATGTTTGCGAAGACGATGGCTACAGACAAGTGTGTCTTGGAAAATACCAAACTCTGTGTAGCCACGCAGACGCCTGTGGTTGTCCATCACAGGCGAGGCTCCTGTCTGGCCATCCTATTGGTCAGCTGTGGGATGTTACTACTTTCGGGCAGCCTTTGTCCAAGTGTGGTGAAAGTGCACGGATTTAGAAACCGGCTTCCGTCACTCCACAAACATCCTCTGTGTTCTCTGAAGCCCTGCGTTAGGCTTCAGGAGAAGGTATGTGGTGAGACGTGGGATCAGTTCTCTGGGTCTCATTGTCTAGCAAGGGAGCTAGGCACCAACTAAGCAACTCAGACAGACGCACAAGGGTGTTGCCACTGAGACGTGTATAATACACCGGCCCCTGTCACAGAGGTCATGGAAGGCTGCACCAAAGCAATGCTCTGCTGAGACATGAGGTGTTAATGAAATGAAGGAAAAGAAGGCTCTGAGGCCGCATGTAGAGGCCAGTGTTGGTGTCCGGTGCCCAGAGCCACAGCGAATAGCATTGGCACATACAGGGCTCTTAGGTGACATGAGTTATTTTTCTCCTGACATTATTCAAGAATTTGGGGTGGGATACTTCTGATTGCTGAATGCTATGCTACTTTAAGCACCCGTCAAGTGACGAGACACCCCGTGAAGTGGTGTCGCCTTCCTGCAGAATGATGGGATGGCGTGACTTTCAGCGGCTGGATACCCAAACCTTCCGCTACTTGGCGTAGAAGACAAGGGCGACTCACCAAGACTCCCTCAGATTAGTCTCGTTCACAGAGAGCTTTCATGAGGTGTCAGGCTACTCACAGATTTGGCACCCCACACAGACATGTATGTTCACTTACACAAAAAGGACGATCCCCGTGTTGGCCATGGCGTAGGACAAGCCCAAGATACCACTGCCCATGATGGCGTTACTCAGGTTAAAGGAGGACATTCCAAAAGAGGTCGTTCCAGGGTGCTTGAAAAAAAGAAGTGCAGCATAAGCAAATGTTTGCCAAAGGGTCAGTCTTTGCTTTGGTGACTCTGCCCACTATCTGTCCTGAGACTATATCCCCAAGTGGAAGGGTAGAATAAAACCATAATGAGCAAAACCCATTAATCAAGGAGAGCGTGTGCTTTGAATGGAACGCAAGGCTTGGCCTCAGCATAGATCGCAGGAAAAACTAGAAATACAGATGAGCGATAAAAAGGGGGGGGGGAACGAGGTGTGGCCGCGGATTACATTTGAGTTAGAATGATTTCTTGAAAAAACAAATAAATTTCATAAATGATTCATGCGGCCATATGGCAAACGAGAAAAACAAGCCTTTATTCCAGTAACGGCCTGAATAAACAGAGAATGTGCTGATGAAGGCTTGGAAAATTTCAATCACACTGTTTTCCCACCGGGACCTCGGTAGGTCAGACACCCTCTGTCCTGTTTACCTCCTGAGAGCAGTCACTTACGTGCTCATCCGCGTAATCGGTTAGCGTCTTCTTCCCCAAAAAGCCATTCGTCAGGAACTTCTGACTTTCGGCATCTTCATTAGCAAATTGACTGTATGAGCACAGGAAAGGAAAGAAAAAAAAAAAAAACAGAACGGGGAAAGCCCCGTAAATGCTCTGACTTGCATTTAAGATCATGGTAATGTAACGGACTGAATCAGGGAAGACAACGTCCAAGCCGTGCCTCCTTCTCTCCCCCTTCTAGACCGACCACTGAACTCTTCATGAACGGATTTGGGGAAGGAGAGGGTGTTACGAGGAAGGACATGCTATCATTTGAACATTGTGTATGCTATCTCTCTTTCGCCCAACACTGACTGTGCAAAGAAGAGATTAATTACCTGGGCTTAATTTTGTCCCCTCTTAGGAGCTCTTACGTACAGAGCCAGGGTCCCAGAGGTTTTAACACTATTGTCCTGCCACAATGAGGTGAAACTTTTACTACTACTACTACTACTACTACTACTACTACTACTACTACTACCACTACCATTATTATTATTATTATTATTATTATTATTATTATTATTATTATTTTAATGGTACTGGAGTGAAGCCTTCTTTAAGGCAAGGGTTCTGTATGGCCACAAGCCCTAATTTTACTGACACAGCAAATACGTGGTAAATGTTCAGGCTGTCCTCTCAAATGATGCCCAACATATCCCTGTGAGGGGAACTTCCTTGGTCCTACTTAAAGGTGAGGTGACTGCATTCAGGAAAGGGAAGGAGCGTGTGTCTACCTGCCGGACATATCCTGTGGTCTGTCCCTTCATCACACAGCCCCAGCAGGGCTCCGGACTACTATACCCCCTTTTCCAGGTTGCATCTGCCCATGCCTGTATTTCCAATAGGAAGACAGTTGCATAGCAACTCGGGTGGTACTGGGTTGCATGTGTGTGAAAGCATGTGCACGCACGTGTACACTAATTACTCTTAAAAGGTATTCTGGTTATTATTAGATAATAAAAGAAACTAGGGAACTTATTAATGAAACCAAGGTAATTGGTAGAAAAGTTGGGAGAGAAAGTAGACTTTGAAAAGGCATGAAGTCGGGGTGGCGACAACAATACGGCATGACTTTAATCCCAGCACTCGGGAGGCAGAGGCAGGGGGCTCTCTGAGTTGGAGATCATCCTGGTTTACAGAGAGAGTTCCGGGGCAGCCGCAGATACACTGAAAAACGACCTAACTAGCTATCTAACTAACTGGATAACTTGATAACTATCTATCTAGCTAACTAACTAAATGAATGAATAAAAATTTATGAGCCGTACAGGCTCAGGGCGGTTATGATTTGCCTGGACTCAGGCTGCACAAACTCATGGATGTTGTCCCCTTCCTGTTCTGGCCAGTTCCAGCAGGCACATACAGGGGCTTTGAGGCCATGGCCAGAGGGTCAGTCTCACTTTCGAGATGCCTGACCAGCAAGGCCAGCCGCCACCATTACAGTTTCATCTACAAAAAAAATATAACACAAGCCTTCGTTGCTACATCACAGGGTCAACTCCGCATGTGTCTTGAAAAGATGTTCTAGCTGGCACTCGGGGGTTGTTTAAGGCATTTCTCATATCCAAGAGTAAGACCAGACAGCCGGCGGATGGTTTTAGGGAGAAGACCCTTGGAATTAAAAACAAAAGCGAATCGCTCGGGGAGATCCTGACGAGTTGTCTTTTATGACAGGAGCTAATCCTAAACAGACAGGGAGAAGTCACTGCAAACAGCCCCAGCAAAAGAGGCGTCATGAGGGCGGTGACTCTCGGACAATAGAGTGCACAGCAAGGTAAGGCTGGGACACATCAGGTGCACCCACAAAGCTCTGCGTGTTTCTGGGGACACAGAGTAGGCAGCCCCAAGTGTACAGGAGAAGAGCACTCCCTAGCCCTGCCCGATGCGTTCCTCCCAAGAAACCCGGAGCCCTCCGCTGCTGCCTTGTGATTGAACTGTCGGTGTTTGATACGCCAGCTCTGAGGGGCCGTTACATAACGGTCACAGTTGGAGCCTGGAATGGACGATAGGGTACAATGGGATGAGGGAACACAGACACAAGTGTTTCTCCCAGAACAGTCCAGCACTCTAACCTGACTCTTCTCAGCCAATGAAAGTCTTCACTGCACTGGGTTTTAAAGAGTTAGAATTTGGAAGTTAGGAAACTGTTTCTGAGATGTGACACAGACATAAAACAGACCGAGATCGGACAAAGCACGTGAGGGAAACCCTCAGCGGGTTAAGTGCTTGAAGGCAGACCCAACATCTAGTGAAAGCACAGGGGAAATGAGCTCAACCAAAGGCTACAGTAAATTGAAATTAAAAAGAAAATGCACAACTACGCTTTCATTCAAAACCAAATACAAACACAACCCATCTATTAAAAGTGAATATAAAAAATCACAAAAGTGACAACCGAGGCACAAGCCAGCAGCTAAAAACAATGCATCATTGTGCAGAGCTAAGATGATGCTGTGTGAGGTTTAACAGAGGCATCCACTGTGGACTCGGGCTGTTGTTGGGATTAGATCCCCTTTAGCTCCTCCACCCCTGCATAACTCACCTGAGTGCGTCAGTATCCAAAGAACCATGGGTTTGGGCCAGCACACCAAGAGCAATGATGGAGAGGAGAAAGAACCCAGGATTGCTAAATATCACTTTATACACTCACTTATTCTTCAGAAAAGGTGTCTGCTTGCTGGCCCACACTGCCCAGAAGCTCACGAGAAGATAAATGGCCCCTAAGTCGAGCAGCCACTCTGCAGACATCAGTGCCCCGTGCTTTATTTCATTCAGGAGCCACTGAGTCTAGGGACTGACCTCCGCTGGCCCCAAACCCTGAACACTCACTGAGTCTGTAGGGACAGCACTGCTTCCTGATTGCCCTTCCCTGCCTGTGTGAAGGAGGCTGTGAAAGGTCCTTATCAGAAACGACATGGCTTCTGCAGAGAAGTGTGGCTGGTGGAGGCATATAATGACCGGAAATTCAGATTGAAGGTTTAACGGGCTGAGAATGAGCCCTGGATTTAGTGAGTGAGCGACCCCGTGATAGCTTGTGAATGAGACTGTTCAGGACATGCTTTTGGAGCAAAAAAACAAAAACAAAAACAAAAACAAAAACAAAAACAAAAACAAAAAAAACCCAAAAAAACAAAAACCAAACAAACAAAACCCCTCTGTAGACAGACAACATTGAGAGCACAGTCAAAGGAGGAATCCCCCAAAAGATAAAGGGAGGCACAGGCTGCTCTCAGGGAAATGTGGGTTACATCAGCAATGGAGACTCGGACCTTGAAACTTCAGTTTCCAACCAGCCACAGGGCTAAGGTGTCAATATCAACATTGTTATCTCCTGTTGAGCCGTAATAAACGCAATCATTCCACCAGGACCCTGGTTCTCCCAGCCCATGGCCCATCTCATTTCTCCACGGAGCCTCCACGGTTTTTCACCCCGTACCTGTCCATGGCTCCCTTCTCGGAGTTCCCCATCCCGGTGTAGCAGCTTTGAATGCTATCCACGCTGCAGCTGTCCTCGTATGGTTCGATGTTGACACTTCTCAGTTCTATGGGGTCCATTTGACCTCACAGCCCTTTCCTGTGGACAGAAAGGACACTTCAGTGCAAATAATACCCGGCACCTTCAGCTCGAGGCTTTTCCATTTTGTTGACGCTCAGAACACTCTGTTCTGAGAACAGAGCACAAAACACATCGTTACAATTTGCTCTGAATTGGATCGATGAATCAGAATCCCTTTGTGAGGATGCTCGCTGTAAAACGTGTAAAGGAACAAAACGAAGTTCTTGAAAAACCACACACACACACACACACACACACACCCTGAAAGTTTCCCTCAGCTACTACAAAGAAAGAAAGAAAGAAAAGGATGAGAGAAAGAGCTGAAAGGAGGGAGGGAAGGAGAGGAAACGAAGAGAAAAGAAGATGGAGATATTTTGCGACCGGCCATGGGAATAAAAAATTCCATGGTGGAAGGAAACACGGTGCTGATTGGGTCTCTGTAAGCTGTTGCATGGTGTTTTCAAATGGAGGGGAGAGGACAAAAGTAAATTATTGACAAAGGAAGAAAGCCTGCCAGGTATCCCTACAAGCAGCAACTAGAAAGAACATTAGTGCCTTAATTTAACTGAGCATCAAGCCACCAAACTGCTCATTAAAACATGGCCCAGGACGGGATCAAGGTAGAAAGTCGTGTTCTAGGAATTTCGAGTACAAGCCACAGCAGAAACCTCTAACACACCAAATGCTCGGGTTCGCCTTGGCGTGTATGACGTAAGACATCACCTACATCAAATTGAAATGTAAACTAACCACAGAGACATTCATCTTTTATACTGCACCTTGTCTTTTAAGTCATGGGTCTCAGCGCAACTTTGGACCTCGTTCTCCCTGACAACAAAGGGATGAGGGAGACCGGCTGGCTCTGCCTTGTGTAAAATATCACAAAGCATCCTACGCTCCTACGCTATCGATAGAAATTTCCTGAGATGCTCACACTGGATGCGGTCAGTTGCTGTTGAGCTCTTATACTGACAGAAATATAAATATACTCTAAGGGAGTGGCTCTAACGTGTGAGCTGCCCACCCGCTAAAGCACATACTGAGCAGAGATACAACGTGGAAATTGCTGTAGAACTCAAAAAGCCACAAATCCCAAGAAACACGAACCTACACAGGAGAATGCCCCAACCAACTCCAGCAGTGTATTTGCTGAAGGCAGCTCGCACGCTTGAGCATGGGACCTGACGTTATGAGAGCTCAAAACACATGCGGACACTCCCAGCATTCATGTCAGTCCCCACAAAAACGACAAGATTCCCAAGTAATGTAGCAATATAGAGTAGGTTGTTAAAGTTACATGATGATCATAATAATATCCAAATAAGGAAATAGCATCTATAAAATAAGTATGTTGTAAAACAAGGAAAGTTTAGTTTATGCAAAAGCGATTCTAAAAATAAGAAAAAAAATAGTTATAGGAACAGGTGAGTCGGCTGGAGAGAGAGTTAGGAAAGTGGGAGATAGAGCCGTAGAAATCACTCAAATTGTAATACCAAGGGATAAAGAGTCAAAAATGTGAGGGAGAAGTTAAGAGATTGACACAGGGTCTAACAGTTGTTCTCAAGGGACAGAATCACCAGATAGACAGACTGTAAAGAGAAACTAACAAAGAACTGGTTCAGAATTCAGGAAAGACAGCAGCTCCCAGAATTTCAAAGAGGACAGACGTGCATTTCAAGCCAAAGGGATGAAAATGAATCCTTTATTGATATAAGACAGAAAGTCAAGACGAGACTATTTATAAGGTTACAATGTTTCTAACTCTAGAGACACAATCTCCATTTGCCCTCATAAAAGTATACTTTGAATTTTGATCTTTTCTTTGGCTGTGTACAACTCCTTTTGGACACAAGGGTTTAGTGGTGAGCTCCAGGGTCAGTCAGCTATGTCCTCCTGAGGGTAAAAACAGCCCATTCTCCAGTTTGCTGTGGGGGTAAACCGTTGTGCTTGTGAATGTCCCTCAAAGACCCATGTGTTGAAGGTTTGGTTGGTCAGCCTGTAGCACTACTAGGAAGGAGGGGAAACTTTAGGTCACTTTATATCCTGCTCACTGCCCCCCTCCCCTGCCCTGTGGTAAACCAGTCTCTTCTGTCACGTGCTACACAGCCTTGTAAACAACACTCCCACAGATCCACATCAAGAAGGGCAAACCAATGGAGGCTCTGAACCTATCCACCCAAACACACCCTTATTCCTTTAACTTGGTTACCTCAGGTGCTTTGTCACAGTAACAGAAAGCTGACTGTCGCAGTGGGTTAGATGTACTAAATACATCTTCATCTTACGGATATTTTCAACTCAAAATAGATGGATCAAGTTGTTGTTTCACTACAAGTCAAGTAGCAACCATGGCTTCCGTTCCTTACGTCACCTCCGAAACAGCAAATGTATCTTAGGGTGTGTTTGGTTTCTGACCCCAGGACAAGGGACTGAGGTACATATTTTACATACCAGAGCAGACCTGGCCTCCAGGTTCTCCCAGCATCCCTCAGTTCCTACCTAGTATACCCTGCCCCCAACCCTAAACTTTCCAGCCCCTTCCCCCAGAGGCTCCTCCCTGTATAATCCAGACATTTTGGTTTCTCTCTCTCTTCTTCTCATCTCTGTGTGAGAACCCCCCTCTCTTTTCTCTCCCTCCCCTACACTCCTTTCCCTAGAGCGACTTCCCTGGTCCCAGTTGGGGCCCGAAAACTCGTCCACCAGAAAGCAGCGTCCCAGTAAACCTGCCTTTAATACAGTCTAATCTGGCTTAAACTGTCTCCTCTCACCGGCGGGGGAGAGATAACCTATCAGGGTGTATCTTTATTTTTCAACCTAGCTAACAGGTTTCGGCAACAGCGTATAAACTGAAGACAGGACAGCTCCGAGATGCGGTTGAGGGGAAGGTTTTTATTGTGGATACGAGGGAGAGTACAGCCATGGGCATCTGGAAGAGTCTGGAGCTGCGGGAGAAAGTAGGAGACTGAACATGACCATGAGAGGAGAGAGGGGAGTGGGAGAACGAGAAAGGGGAAGAGAGGGAGGGAGGAGAAAGAGGAAGAGAGAGAGGACAAGACCAAAATGGGAGGGTTATATAGTGGGAGAGGGAGAAAGAGGGAGGGGGAGCGAGCGCGTAGCCCAAAAGAAACTGGGGGAAAGGAAGCCCCAGAGAGCTGGAGAAGTTGGGGGGCAGAAGAGCCAGGATGAGGGCACGAACTCTACGACAGGTATTTGTGATGTTGGGAGAGCATGGAGTCCCACATACACTTTAGTACACTAACCAGCCCCACAGTCAGCCATTGCCCCCAGTTTCTTCTGGACCTGACGCTTTTAATTTCAACCTATATTTTTTCCCCTCACCCTCTTCCTTAGTTTCAGGTCATTTTTGCTGTCTTATTTTATGGACACCATGCTCCCCAAACTCTTTCTAAAGCGACTGAACTGCCGTGTCCAATACTCCCCACTGCTCCCTAAGTTCCATGTTTCATGAGGAGAGTTTGCACATCTGGAGGTTCCCCTCCCCCACCCTCCCTGTTGCTGGTTTCCCTTAACCTCCTGTGATCACAGGCCATCTGCTGTGTTTATGAGTGAAGAGCGTATCGGTCGGATTAGGTCACTGCGTTTTGTGCCACCGTGGGCTTGGTTGGTTCATCGCCCTCTGCTCTCTTGCTTGTCTTTCTGGTTCCTCTGCAGTGTGCAGGGGTAGGGAGACCCTGAGTCGGGGAGCAGCACCTGCAGGACCCACTCCTTTGTATAATTGCCACTGCGTCTGGGCCTTCTGTTAAAAATGCATCTCTCACCCCTCATTGAACGAGCTTTTTTTTTTTTTTCAATTCAAGGAAGCTACTACAGAAATCCCTAACTTGTTCAAAATATAGAGCTTTCTAGTGGCCATAGGACGCACAGTCCAAGCCGGCACATATACAACGTAAACTCTAGATGTCAGGTTCAGGGAATATCACCGAAGAAGAAAGAACCGAAAGAACCAGAAAACCAGGACTCCTGGGATTAGATGGTGTCTTCTAGACATCGTCAGGGAAAGCGTGCCCACGAAATCTCAACAGGGCCGCCTAAACGCGATGTGCAGCTGACACGCCAATTTCGGAGAGGGGAACTCTCACGAGGCCTACCCACGCACAGACGAAGACACAAGGCAATCAGTGGCTGGGGGGAGAGGGAGAGTCAGTCCCCTCCAGGGACGAGCCCAAGCGGTCAGCCCTAAACACACAAGCAACCCTAAGTGGGCTCCGAAGGCTTTCAGAAATGTTTGTACTCTCTGTGCAGCAGTTCTTACTACAGAAGAAGAGGTCATGAGCTCCAGAGGGGGTAGGACACAGGAGAAGTTGGAACAGGGAGACGGGAAGGGTGAACATGATATACAGTACTCATGTGTGAAAATTTTCCCCAGAAAAGATAATTTTAAAAAGGCAACCTGGGGTTGGGGATTTAGCTCAGTGGTAGAGTGCTTGCCTAGCAAGCATAAGGCCCTGGGTTCAGTCCCCAGCTCCGAAAAAAAGAAAAGGAAAAAAAAAAGGCAACCTAAATAGACTACAGTGCTCCAAAGTGAGATTCTTTGGTGAATATTGTCACTGGTCACCTGTGACCTCGGCTCCCCCTTGATTATGTTGGCATGGCTTGATGCTGCTACAGAGCCCCCTCTAGAAAAAACTTCACGTACCCTGGGGCTTGTTCCCTTTCTCGGGTTTCCCAATCCTCCCTTCTGGCTTCTTTGAGTTCTTCAAAGTCTCCATGAGCTGATAACATCACCGGCTCCTCCTTGTCATACTTTCTATGGGCTTGGTTTTTGTTTTAAGTCTCCTTGCTTGATTCTCTAGAGGCAATACCCCATACCCACTCCTGACTACTTCTAAGACTTTAAGGTCCGAAGGTAATGAGGCTAAGAGATAGCCAGAATGCTGGTAAGACGCCGTACTTCAAAGGGAGACTCCACAGGTATGTTCCTGGGGAGGGGAAAAATAGTCTTTGAATCAATAGTGGACCTAAGAGATAGCCAGAATGCTGGTAAGACACCGTACTTCAAAGGGAGTCTCCATAAATATGCTTCTGGGGGAAAAAAAAACGTAGCATTTGAATCACTAGACCCAGTAAAGAATAAATTCTATCAGCGATGCCTCTGAGCCTGATAATCTAAACAGAACAAAAAGGTGGAGGGGGGATGGGGAAATCCACCTTCTCTCCTAAACCTGGAACACCCACCATGTTTGTTTCCAGGCCTACTCACCCAGGAGCTTATGCAAATAACTACCTGGTTCTGAGCTTGTGAATAAATTATTCAACCAAGTTTTCCAGTTCTCTACCTTACTGGTGACAGACAGTGCGACCACTGGGTCCTCATCATCACAGGGGCCAATCCCCATAATATCTTGAGAGCCTGTCTCTTAGCTCCTTGCCTACTGCTTGCCTCTTACCTGTCCTGTTTGGACTTTGAGTGCACACAGCAGACATACCACTCTGCCCAGGCTTCTCTAAGTCATGCTTTCATGTGACCACTGGCCTAGCTGGTACCGCCACATCTCAACATTGAAATGCCACATGTCTAAAATCTTCCTCGTCTTCCAATACAAGCCTCTCTAAGAATATCGACACATGAGTGCAGCTCCTTGGACCAGAAGCAGGAGTCTAATGTGGCAAATATTCCTTCGATCCCAACTTCCAGTCCTTTACAAAGCCTGGATGATTTTACAGGCAACTCAAGTTTTCTCCAACTGGTCTACCTTGTTCCATGTTTTCCACCACCAACCACTCTAGTAGACATGACCTGATCGAGCTCCTCGAACACTCTCTTGCCTGCCCTATCCCATATCCAGTCTGCACACATAGGTTCTCCACACACAAGCCAGAGTGGCTTGCTGGAGCTCATCCTATCCTCTCTTTGCTGGATGCCTTCTAACAACATCCATATCAAACAAGCAGAACCCGGCTGTATGGTTTTTAAAGTCTGTGTTTCCCCAGCCTCTGCTCATATCTCGTGCCACGCCCTCCTTGTCTGGTGTCTATAGCTATACTATAGTTTGAGGGGATAGACTGTGTCCTGTCACCCAGGCCATCTGCACAAACCAGTCACAGTGACTAAAACGTCTTTTCTTTTTCCACGATATCTTTCCATCAGCTCTCCCATCTACAGGACTACAAGAGTCTACCACAGAGTCTGACCCGGTCTGAGAATCAGGGAAGGCCCTCTGTGGAAGCTCAGGTCTGAGAACTCTGATCACGCTTCAAAAAATCTGAAGCCGAAGTTTATTTCACTCCACTGTAGCGGTCTCATTACATCGCTCGCCTGAAACCATGTTAATCTCGGGATCAAAGCCACAAGTTACCAAACCTCATGTGGTGCCTACTCCGTACAGCGGGCCAAGAACTATTTTAAGGCTTTGTATAAATCACCCCGGGGAATCCTCACGGCAGGGCGCTGAGTAGGTACCAGTCTTGCTCTTGCATATACGGAGGAGAAATGGACATTTGGGTTGAGTGGCCGTCACCTACTGCTCCTTCCACAGAGAGGGAACGCCTGAATGTGGAACAGGGCCTCTGGCTTTGGTGACAAACAGCACTAGGTCTAAATCTTGGCCAAATTACCTAACTGATGACTTCCAGCTTTCTGGAAAAAAAATGGGAGTAATACCATTTACCACAAAACTAGCATCATGAGAGTTTAAGTACGGTAATGTTTGTCAAAGGTTAGCACAGAGGAGGTCCTCAGTACACTCGATCCCTTTTCCTTCTTCCAATAATCAGAATCCCACCAATGTCTTTATCTACATTGGACCATATGCACTAGCACATGTACTTCATCTTAGACAACCTGACAGATGGCTTTTTGTTCCCAGAACTCTTGCAAAGCTTGTAAGTAAGGTGGGGAAGAACTTATTTCTATAGTACTCTCACTATATATAATAAGAGTTTGAGCCCTCAGCTCCCAATCCTGATTTTGGCCATTGCCAGGCATCAGTCACAAAATGTGTAGCCCATTTGCATCTCTGAATACCTGACTACTGATCTGGTTTAAAGGACTAACAGCTACAAGAGCGATTTAAACAGCATTTGTATCACAAAGCAAGCGACTGGAAACATCTTGGTCACATTGTTGCTGCCAACATGTAACTTCACATTAGTAACATGAATAGACTTTCAGCATGAAAGTGTTTCACCGTGGCGTTCAGCAACTCATTCAGCAAATGTCAAGAATGAAGTGCAAACCGGAGACTTTGGAAATCACAGAGAATGGCTTAAGACAGAGCCCCAAGCACAAGGAACCCACCCTATTAAAGCAGGAGCTTTTACAGAGAGTGCGAGGAAGGTTCTTGCTCTTACTCTCTGAGTAAACACTTGCTGAAAGCAGAAAGAAAGGAAAGATGCCTGCAACCACCAGGGCTGAGAAGGCCCTTTCGTGTAGCTCTAAATTTTGCTCCTTGCCTCAGTACTCCGCAACTCAATTTCCTGGGAGCTCACTGGACACGGATAGTCTTTTCAACCTGGACTCCCCATCACAAGTCTTTGTTCTTTATCCCCCTACTCAGATCCAAGAGAACGAAGCCTACCAGTCTTTCAACGTTTATTTAGAATGCATCCACCTCATAGTCACCCTCGATCACTAACCTGGAGTGATGTCCCCATGCCTTTCTGGACTCCATAGTCTTTAGCAGCAAATTCCATCACAGCTGTCATTCACAGAGTCACTGGGCATCTTGTCTTTCCCATTGCCCCTCAGAACCTCTTCATGCGTTGTCTCCTCTGCGTAGAACTCTCTCCTCTGTACTCTCAAGGAGGCCTCTGAGGCTCAGCTAGGGTGACTTGAGGGAATTAAAAGCCATGTGGCTGGGAAGCACCTCTAAGACTCACTGAAGGAGAGTTCCCATGTTCTCCCAGCATGCTCTCCTTCCCCTCTCAGGACTCCTAATAGTCCATGCTTACACTTTCACTTGTGGGCTTATTTGACAAAAAGCCATCTGCCTAGCCAGGGAGGAAGCTTCCTGGGGATGGGGTGGGTGCCAGGTTTGCAGACTCCTAGCATCTGGTACTGTGTCTGCTGTTATATTCTGCAAATACCAAAGCAATCTGAAATTGTGTTCATTACAGACATGGGCATACGTGCTTGCTGGTTTGGGGCATGCAGCGGGAGAAGGTGGGTATGCGTACCAAGGAATGACACTAATGCCTCAAAATTGAGCAGCAAGTTTATCTTGATGACCAAGAGAAAACACAGTACAGGCATGCTTCCACCACCACCACCACCACCCCGCAAATGCTGTAAATGTATCTAAAAGTCAGACTTATGACAGACTTGTCCTTCAGCCTTTCTTTCCATTGAAGTTCAATCTCTCCATGACTAAGTAGACTAGAACTAACAGCACAGGCAGAGCTCGGAAGCTCGTGTGTCATCCATTATGTGTGCAGATGCAAAGTCAAATTTAAGGTGGTACAAGACACTGTCATGTTAGTGTTAGGTTTTAAATCCAGGACAAATGGCCTTTAACCTATCAAAGTGGATGCTGGCTTCCAAGTTCTCCTGGTATCCCTCAGCCCCCAGTCCCTCCCAATTAGAGTCCTCTTGGCTGGCACACCCACCCTCTACCCTGAACCCTCCACCCAGGGGCTGGGCTGCTCTTCTCTATGCAATCCAATCATTTTGGTTGCCTGCTGTCTGTACTTTGGGCCTCCTGGCTACTGCACCTGGTTCCCCTCTGTCCGCCCCCTGAACTGTCTCCTACCATCCCAGGGGCAGTGGCATACTGCGCCCTTTCCAGTTTACTGCCTTTTCTCATTCAGTTAGCAGACTTTCAGTTTAGTGCATGTACCAGCCGGTGTCTCGAGCAGCAAAGCCCTTACAACCAAACCCTGGTTATCGAATGTGTTAGGGTTTCAGCCTTTGAATTGCTGCTAAGGAGCTCGTGGCGGAGGGTCCTCAAAACGAGAGACTTCTCAAATGCTGTGGCTGTGGCTCAGCACCAACCCAAGACCCCACAAAATGGTAAACAAAACTGCCCTGAGTCAGACACCAGAGTGGTGACCTTCTGTGAGGACGGCAAACATTTGCTCTGCCTGATAAGTGACAGTGGAGGGAGTTAGTGAAATCAGAGTGGACTTTCCACCGCTGCCATAGGTCCGGTCCTTCAGACCATCTCAGTGTTGACCAGTCTACTCCAAAAGCCGGGCAGAGGCAGCTGACGGCCAACGTGGCAGTGACCCTTGGGTTGGGCAAGTGAGTAGCAGCAGCCCATGCGACTGAAAACCGAAATGTCTTCTATCTGAAGAACCAAATAAAAATCGCATCTGAGGTGTGCCTTAGACAAATGGCGGTAGCGTTCTCGCAAAAATGCATCTGATATTACCTCCGTGCTAAAGAGCCTCTGTTTCCACAATGGAACACTCCTACTCATAGCTGGACAGCAAAACAAACTGTTCCTCCAACTCACTGTTTCTTACTGACACATGGAAACATTTTTGGGACTGGGGAGATGACTCCCATCATAAAGCGCTTGATGCACAAGCATGAGGACCTCAGTTTGATCCTCAAACAAAAAAGCCAGACACGGTGATGGGTGTCTGCAGTCCCAGCTCCAAGGAGGCAGAAGACAAGAAAGCTCATGGGACTCACTGGTCAGCCGGTCTAACTAAATCCACGAGCTGTGGGTTCGGTAAGGAATCTTATCTTTAAAATGAGGGAGAGAGTAGATAAGGAAGACCCCCAGTGTTTGACTTCAGTATTTTAGAACTCCCTTTATCCCATGCTGACCCACAGCTTAGAGATAACACCTACGAAGAATGAGAACGTTAACAGCCTGTGCTGAGGCTCTGTTCTCAGCCAGGATTATTGCTTAGCAGGTGAGAGAGGGCGTGTGACTGTCAACCCAACAAAAGTACTGCTTTGAGTCTGAGGCCAGCTTAGTCTATGGGGTGCATTCTAGGTCCCCATGGGCTGTTGTGTGAAGCCCTGTCTCTAAACAACAAAACAAAAAAAATTACAATGTGCAGTGGTAGGAATAGAGGACCATTCATGAAATTGGAACATGCTTTCTTCCTGACAGACTTTTTTTCCCCCAGAAGACATAGTTATCATAAGCAGAAACCCACAACTAATCTTTGGTCCTTATTTTCTCATACAACAGCCAGCCTATGGGACATTCAGCATACAAGACCTTGTCAGAGGAAACTCTGTGTGAAACTCAATTAAATTAGTGATGTCTAGGAACTCACCCAGACTGTGATTACAGTAGATTCCCAAACGTCTACGCTCCATTACAGATTCAAGGCCGCCTCTGGAGAGACCCTTTTTCTTTTTCTCCCCAACATAAATGATTTTCGCTTCCTTCAAAGCAACTGACATATTAAAAATAACAAACTCAATAACCTTTGACACATATTATAAAACGTAGTCGAAGAAACCCTTAAAGTCTGACTATCACAACCCTAAATGATGCCCTCATATTTTTTTAAAGTACCTTCTACAAATAATTTAAGCAGAAATCTAGACCGGAGGCATTACGGAAGAATTGCAGTCTCTTTAGAAATCCCGGCTAACTTCATTTAACGTGTCCAGAAGGTTCACTGTAAGCCACCGTACAGGAAAATGAGCTGCTTCTTGAGATTGGGGTGTTTCCAGTGGGTTCTAACACTCTTGGTTTTGCTTTAGTCTTTTTTTTTTTTAATAGCAACCATCGCCAATTTCACAATCAGATACTCAATGTATGGCTGTGCAAAGCCTCCGCCCACGTGGCCATTTAGAGAACAGCTGTTTCTAGGCTGCCGATTCTACATCTTCACAGCTTAAAGTCCTGTTTATATTCATTCAGTCCCATGGGCTCATGTTATGATATTGCTTTTAAAATATGTCCTTTTAAAAATGTCCTTTTTAAAAAAAAATTATTGATTAAAAAGACAAGGAAGACAAATCTCAAGCGCTCTCTCTCTCTCTCTCTCTCTCTCTCTCTCTCTCTCTCTCTCTCAAAGGGAAACACTCATCCACCCCACCTTCACTCATGGGACATCCTTTCTGTGATCAAGTTTCTGTGGGCTTGGTTGCATTGTGTCAGCTGAAGTCAGGACAGTTATACTTGAGCGTCTTTCCCTAATGGTTAGCCCGGTCTATGACTTAGCAGCAGCTACAAGGACTGAGAGCGCCTGCGGGCTTCGCAGGGCCTCTATTCCCCTATCATCCACCATCCAACTTTCTGATCAGACCCAGAACCACTGGCAAAAGAGATGTGCAGCTGGGAACTGGGTAAATAATTTCAATGTCCGGTAATAACGTTGGGTTGATCTCTTTAAGCAGACAGTTATCCGTGTAGTATTTTCGCTCATTTTAATTTGTAATGAGTAAGCAATCGGCACGCTCTAAGGAAGAAAGCAAGCACGACTGTAAGCCTGTGAGCACGTATGTAAAACGAACTGTACCTTAGTTATTTATCCAGTCCTGTGCAGCCTTTCATGAATTGTTTGGGATGGCAGACCCCTGTCAGAGGTGACTTATCTGAACTTTTCGGAAAGCAAGACAATAATTTAAAGGCCAGTGGGAGTGAACGACATGAGCCAATCAACACCATCACCTGGCCCCAACACCTCCCTCACCTCTGCTTGCGTCAGCCTAGAGGAGAGGCGCTGACTTGGTCCGTTGCTGGTCACTTGGCTTAAACAGTGGCCACAGCGATTTCTATTTGCTTTTAGAATTTTGGCTCTCGTACAAGGAGGTTCTTACTGAAAGTCTCACTTCGGTGTCTCACAGCATAAAAAGCATCCGTTGTGTGGTCAGGGGACTGATCTTAGAGGCTTCGCTTCTCAGGTTCTATGATCGGACCATATGAAGAATTAGACATTTAAAAAGTCACACCGTAGGATGTCGGAGTCAGAATGGAAAGGTGGTACTGGTTACCCGGGAGGGTCATTTATTTCCTTTGCCTTGCTGACCCATTCGGAAGCAACTTTACAGGATGACAGAACGTCCAACAGTACCGAGTTACTCTAGGTGCCAGGAGGTGGAGATTGTAGACCTTGTTGGCCATGGCTGCCTCGCTAGACGCCATGTGCTGGGCAAACAAGTTTAAACACCAGAAGAGGAATTTAATGTGTTGGCGAACAACTTATCTGCGATAAAAATTGATCAGCTAGACATGCTGATAAGGAGATGAGAAAGGAGCAGAAACCAACCCAGACCCGGGATCTTTGTCTTTTAAATGCGTATGACGTAAATAACGTCATAGCCAATCAGAAGCTCTGTTACAATAGAAGCTCTGTTACAATAGCCCGTCAACGCCTGTTCCTATAAAAACTAAACATTGTTTGTTCCATGGTTAAGAAAGTCCCAAACTGATGCAATAAACAAACCATCGGGGTCACGTGGACCCGCCCGCTCCCCTCGCCCTCTCTAGCGTGCCCGTTTGATTTAGTAACTCTGAAATGGCACTCTTACCCTCACCCGTGACAGCGTGTTCTCTACTCTGGTGTGCTCTGGTTTGTTTTTGCTTTCCTTCTCTCAGATGAGTGCTATCATAATTCATCGAGAAAAGACTACGCCTCGTGGATCTCAGGGAAGTCGGAGAAAGCACTCCTTTTTAAATGACCGTTTCGACCCCGTAATTGCCGTCCTTCCCATTTAGGAATTCATCCCGTTTGCAAAGTTACCCAATGAAGATGAGAAGAAGCAAGAAAGATTTGCAGTGGCAACTGTGAGGAAATCAAATGCTTCTAGCAAAATCCCATTTCTTGCTGGGTCGAAAGAGCCAACATGATGTCATCCCGATAGGAGAACTTTATTGGGTCGTGTCTTTATATTAAATGGGGAGCCAATAGACGTGTATATACTCCAAACATTTTACTTCCCTCAACATTTCCTGTGTCGACTTTTATCATTCTTACGTCCAAGTGCACACGGAATTAAAATTAGCACACTTCCCCAGTCTTTTTTAAAAAATTCCAATTATGTGAAAAACTCTAATCATGAAATGCATAACACTTCTTAAAATCAAGTTCACACACATGGAAACTAGCCTGTTGGTAGACATTTCCACACATTCAAATGCCGCCAACTCAGTGGAGAAATTGTATGATCTGTCCTGGACAAAAGGCAGAAGACTTCCCTTCTGTAGGAAAAGCAGGTTTGCAGGTGATAATGTGACATTCTGATGATGCCTCCCACTAATGATGTCGTAGTGTAATTTCACATACATCCGGGGACAGATGTATGCCATTTTGACTTTTAAAAATGTAGTAAATACAATATATTCAGGCAGGATCTAGGACGGTTGGATTGTCGTTGTAGACAATAGTAAAGGCTCACAAACGCAGTCTCTTACAAGTGAGAATGGACAGGCATGATGTCACACACCTTTAATCCCAGTACTTAGGAGGCAGAGACAGGCAGATCTCTGAGTTCAAGCCCAGCCTGGTCCATAGAGTGAACTCTAGGACAAACAACAGCCATGGCTGCATAGAGAGACCTTTTCTAGATAGATAGATAGATAGATAGATAGATAGATAGATAGATAGAAAAGTGACCTCGGTCTTAGATATGGCTAATAGGGCAAATCTGGGTACTGAGGTGACAATTTAACGGACCCCCTTTAAAGGGAACCCATAAGTAGATAATTCCACCAATGGGGACAGGCGCTCATGGTCTCCATGAGCACTTGGCTGGGACTGAGGCTGCTGCATGCCCACATGAAGACATCCTTAGCTTCCCAGGCTCTGTCACAGTTAATACCAGCTTAACTACACAGCGTCCCCTGGGACTTGTCCAACTGAGGAGCTGCTGGGGGCTGCGGTCATCCAGGAAGTTCTCAGGGAGATCTGGGGCCTCTGGTTGAGATTCCATCGGGCAGAGGCCTCCTGAGTGAAGAAGGATTCGTTCTGACAACATGAGATCCCTCCTGGCCAGAGTGGAGATCCTCTGACCCAGACAGGAGAACAAAATGAAGGAATCCAAACAGAAGGAGAGAGTTTGGGAACTCAGACGCTTGTGATGAGGGACCTTGAACCTTCCCAATAAAGCAGTCAGGGTAGAGCACAGGGAGATGATGGAGTTGGAAATGGAGACAAGTGTGACTGACATGGTGGTTTGGGGTTTAATCTACCTGTCTGAGAATGATGACTGAAAGGGAGAGAAATAGAAAAATTCATTTTTTGAGCTCATGATACATGCTATGAATTTTATATGATTGAATTATGAGAAACCAGAAACTTGAAACCAAATCTTCTCCTCACATAGCAGAGAGCTTCCATTTATTTATTTGTTTATTTATTTATTTGGCTGTTATCCACACAGAGAGAAGCTCCTAGAATATGTGTCCCCCAAAATGTTATTAATTGAAAGCAGAAAACTATGGAGTTACAAGAGACTTAGAACATGTCAGTGTGTTGGATCAAACTTTGTCTTGCCTGTGTTTAAAAGAACAAAGTATCCAATTGGCGATTTCACCTGCAACAGTGTCCTCAGAGAGATTGGTGCAGGCTGTAACAATGTCCTCAAAGGACTGTCACAGGAGCAGCTTAAAATCAGTCAACAACCAAAACAAAAACAAAGACCCAGGCAACCCGAGCCCAATCACATCAGCACTTTGTACCAGAACAGGGCAATAGAGGAGGGTACAGGAAGGTAACCTCTTGTTCCCATCTTGACTATAGCTGAATTTCTGACTTTAGTCATGGGACAAAATAACATTTAGCTATAGCCAAAGTCAGGGAAGACACACAGACCCAGTGGTGGCTAGGAAACAAAGTGGTTTACTTTTTAATCCTTCCACAACATCCACACGCTTTCTCTTACTTGCAACCACACACTCCTTGTTCTGGTTCTGTCTTTAATTTCTCTTCTTGGTTTCCAACCTTCCTTCTTGTTTCTGTTTGTTTGGTTTTGTTTGTTTGTTTGTTTGTTTGTTTGTTTAAACTTTCCTAGGCTCTGTGTTATGTGTTTATTTAAATCATTTGTTTATAGAGATCGAGTTTCTGTATGTCGTCTAGGGTAACCCTGTACTTGTGACCCTCTTGTCCCTACTTCTCAAGGGCTGGCATTATGGGTCTGTATCACCACGTCTCACTTAACTTCTCTAGACCCTGCTGTGTTCACGAGGTTCCAGTCTTCAAAAAGAGTCACCGTTTGTCATTTCCAGCCCTTGAGGTCATCAACTCAAAATCTAATGCAGTAGATGACAGGCTCTCTGGTATGCTCTCACAGCACTTTTGTTGTTCCAAGTATTTTTGTAATGGTTCGGGTAAATGACTATCCACTGTGCCAACACACCAAGTCTGTCCCCGCACATGGCGGTTCACAGCATTCAGCAGCAAGCAACATTCTGCCACTTCTGGGGGATGCAGTTTAAAACAGGGTTTCTCTGTGTAGCCCTGGCTGTCCTTGAACTCACTCTATAGACCAGGCTGGCCCCAAACTCATGGGATTAAGGCTGTGGGCCACCACCGCCCAACAGGCACCTTCCCATGCTTCTGTAGTCTTTGCCTAAGCTCACCCAAGAATAATAAAACCAAGTAACAAAATACAAAATCGAATTACTTTCAAGAGCTACATACATCACCTTAATTGTAAGCAGAAAAGTATGGCTATTTTTCCATCTGTCTGCCTGCCTGCGCACGTGCCTGTCCGTCTTCCTTTCCTTCCTTCCTTCCTTCCCTTTCTTTCCTTCCTTTCTCTCTCTCTCTCTCTCTCTCTCTCTCTCTCTCTCTCTCTTCTTTCTTCCTTCCTTCCTTTCTTTCTTTCCTCTCTTTGCTTATCCTTGGCTAGTTTCCAGCTTCCTGTACAGGTGAAGCTGACCTAGAACTCCTGATCTTTCTGCACCCACTGCATTCCAAGGGTGCACCGTCACACTCCATTTAGTCTCGGCTGGAACTCAGAGCTTCCTCATCCACACTACGCAACCACCACTCTTCCTGCTCTGTCCCAGGTCCCCTTTAGAAGGTGCCACGTGCCCATGGCATGTCGGCCTAGTAGAGGTATTTTTTGAAACAGGAAATATATTTAATATAACAAAATGTAAAAGAGGATTTTTAAAATGTAGTGCATTGCAGATGCCTCTATTTTAAGATTTAGAATTTCAGGACATCTTTTTCATTGTAACACACCCCCCCACACACACACACACACAGATACCTGTAAGTTCCACAACTTTGTTAGAGCTCTCCTGCTGGTTCCTTCAGATTCCTGATGTTTCTGCCCAGTGGAATTCTGCAATGAATGCTTTTACATCTTTTTTTAAAAAAATGTCTTAGCACGCACGCACGCACACACACACACACACACACACACACACACACACACTCACACACACACACACACACACACACACACACAGTAAGTTACTGTATGTTTAGCTTCATCCAACGAAATCTTCAAAAGTCAAAATTTATGACCCTCACAAATATGAGATCCCCCACAGGGCTTCTGAGCCTAGGTCTCGGGGTGGGAGGGGGCTGATTTTCCGTTCTGAACGCTCCAAGGGAATGGTTCCAAACTGACTGGAAACTTCTCAGGGAACTGTTACCTTGGTGGCACTCGCCTCTCTTCAACCCAGCCTATGCCACCTCCACGATTATACAATGGGCTATTTTAGAAATGTTTGAGTGACCAACAGATACGTTGCAACATCAGCAAACAACTTTGGTAAAGGTTGACAAATGTATTGACTCTGCCACTGACCGAAGTAGAAAACTGTATTTAGCCTCAGCTGACAGAAGCACTTGTCAGAAGATAGTCTACGGCCATGATATTTTTGTTTTCCCCTTGGAAGCAGACCTTTCTGATCCATCCCATTTCTCAAACTCGCATCGAAATCACGCAGGGGAAAAAAAGTGTCGAAAACCCATTCTTCTCAAGTGGATATGGTGAATAGAAGCACAAGGCCTTTAAAACTTAAGGGATGGAAAAACTCAGACAACCTGGAAATCCTAAATATTCAAGCAGACTTCTTAAAAGCTTTGCCCGAAATAGCAAGTTTAGCCTTTAAATTTCCTCCTAGAGGGCTGTGGGGATGGATGGTTCGTGGGTAACGGGCTTGCCATGCAAGTGTAGGACCCGGCTTCACACCTCAGAACGATGGGCAGGGTGTGATGTACCGTGTACCTCCTGATGTTCTTCTGACAAGACAGGGTGTGGAGGCAGGAGAATTGTCAGATGCAGCAACAAAGAAATGGCCTTAAGCGAGGTGAAAGGTGAAGAACAAGCTCACCCTCTGACGTACATGTGTGTGTGTCTGTCTGTCTGTCTACCTGTTTGTCAGCACGCACCTGCATTTAAACAGATTATACAAGTAGATTATATACATAATCACATACATAGATTATATACTTAAAAATGTCTACTAGATAAAATAGCATGGCTCAAAGCTGTACAGGGACAGCACTGTGTCCGACACAACTAATCACCCTGCCCGTTTCTGGTCTTCATACTGATACCGATAGAGTTGCCGTGGTTGCCTTTCAAGTTAATAGCAACTGGCACTTTAAACAACAACGGCAAGCCACATTGCTCTGGGTCCCAGGTCACTAGTTCCCGTTGCTTTCTTTCCCATCCGCAGATGTGTTCCTTTTATAAAAACAGGTTTTCTAATGAACCTTCAGTTTTGTAACGTTATTAGCTACCAGGCTTTGTAAATGTGGTATTGGTCGGTTGGAATCTGAGCTCTCAGCAGATCCTCAAACTGTGGCCCAACAGGCTGTTAGTGAGTGAGTAGACTAGGCACTCCTGGCAGGACTTGAGAAGGGAATGTCTGTCATACTTAGTGACAGTCTAGATCTGGGCTATAGAAGAATCTGTGTCCCTGCTGGCCAGACCCGTGTGGACGCTGGCCTCTAAGCATCCCATCCAGAATGCTAAACTAAGGGCTCTTTGCTGCTAGGCTGCCATGCAGCTCCTATGTTGTGGCTGGGCCCCTAGTGTGCACTGACTAGAGGTGGGGTTTTCATGAGGTTCTAACCTAATCAATGGATTAACCCCTTCCTAGAGCAAATCATAAGCGAATGGATTATTAGAAGGCGGTAGAAACTGTTCTTGGTTTTGCTTGGTAGCCTTGGCTATTCTAGAACTCACTCTGTAGATCAGGCTGGCCTTGAACTCTCAAGAGATCTGCCTGCCTTTTCCTCCCAAGTCCTGGGATTCAAGGCACATGCCTTTAATATGCCCTTCAGTAGAAGCTGTTGAAGTTGGATCCTAAGTGAAGGAAGCGGGTCACACGGACGCACCTGTGAAGGACGTATCTTGCCTAAGGCCTTCTCTTCTCTCTGACTCAAAGCATGAGGTGAACCCCTTCACTCTACCACGAGTTCCTCTGCGTGATGCTCTGCCTCACTCTGTCCAGAAGCCACAGAGTCAAGTGACCACTGTCTGAGGTGTCTCGAACCATGAGTCAGAAGGATCTTCTGTCCTTTTAGCTGATTTTCCTCAGATATTTACACTTAGCAACAGAAAACTAACACATACATGCTTAGCAGACTCGTTCAAAGGAATCTGAGCGGGGTGGGGGTAGGGTGAAGGTGGGGTGCGGTGGGGGTAGGAGGCTGTGGGGGGAGGGGAGGGCTCTTGATGTTTCTGCATACATTATCTGTGAACAGGTGGGGGGGTGGACACACAGTTTCTTGAAGTGAGTCTCTTCAATGGAGAGAATTCCGGTTTCTGACACAGAGATCACTTGCTTTGCTGGCTTCCAAGAGCTCCTGCTGAGTTCCTGAGAGCCATGCTGCACTCATTGCCCACTCACTGACAGTCTGTTCTCCTCAAGGAGCTGGGCAGTGCCCAGGCTGTCAACATAACTCAGCTTTTTGTAGTTGGGCTACTTTAGTTAAGAATTATAACTCTGGCTCGTCGGTGGTGGCTTACACCTTTAATCATAGCACTTGAGATGTAGAGGCAAGAGGAAAGAATCTGAGTTCAAGGCCAGCCTGGTCTACAGGATGAGTTCCAGGAGAGCTAGGGTTACACAGAGAAACTGTATAATAATAATAATTAATAATAATAATAATAATAAAGTGGTTATATATAAAGAATGAGAAGTCTTGAGGGTGAATATAGAATTAACAATACTAATCTTCCTTTAAGCCAATGTCTTGACCTATTATTCCGTGGCATAGGAGCTGAAGGGAGTCATTCAGACAGATGGTATATTTAGGTTTGGGGAAGGGTGTAAGTCTGTCTAGACAATCAATTTAAACTAGCTATAAACAGCTCACCATGTTTGCATTGAATAATGATAGTTGGTGCCGTATAAATAAATGTTGGATGAATAAAAGTTTTCGCTAAAGGCACTGATTCAAGCCACCCATCCAAACCTGCCTTTACACATTATTTATGAGGTCCCTTTCCACGGACTAGAAATAACCCCTTGATAGTCACCAAACTCCCATGGAGTCTCACCAACCTGACTGCTTATAAACATGAGTCAGACATGGACAAGCTAATGTGGATGGGTAAAGCCCATGATGCCTCAGTCCCACACAGACATCCAACAGGCAATGGTTGTAAGGATGCTGAGACCAAGAACAGCAGCTTTCCTCAGGAAAAGTATATCAGTTAGCTATCCAATGCCAAATGGTCACCCCTGAAAACAGCAGACAGACAGAACAGGTTGTACACATACACTTAGGAATCTCTGTAACAATTGTTAATAAAAAAAGGCCGTGGATTGGAAAAAGTGCAAGGAGAGTATATATATATGAGGGCTTGGAGGAAGGGGAGGGAAGGGAGAGTAGTGTGACTGTGTTATAATGTCAAAATCTGAAAGAAATAGTTTTTAAGAGACGTGCAGATATCCTAGGGCAACAGACAGAACCATTGAGCACAAGCTACGTTCCACATGTTTGTGGAACTACCATGTGAAGAGCTAAAAACCTGAAATTCACAACTCTAAAATAAGGCGAATGCATAATTACAGCTCGACCTGATCAAATGTCTTCCTGCTAATAACCTCCTCTGCCACCAAAACTACCAACGTCTTAACACAGAGTAAGTGGTAACCATACTTACATAGAAATCAGAGTGGCCAAAATGTTTGTTCGCTAGGAACCTGTTCAAGACCCATGTTCAAGTCTCTGTTGGCATAGAATTTCGATTTCAAATATTCAGATTTAGCTCTCCCCGTTACAATTTTCGCCAAAAGGAAAAGATGCGTGGTGTTTAGTGCTGTTTTCTTCCCTGCTCCCTATCAATCCACCACCCCCATTCCATCAGCAAGCAATGATTAGGCACCTGCTGTATAGAGCAGCGCCTCTCTTCTCCACGGCCCTGGTTGGCTTCCTGCTGCCTAGTGAGCGGCTGTGTTTTCCTATGAGGGGTCACAAGCCTTGAAATTCTCGGAGAGCTTTAGAGTTGAGCTGATATTAACATAGTGGGTATGTGTCTATGTATGAAACTTTGCGTTATGTTACACAGAATGCTGTTTCCACACTTGTCCCTTATACACTGTAGGACTTCCTGTCCACAGAAGCTGAGCTTCTCCTTCGACTCAGGTATGGAACGCATGCGCAGTTGTCTCCCTGTAGTTCCAAAGCCTCACCAAATACAGATTGGCTAAAGACACGAGCGCAGTGACTCTGGCATCCACTTTCAACCATTCTGACAGGAGCCCCGGGAGCTTAAGGTCTGGTTCCTTTGTGTTTCTACCTTGTGCCTACTTGGGGACAGAGTCGCATGCTGAGATGTACACATGCTTATGTATCTGCCTCCCTTCTGCAAGAGCACAGATCGCACGTTTTCCCAGAGACTCCTGCCTAGACTTCCTGACAACGGTCTCCATTGCTCACTGGCGCTCTGACTTGGGGCAAGCTGTTTGCCATTTCTCTTCGCCTCCCGTCTTCCCTTCCCTCACTTACAAAGGAAACAATAATGCCTGCCTCACACTTCCGTTACAAGGATTAACCGATCTAATGTCTATACAGTGTTCTGACAGACATCTGGCACACCGAGAAGATGGTATATTTATAAATGCCAGCATCATTCATGGCCCCCATACTTGTGCTTAATAGGGATTGATAGTCTGGGCATGGTGGCATACACTTGTAATCCCAACACTTGGTAGACCAAAGCAGAAAGGTCGTAAGTTTGAGGCCAGCCTGGGCTACATAGCAACAGTGCATCAAAAAAGAAAAAAAAAAAAAAACTAATTAAACAAAAAGACCCAAACAACAACAACAAAAGGATTTCTGAAGTAAACAAAACCCCTGTAAATATATGGAACCCCCGTTTTCTCTTATAACCAGATCTAGCAAAGTGGATGCCAGTTTACTTTGAGAACTAAACAAGGTAACAACTAATGTATTTTATTGTTTGCCTATATGAGTCACGTGATGTTCGTAAATTCGCTTGTAGGATTAAGTCCATTGGCACTTCTCACTTTGGAAGGCCACTGCGATGTCACCCCGTGGGATATTGATTGGCACCGTCAGAAAAGGACAGGTTTTGGCCCTGACCCACGGAACCTCGGAAAACAATCTTGTAATAAGACATGGCCTGCAATGTGTTTGTTTAATATTAACCAACATGTGAAACAGAACAGAGCCACGGTGCCAATATCCATGAACCTGCCTTCAGCAGCGTTTAAACGCACACTTGTCCTGGCAGACTTGGGCGTGGGGAGTGTTTGGTCTTAATGTGTGTCATGACTCTTTCTGGTGAGTCTGACAAAACCTCGAGACTCGAACGAAGACACATTTTCCTAAGGCCGAAGTGCACATCTCCTGCATTCTGAGTTCTGAGGATGCCAAGCCATCAGTCTCCATGCTACCCACTACTGCTGCTGGCCCAGTGAGAGGGGCCCAGCTCGAGATCCTTCAATGCCTAGGGCAGGCGGTACAAAGACGTGCTTTACATGAGAATGTTGCTGGAGAAATAATTGTGTACGAAATACAGAGGTGTCATGCGTGAATTAAGTGGACTTGGGAACAAAACGTGACTTTGTAAAGGGTTCTAAGTGACTATAGGGAATATTCCCTTCTCTCTCTCCACCCTCTGTGTGTGTGTGTGTGTGTGTGTGTGTGTGTGTGTGTGCATTCAGTAATCAAACAATTTATATAAAACCTTAGAACGCACTGAGTGGAGTAAATACTAAATACATCTCAGTTACTGCTGACCACGTAGTCTAACTCCACATGATCCACGTAAAGTGGCAAGGCATCGAATTGAACGTTTTTCAGGGAATCCACCCATTCCTAGGGAGTGGATTACTTTTGACTCCAATCACTGACTATACATAAAAAATCACTGAATTCCAATTCAAACACTTCATTCCACATCCTTGGCTAAAATCCAGAGGGTGTGTCTAATCTCCCAGGCTTTGGAGCCAGCGTTTCACGAATCACTCCCTGCATTTTGACTTAAGATGTTAACAGACATCGGGACAAATAGCTTCCCCAATGAGCCCTCAAAACACCCAGCCGTTGATCTGATTAACCTTGAACAGCTAACCTTTTCTAGGTTGAAAAAAGATCTTTGTAAGGGATGTTTGTACCGCATGCTGACCGTCTGCGACTCAGCTTTGGCCCCGGTCATGTCTGTTTACTCTAGCCTGGTATTTAACAAAATGTATGAACTTACCATAGCAACTTCAGCAGCTCAAACCTGCGTGTTTCTAAGAGAAGGGGAGTACTTTTAAAGAAACAGACGAGCACGTTTTAGTTTATACCTGCAAGCTAGCTGCCTGTCAGAACGGAAACGTGTGGCATTGCAATGATTTACTGTCAGACTGTATGATTTTGAAATCTTTGCTGTAGCCATCGTTTCCATTACTTAAACAAGCGGAATCTTAGTGTTAAGTGCATCTAGATAGCAAGCGGTGAGAAGGGCACACAACCAGGGCAGTCCCCTGGTCTGGGTTAGTGACTCAGGGAAAACAGAACAGTGTGCATAAATAGAATGTCTTTTTTTGCCTACTCTTTTCTCTTACTTGTTAAAGGTAAAACTTAAAAGAGATTTTTAAAAACAAAAACTCCATTACATTTCTAAGAACAGGTACAGTACATTTCTTCCAATTTGTGATGGGAAAATATTTTTTTTTTTTTACATTACTGTCAGAAGAGGTGGTTCAGCCCCATTTTTTTTTATGAGCCCATCAAGTCCTAGGGGCAGTGGAGTCTAACCTCTTCACTTCTGCTTGGACATGTTACTGTTGCAGTTTTGGGGTTTTTTGCTTTTTTGTTTTCCCCCATTCTATTTTGGTGAAGAATAAGGGGACTGTTAAAAAAAATGTGTATTTTCATGAACGTATTGCTTTTCTGATGATTCACAAGAGACGTCACAAAGATGAGAATTAAAAGTCGGGTATGTGTGTGTGTGGAGGGGGGTTTTGTCTCGTCAGGAGAGATACTTTTAGCTTTCATGCCGAGTACTTTTTGAGCATCTTTGAAGGAACTAACAGTGTAGAAGAATTAGAGGCTCAAAGTCCTGCAAGACTAGAATCATAGGATTAGTCTTTTTTTTTTTTACATACTTTAATATGGCAGTGATAAATACAAACTGTTTACTTTTCCAGCTCTTGCTGGTCTGTTTCACCCAGAGCTCCAACCATTGGTAGTTCTCACCCACATTCAGGGACACTCTTGGGGTGTGGCCTTGTTATCCGTTGTCTTTCTGCCTTCAGTGGTAAGGTTGGGTCTAGGGCCTTTGATGTGCTAGACAAGCTCTCTCCCGGTCCACATCCCTCATGCTACGCCGCTCCACAGATTAAAGTTGTTAGCTCTTGCTTGCTCTCCAGGTGTGAGCTCAAGAGCATGACTAAGTTGGCTGCTTAATATGAAGAAACATCTAGGAACTTTCAACTAACCTACTAGGCCCGAATTTAAGTAGATTTTTATTCCTTTGCCTCTCAAGGGAGATCTTCTGCTTGGAATGTGAAAAGCGGCATCCCAGGACACATGGCCCACCCTTCTGCAATGTGGCTGCTCCCTCCTTGCCAACCGAGACGCAGCCTGAGGTCTTAACCCTGAGCAACTGTAACATCTCCAAAACGTTCAACCAAAGGCATCCCCACTTCAGATTAAGCTGCCACCAAAACTGGGAGCCAGCTGTGTGTAAGTCACGGTCTCACACACCCCAAGTCACTTCCCGGTCTCGGTATACTTACACACTGATCTCGAATTTGAAATCCGACTTGCTTTAACACAGAACAGGCTTGCAGTGTGAGAAAAGCCAGTCCGTTGCTCCTTAGACATGTGATTAAAAAAAGATATTTGGCAAAAAGAAAAAATAGACTCCCCAAATGCCTCATTAGTTCAGATAGTGTGGTATGACTGGGCTTTACTTTTTAGTTCATAGACATTTTCAAATTCGGGTAAAAGTATAAAATAATACAGTTTTGTGTAGCCTCCACCATGTACAGTCAACCGTGACCAATTCTACTCCACCCAATGAACCATCGCCCCTCGTGCTATTATCATAAGTCTATGTTTTCAGAATAAATGTTTCAATACACATCAGTAACCAAAGTGCTTTTATAACATGGCCGCGTGGCACAGTCTTAAGTCAAAACAACGCCTTGGGTTTACGCGCTGTGTTTTGCAATCTTTGGGGAGAGTTGAACAAACACCTCTGGTGAACAGAGCAGGACACATTTTGAAACCCAATTCAGAGTGCATTCCTGGTCATCCACATCCCAAAGGAGGAAGTCTCGGGACAATCGAAAGCTTAATATGGGATGATATTGGGGAAACTTATAATTATAGGCTAAATGGTCCTCCAGGCAACACGCAAAAGAAAGGAAACTTCTAGCTTTTCTTTGAAATATGGGTAATGCTATACAACACATCACTAAGTTCCACCATCGAATGAACTGCTAGGGACAGGGTGAGAGGTGAACGAGCTTAGGCACTCGGAGAGACTTGGGAGGAGCATTAACCACCAGCAGGGCCCTGCTTGAATTCTGACTCAAACTAAGGGTCGGGCTGGGTGTGGGGTATAGAAGAATGAATGCCAGGGATACCTGGACAGTGTTTGAAAGAACCGTCTGAATGTTCGGCGATATCAAGCAAGTGTTGACCATATTTTAATTCTTCTTAAAGAGTTCTGCAGGTGCCGGGCTTTAGTCTTGCAGAGCTCAAACTTTCTCTCCGTTGATCGGGGGCTCCCACGTTTCCGGTCCCCATATTCCCTAGTAACGTACTAGTGTATTTTATGGTGCCTTTGTCTTGAGCTATTTTGGACAAATAGAATCTGCAGGATTTAACAACTGGGTATGTTTTCTCCTCTATGTTGTGTAGCTTGGAAAAGACTTATACACTACGACGTATTTTCTTCCATCCACCCGTCCGGCTAAATACAAGTTGTCCTGTAATTTGGTGAGAGTGACCGTCGCTGCCATGAAATGAGGGCGCAGCTACCTGTCTGAGATCACGATTTCAATTCTTTGGAATAAATACCAGAAAGTGGGGCTGCTAAGTAACATGGTAGACCAGCTTTTAATTTGGGGGAAACCCCTGTCCTGTTTTCATGATGTTCACAGCAGCAGCAGCAATGACTCCATATTCTCAACAGGACTTTCCATCTTCTGGGTTCTTCTTCTGAATCTGCTGTTCTGACTGGCGAGAGGCGGGACCTTACCCTGCTTTTGTGTCTCCGTGGCACTGCTGGCCTCCTGTGTGCCTCCCTTAGAGAACTGTCTTCAGGTCTTTGGCCCATTTACAGTTGGATTGTTTCTTTTAGAGATAAATAGTTTGCAAACATTTCCTCCCATTCTACAGTATCCTCTCTCCCATTTCTTTTGCTGAACAACTAGGCTTCTGAGGCGAATATTGTCTCACTTGTGCGTCTGATGCCATTCATTGCCAAGGCCAATGTCAAAGACCCTTCCACCTATGTTATCTTCCAAGATTATAGTTCATACCATGTGTTCAGGTTTTTAAGCCATTTTGACGGTATCCTGTGTGTGTGTGTGTGTGTGTGTCTTTGCGCGTGTGCACATGTGCATACACTATTACAATTTTATTGTTTGCTGTCTAGTTACCAATTTTCCACAACACAATCTATTGAAGAGACAGTCTTTTTTTCTGGCGTATCAATCATTGTCGAACATCAATGGGCCATACTGCAGGATTTAACTCTGGGATCTCTGTTCTAGTCTGCTGATCTATGCGGCAATCTGCATGGCCAACATCAGGTAGTCTTAACTACATAAGCTTCGTAAAACGTTTCAAAATCAAGACATTTCAAAATCATCTCTAATTTTGTTCTTTCTGAAGGTCACTTTGGCTATCTTGAATCTTCTGTGGTACCATACGAACTTCACGGTTGTTTTTCCGTTTGGTTCATCGGTTTCAGTTTTTTTTTTTTTATTTTTGCTTTCAATTGTAAGTAAGGGGGACTTTGAGAGGGCCAGTCTCGACTGTTACTTTGGGACTATGAATGTTTGGGTGACATGAAGCTTCCCACCCATTAATCCATGAAATGATGTTCGCACCTATCGGTCGCCTCCGATTCTCGTCATCAGCGTTTTACAGTTTTCTGTTGCAAGCCTAGGACTTCTCTGCCTAACTTTATGTCTGAATACTTCACTGAAGTGTGGTTTTTAAGGGCGAGTTCCTGTTGGACGCCTTTTGGAATATTACCTGTGCAATGTAGTGAACCACTGAGGTTTGTAGGCGGGGTTATTATTACCCTAACTTATGAGCTAGGCAGCTGGTGCTCAGAAAGGCTTGAGTGACATACCCCAAACTCAGGACGATGAGGGTAGTGAAGCAGACCTCACCATGGTAGCGTCTTCAGGTACCTACTTTGTGCTGGACACTGTATTGTTAGCTAACGTCTGTCCAAATCTGCCCAAGACAAGAAGCCTTAAACAAAGGGAAGATTCATTCTGCCTCACAGTTCTAGGAGTTTTAAATAACGATCTCTTTTCCCTGTCGCCTCTGGGCTGTGTTGAGGCAGAACAGCATGGCGTGGTGGACAGGTCGGGTAAAGATGCTCAGCTCAAAGCAGCCAGGGAGTAAGGAAGCCTGAAGGAACTGAGGTCTCAGTGTCCCCTCTGAGAGCTCACACTGATCCTACTTGCTCCAGCCAGGCCCACCTCCTAAATGTTCTACCAACAGGAAATGGTCCCAACGGGTTTCAACAGAGCTGTTGGCACCTGGGTCTTCCCAGGGTGGAGGGTGGGCATTAAGATCCAAACAGTAACAGTCACAATGCACACAGCAGGGTCTCTGTCTCTCTGGTGTGTGGCTCAGAACTGGGGAGCTTAGAATGAGAGCTTGGGCAGTGGAGCGGGTTTCAGTGGGGAGAGCACTTTGACTTCAGGGAGAAAGGCTGGAGTCCTGGCAGGAGAACTGGAAGCAGATGATTGGCCCCACTGTCACCAAAACAACGAGTGCTTGGCTAAGGTTGACTTTAATTCCCAGGCTTGGGAAGTTTAAACTTTGAAGGGATTTTGTCATGAAGAATCACGAAAAAACATATTTTGTTTTCTTCTTCAAAGTGGCGATATCAAGATAGTACCACAAAATACTTTGAAAGCAACTACACAGCCTACACTTGGCCTTTGTCCATGCTGAGAAACTTCACGTTTACCTCAGAAAACTCTTTTTCTTCTCTTCAAAGAAAAAACCAAACACCCTTCCCATCATGTTTACAAAAAAAAAAAAAAAAAAAAAAAAAGGCAAAAAAACTAAAAACCAAACAAACAGAACTGAAGCCTGCGATGTTAGGAAGCATGATGGGTGTGTTTGCATTTCGTATCGAATCTCCTGAGTGGCTGGCCCCTCGTTAGCCCAGTTAGCAAAGGACCAAGCACAAGATACAGGAAACCAATACTCAGTGTCTGTCTTACCTCAGGTGCTCACTGCAGAAAACTGTGGGACTGAGGTAAGTACCCTGCTGCAGGTTGAGGGTCTCCTGAACACACGCACACACACACACACACACACACACAACCACACACACACAACACACACGGATGTACACATACACAGACACATAAATAGATACACACACAGATATAACATGTAGACATAGAGATACACAGATATTTTATACACACACAGACATAGACACACACGGATGTACACATACACAGACACATACATAGATACAGACACACACACACAGAGACATAGACACACACGGATGTACACATACACAGACACATACATAGATACAGACACACACACACACAGAGACATAGACACACACGGATGTACACATACACAGACACATACATAGATACAGACACACACACACAGAGACATAGACACACACGGATGTACACATACACAGACACATACAGAGATACAGACACACACACACACACCACACACACACACACACACACACACACACACACACATGCAGGACATACACACAGCACAGAAACACAGCACACACCCCTCAGGAGTTATGATCTAGAAAAGCAGTGCAAATGATCAGTTCCTAATGTTTACTTTAAATAAAACATAAAAATAAGACATTTGAAAGGGGGTAAGAAAAGGCAGATTTGCCAGAGGCAGTGACAGTCAGTCAGCCATGTTTCAACCCATGTTTCGACTGGACCCACCTGTCCTCTTCTTACAAAGTGTAAGCTAAGGAATCTTTATCTGGGAACAGAAACTATCAGGACTGTGTCCTTCGCTTATGGAAGGGCAGCATGGATGCAAATTTGGCAAAGAACCCCACACAGTGCTGTGACTTGTCAACAGTTTGGAGTCTACATGTGGGGTGCTAAAATCCAGACTCTCTTGGACAGTACTGTACACCTTCATCTTCCCCTTCTCACTGGGGGATGTATAGCTGTCCAGTGGGCACTGGCTGAAGGTGAGAGGGACCCCAATTCATCTGGGCACTATTTGAAAGGACTTCTCTCCCTTAAATCCCAGCAGCTTCCACTGGGATGCTAAAAAAGAATGTTCACAGATTTTTTTTTTAAATGTGGCACTAAATGAAGTACCTGGGTATTGGTTAGCAATGAGAAAACACAAAACTATTGGTTTCTCTGGCAATTTGAGTGGATCGTAAGAACGGTATAGAGAGTGGAATAAATCCGTCTCGAAAGGAACATAGGGGATGATTCTGCTCAGGTAAGATCCTCAAAAGTGGCATCAGTAAGTCACAGAGATTCCTAGTTCCCAGGGGCAGGAACAAAGAGATGGACTTCATAATAAAGGGTCAGCATAAGCCACACCCATGCAAGTTCTGTGTCTTGACTGGTTACAGTCGTACACATATATGTGCGCGATAAAATAAGAGACCACACCCACCCAAACAATATCAAGTTTGGTTTTGATGCCATGTTAAAACGTGTCAGACGCAACTACTAGAGAAAACCGGGAGCTGGCAATACATTCTGCATTGGGCCTAGCATTCATGAGGCCCTCTCTTCAATCCCCAGCATCAGATGGGAGGGAGAGGGAATGAGATAAGAGGGAAGAATGGTTCTGAGGGACCTGTGAGGAAGATACCTAGCCCTCTCTGTCTCCTTCGCTTTAATAAGTCTATCACTGTGGAGAACTCACAGGAGTATGGACTCCCCTCTGTAGAAAGGATGATTGGATGACAGCAAAACAACTCAAGAGACGATGAAGCACCTGATGTGTTCCTAAAGTGTGCTGTTATAACATTACTCCTTGGAAAGCCAGAGCAAAGTCAATGCCTCCCGGACCAGTACAAAGCAGTTCTATCTGGCTAATTCTGTGCCAACTGGATGCTTTTGCAGCATCCAGAAAGCCCGGCTGGAAACTCTAACCCTTAGGTGACATTACCCAAATGGCAAAGGTCAGGTCAGTCACACAGCTTTTAGGCAAGCCCTGCATGGGTGCAACAGGTCCCCGCTTTGTGGACACATAAGACCCAAGCCTGTGGTGTATACCACCTAGAGTAGGGGTTTCCAGCCTGTGCCCAGTGGAGACCTTCCTCAGCGGGTCCCCTTAGCAGGTCTCTCCCACACTTCCCTATCAAGTTCACTGCCCCCTCTCCCACCCCTGCTGGCCCCTCTCTCTGAAGCACCCAGTCATAGCAAAAGCATCTGGCGAACCTGTGTATGCGTTATCCCGGCCAGTGACTTTGGTCCTCCTGCTCCATGGGAAGAGGCTCATGCTGGCCTCGTGGACGCCCCTGGTGCTGCTGCAACTCCAGCTGCCTCCAGGTGAGTTACCTGTCTTTTATCTTTTCTTCTTCAACATTTTATAGCACCCGGAGTGTGCCCAGTGTTATAAAATTATGCCAAAACAAAGAGCAAAGTCCTTGTCCCGAGGAGCAGGGTGCGTAAAAGGAGCGAATGACGCAGGGTAGAAAGGACAGGACAAACAGCAGGCGCACCGGGCAGGTGTAAGGTTTAGGAGGGAGGTAAGACAGAGCCAAGACTCTCAATGGCTCAGCATGAGGAAGTCACAGCCCAAGGCTGACTGTAGAGAGCAGGACTCGAACATTCCACCCAGTGTTTACCAGACTCAGTACAGCATCCCTGTAATCTATAAGGTGTACCCTTCAGTCACATGGGACGGGCAAGCCTGATCTCTCTCACCTTTAACAGCCCAAGGGTTACAAAGCCCCCTGCAGGACGCCGAGTGCTTTACAAATGTGAAATCCTTTGCTTCCCCCAGGGTCTGGGAACCAGAATGTTCTCAGGTTTTGTGGATAAACAGTGAAGGTCAAGCCAACTTGCCCAAGGTCACTCTAGTACAAAACGGAAGAGTCAGAGAATGAACCCGGAACACCCACTTGACACAGCCCAGCCGTGAGCTCCTAAAGCTCAGCCCGCCAGCAGCCTTGGGCTCGAACTCCCCAGCCAGATGCAGTGACCAACTCTATGTTGACTGTGGCTTATAAATGCTCACAGTGGCTGTCAGCAAGAGTCAAACATAGAGTGAGTGTTTGAAGAACAAATACTGGCAGTGGAGAGGAGGAGGAGGAGAAGGAGGAGGAGGGGAGGAGGAGGAGGAGGAAGCCGATTTTCCTTTCCTTCGTTCAACAAACATGCACCAAGTGTCTGGAATGTATACAGCAATGCACTGCACTAGTCAACAAGATGCAAAAATTAGAGAACACGGAGGAGCTGCAGACAACTTCTGTTTGAATCACAGATGCGTGATTGATCAAGATGGCGGGAGGCCATCGCGCAGTTCACACCGCCTTTGTGTCATTCGCTAAATGGCAGAATCCCGAAGCCAGACCGTCCTGCGTGCGACTCACTTGGTCCTTCTTTCCTTCCTCTATAATTTCCTTCATTTTAGTTGTGGTAGTTTTTTGTTTGTTTGTTTCTTTCTTTCTTTGGTTTTGTTGGATTTTTTGTTGTTGGTTGTGGGGTGTGTGTGTGTGTGTGTACAACTTTTCCCTCAGAATTGAAATGTTCTCCCCAGGAGGGAAGAAGTCTCACAAGATTTCAGAAACAACAGAACTTTAAGAAGGCCAAGGAAGCTCAGAAAGCTAAAAGATTTACAAAACTTCTGCCCCAGCTCACACGAAGCAGTGAGCTGAGGGAGACTCTTCAGTAGAACTGTCTACGAGTTGAGCAGGGAGCTCCAGCCACACACCTTTCTCGAGTCCTCGCTGACACTGGGGTGGGCTTTGTGGTACGTAGCTATCTCTCCTCCATCCAGATTCCTGTCAGGACCCTCTCCTTAGTGACTCATCTCAGGGATCTCACTGGTTCCCTCGGCTACACTGGGATGAAATCCTCCATTAGCTCTTTCACTGGTGCTTATCTGAGAGAAATAGACATTTTTCACATTTCTCCGGGGAAAAGTCAGAAAGCACAGTAAAAAAAATAGATAAATAAAAATAAAAAATAAACATGTTATCAAAAGCAAATACATCCAGGGTAGGGATGGTGCACACCTCTAATCCCTACACTCTGGAGGCAGAGCGGGCATGGTCTACAGAGTGAATTCCAGGACAGCCAGGCAGGGCTATACAGGGAAACCCCATCTGGATGTCTAGAAACAAACAAACAAACAAAACAAGCACACACACACACACACACACACACACACACACACACACACACAATCTCTCTCTCTCTCTCTCTCTCTGTGTGTGTGTGTGTGTGTGTGTGTGTGTCCCACCCCCTCTCTTGATGGGCTGGCTCCAGAGAGGAATGAGCCTGAGGTCAGATTCCTAGCACCTGTGTAAAAGCTGGGCCTACAAAACACGTCCCTAGCTCTATCACTGGAGGCAGATGCCCAGATCTCTAGGGCAGTCAATCAGTGAGATCTGGCTTCACTGAGATAGCATCTCAGGGACTAAAGTGACTCACAATAGAGAAAGGCATCCAACATGGACGGCTGGCCTCTATACATCATGCACACCCACCCACGTATCCAACATGAACGGCTGGCCTCCACACATCATGCACACCCATCCACTTACCAATACACGCACATGAATCCACCAAACAGTGACACTTGTTAGCATTTAAACATCTCAGATAACGTCCCAGGTAGATAAAGCAGCAGCATCATTAGTAATAGCTAACTCACGCCGAGTGTTTAGGGTACACCAGACATCAGCCTAAACATTCCACAAGGAAGAAGCTGCTCGCTCCTCATGAGCCACGAGGCACGCGTGCTATCCTGAATCACACAGGAAGAAACCCTGCTCGAAGACTTACTCCAAAAGTGTGACGTCTAATCCAGTAAAAGAAACATGTCGGGGTATCTGCATGCCTCGATAGCTCTGAACTCCCTCCTACTGACCTTCTGATCCAAGAGCTTACAAGTACAGGTGTGGTGGAAACGCAAGATGATCCCCAAGCCCTCAGTGAAAAGCAAAACTCATACAAAAGCCCCCTTAGAATTGACGTTGGAAGCTAATTTCCTTTCTTTTTTAAAATTTATTTACTTATTATATATAAGTATACAAGTACACTGTAGCTGTCTTTAGACACACTAAAAGAGGCCACCAGATCTCATTACAGATGGTTGTGAGCCACCACATGTTGCTGGGATTTGAACCCAGGACCTCTGGAAGAACAGCCAGTGCTCTTAAGCGCTGAGCCATCTCTCCAGCCCCGGAAGCTAGTTTTCAAAAAGTAGTTTGAAAAGCCATGACCATACCTGCCATGACCGTCCATGGATGTGGGAAGATGGCAGTCCTGCCATGTATCACTCAAATCCCCATGTCACTGCAGTTTGAACAATATTTTTATTTCGTGACTTGTGCACTGCCTACTGAAGTAAATGATAAAACTACAAAAAATTAAAATCAGGACAGAAAACTCCCTCCAATTCTCCACAGAAACCATCCAAAGCACTTGGTGAGAAGTCTTTTCATGACTCCTGTGTCCTGCTCACCCTGGGGTGTTTGCTACAATTTCCCTCCTCACCTCCTCTTATTCCTCACCCGGCCAACTCCTGCTTCTGCTTCAAAACTTAGCTTAAGAATCGCCTCATTGGGCTGGAGAGATGGCTCAGTGGTTTGGAGCATTGACTGCTCTTGCAGAGGTCTTGAGTTCAATTCCCAGCAACCACATGGTGGCTTGCGACCATCCGTAACGGGATCTGATGCTGTCTTCTGGTGTGTCTGAAGACTCACATTAAATAAATAAATATATATATATATATATTTTTTTTTAAAAATCACCTCATCTTGTCAGGCAGTGGTAGCACATTAGTGGTAGAGGTAGGAGTTCAAGATCTACAGAACTGAGTTCTAGGATAGCCAGGGCTATACAAAAGAAACCCTGTCTCAAAAAACAAACAAACAAACAAACAGAATTGCCTAATCTTGTGACACTACCTGACCTGCTCAAAGCCCACTCCTCTGAAAAACCAAATGCTGCTACAGAACATAACGGTTTGCTTAATTATCCTCCACTAGACTAATCCACTATTCAACAAACGTTTATGATCACAAAGAATTTGCTCTGCCCTGTGTGAAGGGTCAGGGGAGACAGATTACCAAAATAAATAAATAAATACATAAATAAATACATAAATAAATAAATAAATAAATAAATAAATAAATAATCAAAACAAAACAACCTAACAGATTTCCTGCAAGCCAGTGTTACACTCTGGGGAATGAATGAGTGGAATTAGATCCTCGTGTAAATAAGAGGTAGACCACAGGAAGGTTTACGGTCATGTGAAAGTGATTGTGTTTTTCCGTTTCTCCCATGCCTCCCATCCTCTACTATGACACACAGCACCTTTCTGTCCTCTTCCCTCCCGGTTTAGTCTCTTTAAGGAGACAAGGAGGAACCTGTGGGGTCCGGACCTCTTTGGAGGATCTAAGGACACTTTCACAGGGGATTCCTATCAAATATCCCGCTTGCTTATCAGGTAGTTACATTATGATTCGTGACAGTAGCAAAATTATAGTTATGCAGTAGCAATGGGCTAATTCTCAGCTGGGCGTTCACTACGTCATGAGGAGCTACTATACTGAAGGGTCACAGCATTAGAAAGCTCGAGAACCCCTGATTTATCCTTTTACCGTACACACATAATGAGAACCAAACATCAAGCAAGCGCCAGTTTGCCTCACTCCAGCTTTCCCGAGGACTCCGATCCAGGCGCTAGCCCAGAGCCTCAGAAATCCCTCTAGTCATATGGCGACTACCCAGGTATCCATCCCTAATCCCTCCTCGCTTGGGTCTCAGGTTCAGCTCGCCCCTCTTCCTCCAACTGGGTCAGCAGTGCCAAAGCATCAAAGGCTCTGGTGTGCAAGGAAGAGTTGTTCTCTCCGCCTTTCCGGGTAGCTCGCCGGGAGGATCCGTCCAAGGAACCCAGCCCGATCCCGCCCCGATCCTCTCCTCAACCCGAAGAGACACCTGTGCCGGTCCGGCTCTCTGTTCCCGCGCTCACTGCCTCCAGTGCGGAAAAGTTGCTTCTTGTAGACCAACCCATCCCCTCCCAATCACTATTCGGTGGGTTTCCCCCTCCTCGGAAGTCCTCTGGTCCGGCCCGCGTCCCCCACCCTACTGCGGGGTTTCGGCACCTGGGGCGGCAGGTCCCGATCGCACCACGGGGGAAACTAGCCTGGGCTCTAAACAAATTCCCCCTCTGCTCCAAGCTCTTGGGACTCCTTAGAGTCCGCGACCCAAAGCCCGGCACCCCGGGAGCCTGCTGATCTACTCGCGGTATGGAAATTCAACAGCGGGAGCGCGTTCGCCGTCAGAAATTCAACTATCAACTATCAAGAGACCGAGAGTCTATTTTAAACCCTCAACCCGGGTTCCCCCCTCCCGGGAGCGGGGGAGGCAGAGGCGCACTTCCAGCGACTCGGGTAACACCTCGTGGGCACGATCCCCAACGGCGAGGAGCCAGGTCATGGGAAGGGTGCGATCCTCTTTAAGAGGCTGCTACTATAGCTTGGAGGTCCCACAGCAAAATCTCAGCGCCCGTGGACCTCCGGTTGGCAAGCCCACACCCCGTCTCTGGAAACGGCCACGCGGGCACAGTAGGAAAAAGAGCCCCCCAAAAAAGCCCCTTAAGCTACCCTCTCCGCCTGCCCTGGTTTACTTTATTTCTAGTCACTGAAGTAACCCAATTAGCCTCTAGTTCTAAGGCATAACCAACAAATTCTGACCCTACAGAGTTCCGAGACCTATATGCCCCACGTGCGCCTGTCCCCACGCGTGCGCGCGGGCGAGCACACACAGACGCGCACACAGACACACAAGCCCACGTAGGTTAGGATCCAGCTCTAAATGCCCACGCTGACACGGGCCTAAGAGAAAAATATAACACTTTTCACTCACCCGCCTCTACCTTCTTCGGGTTGGAATCCAATGGATGTGGCGGCAAGGGTGAGAGTGAGAGACCCTTCCTTCTTTTCTTTACGCTTCCTAAAGAGTGGAAATTTCCATCCTGTGATAGGGGGCGGCATCTCGATCTCCCTCCTTGAGGACCCTCCCTTCCAGCCGAGCCACCAATAGCAGTGCAGGAACCTGATATGTCAACAGAAACATCTTTCCAGGTGGAGTCTAGCTGACCAGCTGTCCTCTTAGTGGGAAGCCTGGAGCCCAGGAGAGCGATGGAGGCCCCCTCCAGCCGCCCTGGGCCCTGGTGACCAAAGAGTTTGTTCTGAGTTCATTTTTTTTTTTGATGTGAAGTTTCTTCATTTGGAGGGATTTTCCTGTGTGCAGGACTTACCTACATCTTTAAGTAGGTAAACGTGTTCAGTATAGATTATTCAATAAACAACTTTTTCACGGGCTACGGAGCTGACTGACACCACATAAAGAAAAGAAGAGAATGCGAACAAATAGAAAATGGCGGTCATAGTAAAAGTCACTTTGGGCAAAACAAGGGCGACCTTACTGCCACCTACTTGTGGACCTTTCCTGTAATTCTCTTCCGGGGTCCTAATTCAAATATGATTCCGCGTATAAAGAAGCTGTAATAAACTTCATTCTCTGCTTGTTAGGAGGGTCTTAAAGGGAAGTACGCATACAGAACCAGTTTCTGATAAAACCATTTCTGGTTTTATCATAAGCATAGTTCTCGCCTCAAAGAAAGCTCGTGTTCATTTAATAACAGTTGTCGTTCTTTTGGCGGGGGGGAAAGGGATTCACCAATGGAGAACTGGCCTCCAGGAATTTAACAGGCCCCCCAGGGACACAGACAGGGCTTTTGGAACCCTCACACGCCCAACGTAAGTTAGTGGAGAGGGCTTCTGGCCTCACTGCCCCCTGGAAGAACACCTCGCTCTTCGCACTTTATAGCTCCTGTATTAGAACAGTACTAGACATGGCGGCTGCTTTAGACTTCAAACAATGTAACAAATTAACAACGCAAATGTCTGCATGCTAATAAGGAACACTCAAAACACTCCATTGGCCCTCCGTTTCTGTCTGCCTGTCTGTCTGTCTGTCTGTCTGTCTCTGTGTCTCTCAGTATCTCTGCCACTGTCTCTTTGTCTTTCACCGTCTCTGTCTCTCTCTTACACACACGTGTACACACACACACACACACACACACACCATACAAAACAGTTCAAAAGCAGAGTAGAACAGTATACGAACAGCATGATTTTTGTAACCCCACCCCCAAAGCACAATATATAGGAAATATTTAGTTTCCTGAGAGTAGGTTAGCAATCCTGGTCAAATGTATTTTTGGCTTCTCCTGGCAAGAATTCCTGTTCATATTTTGTGGAGTTAGAATATAGCAGAATAATTTTAAAGTCCCCTCCAGTTTGTTGAAATTGGGTTTTATTTATGTCTTTTCTTCACTAAAGTGAGGGTCGTGCAATAAGCCACTTACAGGTCAGAGTGGCTGGACTACCATAAGAGGATTCAGGGCAGGGGCTGGGGATTTAGCTCAGTGGTAGAGCGCTTACCTAGGAAGCGCAAGGCCCTGGGTTCGGTCCCCAGCTCCGAAAAAAAAGAACCAAAAAAAAAAAAAAAAAAGAGGATTCAGGGCAGAAGGAAGTAGATTTCTATCTCTCAGTGCCTAACCTGAGACACAGGAGAAACCAAGGCAGGCGTGTAAATAGAACATCAGTGGGGAGAGAACGGCTGGAGGTAAATAACTCCTCCGTGCCTGCAACTCATGACCAACGTACTTTCCTGTATAAGAGCCCGACTTTTAAAAAACAGAAGTTCTATCGTCCATCTTTCTTTTGTTTTCATTTTTATTTTTAAAAATTGTTTAGCTTACGCGTATGGGTATTCTGCCTACACATTCGCCTAGCGTGGGCATGCCTGGTGCTCTCAAGTCAGAAGAAGGTGTCGGATCCCCTGGAACTGCAATTACAGGAAGTTGTGAGCCACCACATGGGTGCTGGGAATCGAACTCAGGTCCTCTGCAAGAGCAGCAAGTGCTCTTAAACAGTCATCTCTTCAGCCAACTTGTAAATGAACTCTTTATTTAATCAGTTCTTGACATCTGTAACTTAGCTAGTACCAAAAAAAAAAAAAAAAAATCAAAAACTATGGTCTATTGCTTGGTATAATAGGAAACTGCGTTATTTATTTCTATATGCTGTAAATATGAATCTGGTTGTGGGCTGCGGGAAAACAGTGCTAATTTCATCTATAAAGCATTAGCATTCTGATTTAGTGCAACCCGTCATCTTTTGTGGTGGCTGTATTTCAACAGAGTTCTAGAAGGTTCTCAGAGTAATGTGGAGAAGCGACAGGCAACTGAAAAGCCTTCTGGTCTCTCCACTATGAAAAGTTGACCATGAAAGGCTATGTAGCAGTGACCTGGTTCCTCCGGGGTCATGGAAACCAGTGTTTGAAGGGTCAGGAGGCCTGGTGACAAGTCATATGAAGGTCCTTGCAGGACCACACTCTGACGCACATTTTGGTTTAGTGTGAGATCCTTCTCTGGCTCTGGAGAAGACACCCTCTACCCTAATTTTAGGGTCAGCCCACGGGGACAAAGTAGTTAAATTCTAGAGACTAGATTTTTCCGGAAAAACAGACAGACAATTGTTAATACAATTTGCCTGGAATATACTCTTTTCAGGCAGCCTCACAAGCTTATCTATCAATGGAGGAAAAGAAACTGTGGCTGTTGGAGGGAGAGGAGGAAGAAGCAGCTAGGGTCTCCTCACACTCTGTAAAGCTTCGACAGCTAAAAAGTCTCCACTCAAAAGTTTATAAGCCACTCTACAGGCCGACAACCAGTCAAACACCAAGACCTCCGCTCTCCTTTCTAGCTCTGACCCTCAGGGCATCCACCACAGGAGTCCTAACTGCTAGTATTCTAAAGTCAAGCTTCCCAAGGCCGGTGGCTTTCCACAGCTCAGTGTTTCTTGAACACTGGGTCTTGAACACTTGAACCTCTTCCTGGAAACCCTTGCTATGGGCTCTACCTGTCGACTTCCCCTCATTTCTCACCGTTCAAGCCTGAATTCTGTGTTGGTGCTGCCGTGGTTCCTGTTCAATATGGAGCTTAAGGATGTGGTTGTACTGGTTGTACGTGGGGGAAGGGTGGTTTTGGGGGCTTTTACTACTTCAGTAGGAAGGGGCAAGTTGCTTAGCCTACACAAAACTTGAAGAAGTACCTCTGTACCCCTCCAAGCAACTGCCGCTCACTCGCCAGGATTCCCTATTCTGTTTCCTGGGAGGCCATGAGGCCAGTGTCCTTTCAGCCCCACCACTGATGAAGCTGTTAGGGGAAAGGACAGCACAAGGCTAGCCCTGGTCTTTCATTGCCATTCTCCCAGGCCAGCCTTCAAGAGCCCATAAACTCGTGGCTGTGCATTCTGCAAGCCCAGGGAGTGGGACATCTGAGAAGAATGTTCTTGGCCAGAAATAAGCCAACTAAAATGAGGGCTCACGGGACTGCACACAGGAACCCCATGAGTAGGTCACGCCTTTATGTGCTGCCTTCCCCTCGAGGGGGTCATTCTCTTCTAGACTCCGTCTGCCTATAGACAGCCCCAGATGTGTGTGTCATGACCCCCCTACCTCCCCAAACCATACTGTCTGACAGACTTTGACTGGGTACCTCCCAGTGGACAGGCACGGCCCTGTCCTTGAGGAGACCGTAATTCGGTAGGAGAAAGTATTGTTGTCAAAGAGTGATTCAGTCGTGCATAAAGGGTCACAACCACACCCACATGGGAGGAAAACTCTGCCCCGGGAGAAAAATGGCAGATGGGGTGGGACTGTTTGACTTGCTCACCTAGCTGTAGCACAGGCTTGCTCATACGCCTGTGAGAGGTAGCTCCGTCTGGAGAGTGTTCCTGAGAGGGTGGGAGCACTCAGCCTGCCCCTCTGGAGCAGGAAGAACATTGCTCCTGTTCAGGTGCCCTCTTCTCACTCTCCCCAGAGCCTAGCAAGCACATGTTTCCAAAGAGGATAAAAGAGGGACTCTGGTTTCATTTCTGCCTTCCTGCCAGGCTGCCTGGGTGGCCTCGTCACTCACTCTGAGCATCATCTTTCACTGTCAGGTCTTTCTCTTTGCCGTCTGAGGGGAAATGACTTCACTTGTGTCTGTATTGGGGGGGGGGGGAGGCAGGAGGATTCTTTCTGATAGAGAATCTTCTATTGATGTGAAAAATGAGGGAAAGGAGAACTTTGTACCTCAACATACCACAAGGAGTTCAGGGGAGGTTTGGGGGGCCATAAAAAGCCTACCTGGAGAGAACCTGACTGAACTTGGTCTATGTGGAGACCTCAGGTATCCCAGTTTTGAGAAGGGTATGTGGAGTGCGAAGCCGAGGGACATTCCTTTAAACCTCCAACCAGCAGAAAAACACGAGAGGGTCGATTTGAAGCTACGACTTACAGTCAGGCCCACATCTGTCCTGAATCCTGTATTGACGTATTGCAGCACGCCCGTATGCTAGGAAAGATGTGTTGCAAGATTCTGCAATATTTAATGAGTAAAGGACAAAGTCATATCTCACTCAGCCTGTGGCCCTGCCTGAAGCCCGTAATGAAACCAGTTTTCATGCCACCCGTTAAATTCGTAAGGATTGGGGTGGGGGTGGGGGTACCTATTAGGTAAACTTGACCATTCCTTTTTTTTTTTTTTCCCGGAGCTGGGGACTGAACCCAGGGCCTTGCGCTTGCTAGGCAAGTGCTCTACCACTGAGCTAAATCCCCAACCCCAAACTTGACCATTCCTATTCAAAGGAATGGGTCAGTGAGTCAAGATGTCAAGATGTCCGACATTTGGTATCTGATTAGAACCCCAAGCATCCTCCTCAGTTTGTGTCTTCCTTCTCTCCATAAACTCCTCTCTCTGCCTCCCAGGCTCTCCCTTTGAGATGGTCTGATGATACAGGACCCCGCTCTTTGGCTGCTGTTTGGTAGAGAAGTACACTGAACAAAGTGTGATGTTGGGACTCCGTCCTAACTTCTAGCTTAAATGACCTGTTCTGATCCCAGCGTACCAAGTCACCGTCCTATTCACTCTTATAAGGCGAGAAAGTTTATTCCGGGCCGGGGAAGATGGCGCAGTCAGGAAAGTGTTTGTCTCATCCTGAACACCCACACAAAGCACCAGGCATTGCTTGAAATCCCAAGGTAGGGCAGGCGACAAGACAGGGGAAGCCTGGGGTTTGCTGGTCAGCCAGTACAACCACATCCGTAAGCTCCATATTGAACAGGAAACACTACCTCAAAAAATAAGGTAGGGTGCGATTGAGAAACACTCCTGAGATTGACCTCTGGCCAACACAGGCATTGCACACTAGGGGACAGAGGGAGGGAATGAAGGAATGCTGGGAGCACAAAGGCTTGATCACAGATAGCGCCAGGGAGACCAGGAATGTTGAACACATGCAGGGCTGACTGGGAAAAAAAAGATGTATAACCTGTTTTCTGCCCTGAGGCTAGTGATGGAGGGAGCCAGTCACCTGGACAATCTCTGCTATCTGTAGGGCCAGGTCATACCTGGCTCCCCCAGCTCCCACAGCTAGATGACCACACTGGATCCTCCCCTAGGCCCTTACGATGAAGTAAGTCTATCTTCAGAGCCCATCTGCACATCTCCACGTAAGAAGCGACAAGCACTTTGAGAAGAGTTTTGAAATGATGCCTCCTCATGAAACCAAGAAACTTACTCCCCAAGCTGTACTATACTTTAAAATGCTGAAATAGGTTCCCCAGTGTCAGACTCTAGAGCAATGGTTCTCAATCTTCCTAATGCTACAGCCCTTTAACGTGGTTCCTCATGTTGTGGTGACTCCCAATCATAAAATTATTTTCATTGCTACTTTGTAACTGTACTTTTGCTACTGTTATGAATCATAACGTAAACATCTGTGTTTTCCGGCCGTCTTAAGCAAGCCCCTGTGATAGGGTCATTCAACCCCCATAGGGTCTCAACCCACAGGTTGGGGGCTGCTGCTGTAGAAATTTGAGCTGGCTACTGGGTCTCCTTGAGGTAGTTTCTTTCTTGCCTCATGAGGATCCTTACCCTGCTGGTTCTGGCATTTGCAGAGACCCTTGTGTTGCGGGGCAGAGAAGGAGGGAGGAGAGGGATTATTCTACTCAAACGGGAAAATAAATGTCCTGCTTCATGCTGCCCAGGTGTGGAATCTCTAGCCCCAAACAAAGCCGCCCCTCTCTTGTTTTTATCACAAATCCACCTTTCTTTAGGTAGAGTGAATATTTAGGACAGGCAGCCCTAAAGAACCACCAATCCCAAAACCCATCAAGATTTCTTTTCCTGATCTCCTATGGAGCAAGCTCTGAAAAGACATATCATGGTGGCCTACAAACTCTCCCGACGGAAAAGAGGCTCTGCCAGCACAGGGTAGACCCTAGTGTGGAAACAACATGGCCAGGCAGATACCTGTGTGGTGTGTCTTTAGCTTTCTCTCGCCCCATAGAGGATGGTGTTCCCATGTTCCCACATTCTCATCCCTCTCCGTAGAGAACCCGCTGAGGGGCAAGGCATGAGACCCACTGACATTCAGCGGAGAACAGATCAAGGTCCTATTGTTGGTTAAGTGACAATTTTGGGACCGTCTAAGACAGAAACAAGTAAGGCATCATTGTTTTAAAGCACTTGCAGTGTGGTAGAGAGGGGTGAAACAAAGTGTGCTATGCAGAGAGACGGCTGAGAGGCCCAGGTTAAAGAGTAGACATGAAGGGACGCCTCATGGAGAATATTTCTGAACACACCTAACACAGCCTTCTCGGAAGCACAGTCGCTGTAACCGATGTTGTCTGACATTGGGAAGAGACTGCTTTCTCAGGAAAGCCTATACTTTTCAACAGCAAAATAAGATCACTTTATAGACCACACAATGAATGGATCTCTATGGAATTTCAAACAGTGGGGGAAGAAATGTACAAAACTCTATGCTCTCCAACCACTGACAGGGCAAACAGAGGACGGCCTCAATCATCTGGATGCTCGGTGAAATAAGACCCCAGGACTCCATCCCGAAGGAACTGCTCGACTAACAGTTTGAACTGTGGCCTTCGAGCCTGTAGTTTAGTTACAACACCACCACACCGCCAGCCAGCAAACCAAGGCAGCTGTTCTCAACCTGTAGGTCACGATGCCTTTGCGAGCCAAACAACCCTTTGATAGGGGTGGCATATCAGTATCCTGCATGTCAGATGTTTGCATCATGATTTGTAAAAGCAGCGCCAACACGAGGAACTGTATGAAAGGGTTGCAGCACTAGGAATGTCAAGAGCTGCTGCCCTGAAGTGTCATCAAATTTAGAAAATGCATCTTTACCTCTCGAAATTCTCCTATTGCCAGGGGCCTGTTTGGGAGGCCCCATTCTGACCTCCCCAAAGCCCCTCACAGTGACAGTGAATGACCAAGGCTTAACCGAGCTCTTGGTGTTCAAGGTTCATTCCTGTTTATGAGTGCTGAGAAATCCTTCAGTTTCTCTCTAAGCTATCGCAGAGCCTCCCGGGACCAGGTCCACAGATTTCACTCAGCATCCTGGGGCCAACTAGCCTAAAGAGTCACAGTTCTGTAAAGCAGGCGCCCTCCCTGACTGAATGTGAGCATAGGAAATTCTTTACTCTTGCCCTAGGCCTAAGGAATTAAGGTCTGTAGAGTGAGCCCCCAGCAACATACGGACTGTAACAGGCGCCTATGTAGCTCCTGTTCATGCTAAGAATAGGAGTATCTAAACCAGGCTCACCCCTGAGAAAGTAAATTTGAGGGGAAGGAGAGTTAGGGTGGGGGCAGACGCTGAACCAGAAGGGTCTGGCGATAGTGTGCTATGTTACGGGTGAGCCGCAGGTTCTAGCGTGGGGTATGACTTATGGGTCATGCCTCTGGGATGAGCTCAGAAGTTCTAATGGGTGGAGTGAGACAGTTGGAGGAATGCTGTAACAGTGTGTTTCAACATATGGCCCTTTGATCATGGCATTGGGAGCGGGGGTTGAGGGGAGGATGCTGGTGCCTCCAAGAATACTTGGGTCCAGGGCAAGCTACAGGGAAAGGATTTAGAATGAAGAAAACCGTGAAGAAAGCAACCCACAGTCAACTCTGAGAATACTCAAGGAGGGATCCCCGAATGTAGGGTTCACCTAGACCGAAGTGGCCCTGTTTTTTGGCAGCTTCAAGAGATGGCCTTGAGTGGAGAGAAAGCCTGTTGGAGTGGGGTGGGAGCCATGGCGTCCAGCCGTCCAGCTGCTGCTGCTGCTGGCGCAAGTCATGACCTGAGCTCTGCAGGGAAGATCGCCTCTCATGACGTCAGCCCAACGAGGAAATGACCTTGAAGGAAACAGAACCCTGATTAGTTGCAAGAAAAGTGCTCATTTCCATTTTCCCTTTCCGAGAACGGCCGTGTCATGCAGTCAATGAAATTAGTGTGCATCGCTTTTGCCTACTTCAATGACAAATGGGAGAGACCTGATAATGTGGGAGACGTCAAACGGCCAAGTGGACTTCATTAGAACAACCTCGATGCTTCATGAAAACAAGAGGGTTGTTTAGCACCTTGTCGAATGAATCACAATAAAAGCATTTTAAATGTTTAAATGCCACTTAAAACTCCGTATTGCCTCGTTAAAGTTTTGCCTGTATCTAAGCTTAAATTAAAATGGTCGGTGGTTTTATAGGGTATAGAAAGACATAACAGTATAATTTTACTTATAAACATATGTATGCAAATTTTCCAACCTACCTGCACAAGGAACTCTCTTCACTTTTAAAGCACTTTCGATTACTTTGAGCACGTCTAAAGGGGCATCCAGAATGTCCCCAAAACACCAGCAGACCAGTTGCGGTCATTAAAGTTTCTCTTCTATATTCTGGCTTCTCATTTAGCACAGTAAATCAAATATTGGGAAATAATGAGCATCTTCCCACACCCAGAGTCTGATGTGCAGGAATTTTCAAGTTTCCTCCCGAGTAGCCATGACCTGGAAGGCTGCTGTAGTATTAGGAAGGACAGACCTTTCTGCTCCTTGTTTCTCCCTCCACCCTGCTTCCCGGTACCCAGCCCCTCTCCTGTCACAAATGCTTTCCATGCAAGGGAAAGACAAAGAATTATTGGTGTAAAAGAGAGAAAAGGGCTAGGACTGAGCACACAGCTATAAGATCCCAGCCCAGCTTTTTAACTATTGAGTCCATCCTGGGCTAGCCTTTCACACTATGGAGAACAGGAGAGCATTATATTTTAGTTCCTGAAGACTTTTAGGATAGCTTCCAAGGAGCAATGGTTCTCATTCTTGAGGCCCTGAAGTCAGGGCTGGAGAGATGGTTCAGTGGTTAACAGCACCGACTGTTCTTCCAAAGGTTCTGAGTTCAATTCCCAGCAACCACATGGTGGCTCACAACCATCTGGGATGGGGTCTGATGCCCTCTTCTGCTGTGTCTGAAGACAGCTACAGTGTACTCCTATACATAAAGTAAATAAATCTTTTTTTTTTAAAAAAGGCCTTGGAGTCAAATATCATGGTTTAGACTGTTTCTTCCAGGACATTTTGTACTAAGAGGACATTTGGAATTTTGTCCTATTGATAATGTGTAATTAAATACCCATCCTCGTGTGCTAACATGCCTCAACACCATGGAATCCTCAAGCTGTCTTTCTCAGCCACCCACTAAGGTGGCTCCTCTAAGACAGGGTACCTGCCTCTTTCCAATCATACTTCAGCAGAACAGCATGAACTTTGGTTTCCAGCCAAAGGAATATTTTCTGCCCACGGTGTGTGTCACTCTATAGAATTTAAAAATACCTAACATACAATAAAATGGTAGCTATAGAATTTAAAAATACCTAACATACAATAAAATGGTAGCTGGCATGTAATCAGTACTCGGTATCTTAGTCCATTTTCTGTCGCTAAGACTAAATCCCACAGACTGGATTAAAAAAATGTTTATTTAGCTCATAGCTCTGGAAGTTCAGGAAGTCCAACAGTATTGACTACTAGTGAGGGTCGTCCTGATAAGGCATAGCACGACAGAGGGTGTCCTGTAGCAAAATGGAGCTGTTGCATAGAAACTTCCTCTGAGATTAAAACTTTCTATTTTGGAAGAAAGCTCAAGATGCAGAATATTAAAGGAGCGGTGAAGCAATAGGATGTTCTAAGTATATGTATATGTGAGTATATGTATATGTGTGTGTATGTGTGTGTGTGTATGTGTGAGTGTGTGGGGGGGGGGAGTCCATCCTACAGGGAAACTACTCAAGATCAGGACATAAGGGTTGGGGATTTAGCTCAGTGGTAGAGCGCTTGCCTAGGAAGCGCAAGGCCCTGGGTTCGGTCCCCAGCTCCGAAAAAAAGAACCAAAAAAAAAAAAAAAAAAAAAAGATCAGGACATAAGCATCTCAATGGTTTTAGGAAGTCCCTGAAACTGACCAGATACACTATAGAGCCCTCCCTCCCAAGCCTATAAGCAGTAGACTTCTCTGAGACACTCTCAGACTAGACAAGCTGCCTAGAAGAGATGCAGACCAGCTGACCTGCTTAGAAGAGGCAGCTTTGCACTTTCTGGCTAAGACCAGTTGGACTGCCTGGGAAAGGCAGGTTCTGGCCTGGTATGCAGCACGTTTCAGATGTTCAACGTCTGTGCACTGTCATCCAAGATACGGTGTGGGTCGGGAACGGTTTCAAAGCAGTTGTGAAGACAAATAACTACTTACAGAGCACGTCTGTGAAGCCCGGGGAGGAGCTTTCTGTGGAAGGAAGAAAGGCTCCCTTCAGATGGCAGAAGTCCATAATTAGCAAGAGCAAGACCGGTGGCCCTTTGCTTAGAGTGAAGGCTCATGTGTGTCCCCCAGATTTCACGTGCTGGAAATCTGGTACCCAGCAGAGCCGTATATACTGAGAGAGGAGACTCTCAGAGGAGGGCTGTGTGATGGGTGGATTAATTCACCGTGACAGGTATAGTTAGCAGACTATCAGGGGAATGGCTTTGTGATAAAGTGAGCTCTCTCAGGGGCTGGCTCCTGTTGTATGACACTGTTCCTGGGAGCACACAACTGGACCATAACTACAATTAATTCTGTGAATATTTAATAGCATTTATTAAACCATCACAGTTACTTACATATGTATCACCAATAACTATGAGCTCATTAAGAGACCGCATCTCATTTATCCTTTTAATCTCAGCACATAGCCTGCAGATGCTCACTTAATTCTAGCTAGTAATGGAGCTAATGGTGCTGGATGGACGGATTGTGCTTTTTTTCAAAAAGTGTACACGCTGGTACAGGAAGCATGAAAACGATTCGGGCTAAGCCCATCATTCACAGGTGAGGAAACTAAGGTCTGTGAGGGTCCAACCAACCGCTCCTCAGCAGGTGTGACTTTATGGGTCCTAAGTACTGTGCTCTTAGAGGCCACTGGAAGTTGTTGCCAAACAAGAGGTCAAACTATGATCTTGTTTTCCTATGTGGGTGGGGTTTCTTTGTGGGGGGCAAGAGAAGATTTTTCCTTTCTTGGTTGCTCTTTAGCCAAAGAGGTTATAATCTTGATAATGACCAGTATTTACCCATCTCTGCCATTCCGGAGAAAGGCAAACCACTTGGCTGCCACCCACGACGAGTGGTCGATATGGCGGTACCATATCGTCTTCATCCTCCGACTCCTTCTGAGCTCCTCCTCTGTGCAGCTACTCTTCAGATGAAGGAAGGAAGGAGGGCAAAGAGGGAAGAGATAAGGAGATGTGACTCGTGAAGAGTCGTGCAGGGCGTCTAGTGAATGAGTCTCCTAAGTATTCCTGCTTTCTGTGGCTACCAAGTTTAGTCGTCTAAAATAAAACCTCCCATTTATTCTGCCTACAAATGTATTCAAGAGGGACGATTCACTTTGGCCTTATAGAGCATCAACCAATCAACTTGTCCACCGGTCAACCACGAGGATTCTCCTCTTTTTAACCACGTGGTAGCAAGTGCGTGTTGACCGTCCATGGCAATTAAGCTGTGGCCGCAGCTTTAGTTTAGATTTGGAGATGTCTTTGGACCACTGGGTTATTGAGGACCCGCCACGCTCTCGGGGCAGCCCCTGTGGAAGGTTAGATTCAGTTCCCAGCCCTTACCTGATGGTCACGCGGTCTGTAACTTCAGTTCCTGGTGATCCAGTGCCCTCTTCTCCCTCTATAGGCAGTAGGCACACAATGCACTTCCACACAGGTAGGCAAAACATCCTTTACATAAGATAAGAATGTAAAAATCTCCAGAAGTCACTTCGAGAAGTTTGACTCCCAGTACTTTCAGGAGCAGTGGGAGTTTGGGCTTATGTGGCTAAGATGAGGCAGAGAGATAGATTCGTGAAAGCAACACGTTAAACTACAGGCCTTCTGGTTTCCTAAGGGAACTGGATAACTAGGACAGAGCCTCCCTGGTTAAGTCAACCTCAATGGTTGACTTCAAAGTCTCCCCTCCTGAATACAACTTGAACTTGTGCAACCGTGTATGCTCTGGGCATTGTCATACATCAACCTCCAGCCAGACCTTAGTGAAGTCTAACCGGTCACACCTGGGTGTGATGGGGAAACAAAGAGAGCTCTGGGAAAACCATGCCATCCCGGGGTGGATGTGTGATCAACGTGGTGGCCATATACCCAACATGGTTTCTGTAGAAATGAGTCAGAGCTTCCACTGCACGGACTATCAGAAGGTAGTCCAGGCAGGTCTCCCTACATCCATCCAATCAAGGCAATCAGGATGCTTCTTCAAGTAAGACCGTCTGCACAGGCGATTCTAATTTGTTGCCAGAGAACATCGAATGCACCCAAAAGTTCCACCCAAGTCAGTACACAAACGAGGAAGCAATGGGAAAGGTAAGCCAGGGAAAGGGGAGCGCACTGTGGATTAGTGTGCGCTCTCTAGCGGGACGGAACTAGTGGGATGGATAGATATAATTTCATACATTTATATTTAACAATATTTAATAGACTTCGTACGAATTTAAAAATTGATTACACCAGCTCTAACACAGTAACAGCAGCAGAATCAGACCTGAGAGCCAAGAACCTGGTAAGATATTCAATCCCTGAGGCTGGGTTCCACAGCAGCCAGGTAGCTCCATCATGGCTGCCTCTGGGTAGAGGGAGGCTGGCTGACAACCGGGCTGGGGGCCGAAGTTGCTCAGTCCACAAGGCTGTCAGTGAGCCCAGCAGGAAAGGGGCAGACTGACAGGCGGCAAGAGGGAAGTTCAAGAAGCCAAAGGAGAGATGATCTTTCTTCCACACCCCTTTTACCCACACTATCAGAAGATACCGCCCACAATCCAGGTGTCTCCCCACATCCACTCAAGGCAATCAGGATGCCTCTTCAAGACCCGCTACGCAGGCGATTCGAATTTGTTGCAGCCGTGCTACTGTCTTAAGCAGCCACCTTTAATCTCCAGCTTTTGTAGAAATAAGTTCTGAGCTCTGCAAAGACAAAGTATGAGAAATACACGAGAAGAAGAGAGAACCGTTCTCAGCCACAGTTCCACATGCGGCATCCAAAGGACTAGAGGAAACGAAAAGTTTTAAGGAAAAGCAGAAACAATCCCTTCCCAGACTCCTGATTAAGACAAATGAAGAAACACAGAAAGAGGCTCATGAAAGAGAAATTATAAATGGAAAAATAGGGCTGGAGAGATGGCTCAGCCATTAAAGGCTAGGCTCACAACCAAAAATATAAATGGAAAAATGAAAATTTTTGAAAGAAACTGCCTGGGAATTTGAAGGCAGAGGGTACGAGAACAGGAATGAAAAAGTCAATAGTTTCAACAATCCTATCAAACAGGCCAAGTAAAGAATTGTAAACCTGATCATGGATGGGTAAAGATCATATGGTATGATGATGAAGATACCATGGGATAACGTTGGGGAATGGGAGGAAAGGAAAGATGACCAGAATCTCAGAGACATGAGGGACACCACTAAACACACATGTATATGTGTAACCAAATGCCAAAGACAGAGAAGAAGAGAAATACCTGAAGGAGTTATGACTGACAACTTCAAAATATTGGTAAAAGCCAAGCCCCTTAGCTCTGAGATGCTAGGATTAGTGCAGGAACATACACAGATACATCATGGTTTAGAAAAGAATCCTAAAAGTGTGAAAAGGAGGCGGGGCAAGGAACCTGCTGTTTATACCCACAGCAACGCGTACTGGGAGCCAGCAATGCACACAGGGTTCTCACAGGACAAAAATTACAACCAGAATTTTATGTTCAGACAAAGCAGCTTTCAAAAGCAAAAGTGGAAGAAAGACATTGCCAAGGGATTAAATGTGAGTAATCATTGTCCCAAACACTAAAATTTCAATGCAAGCCCCCACCCTAGACACATTCTACACTTGGATACTGTGTTTAATTACGCATTTCCAAAGGACAGCATAAATGCATATTTGTATTTTCTTAGCTGACTAAAAGACAGTAGTATGTAACAATATGTATTATACTGTTTACTCTGTATTATATAATCCTGTGTAAACACATTCTGTATATTTAAAACATATAGTAATATAATATTTGACAAAACAGCACAAAGAAAGTGGTTGGGAGCAAAGCTGAATGAAATTATTTTCCCAGACAGCAACTCAGACCCACAGTAAGGGATGAAGAGAACTTGAACTGAGAAATATGATTAATAGAATATACTCTATAAGCCTTTCTATTGTCCTTCATCCTCCGAGTTTACTACAAAAACAAACTTATGCACAGTAACAATAATAATAAATAATTTGTTGAGGGATCAAACAGGAGAAAGGAGAGAAGAAAGACAAAATGGAAAGTTCATCAGAGATACATAGGAGGTGAATTTCTATTTCCTTAAATTCGTATTATTCTTAAGTGGATTCTAATAAGACAGTGTGGTGTGGTTTGATAGGTATGTTCCCCACAGGCTCATGTATTTCCATGCTTGGCCATAGGGAGTAGCAGTATTTGGAGGTGTGCCCTTGTTGCAGTAGGTGTGGCCTTGTCGGAGGAAGTGCGGGGGCGGGATTTGAGGTCCTATGTTCCAGCTATGCCCAGTATGATAGACAGTCTCTTCCTGTTGCCTGCAGATCATGATGTAGAACTCTTCAGCTCCTCCAGCACCATGTCTGCCTACCATATTTCCTGCCTTGAGGATGATGGACTGATAATTAAACTGTAAGCCCACCCCAATTAAATGTTGTCTTTTAAAAGAGTTGCCTTGGTCATGGTATCTCTTCACAGCAATGGAACCCTAACTAAGACAGGATATATAAGTGAATCTAGAGTTCCAGAGACCACTAATACAAAAGTGAAATGTTTTACAAGATAATATTTGCTCACTGGAAAAGAAAAAAGGTGAAGAATAAATGTTTGTTTGTTTGTTTGTTTTTAAGATTAGGTAGACTAGTATAAACAAAGACACAAATCCAACTATCATCAATAATAATTGTGAATGGGTTAGACAATAGAAAGGGAAACATTGTCACAGTGTATTTAAGAACACCAGGCCCACACAGCTCAGACTTAGAGATAGAAACAAGATGAAAGTAAACAGATGGGGAAAAGTTACACTGGGCACGCAAGAGTAACGAACGTGCAGTGGCTACATTGACACCAGAGAAAGGGCTTGTTACAGTGTAACTGGAGGTGACCAAGAGAGGCTCTATAATGATACATAGTAGGTGGCAGATAGTGACAGGGTCAATCTGGAATACTCAACAACTTTGGCTGTCTCTGCACCTCACAGTAGACACCAACGTGAGTGAAGTAAAAGGAGCAAGGCAAAGAGACATAGAACTCTTCAGCTCCTCCAGGACCATGTCTGCCACCACCACACATCAACAGCTGAAGCCATCAACTCCCCTAACGCACACAGACAAAGAATACCACCCAACAACAGCAGAAAGCTCCCCAAGAACACAAGGGACATTCTCCAGAGGAGATCATGTGGCAAGGGGGTTGGAAAGGTACTGGCGAAGTTATAGTTAATGGGGAGACAGAAAACTCGATCTCCAGTCAAAATGAAATGAAAATTAGAAATCAGATGTGGAAAGAAATTTAATAAATTCCTTAATATTTAGTACTTAAAAACAAAGTGTCAGGGATGTTACTAAGTATTTAAAATAAGTGAAGACGAAAACACAACATTAACAATCTTTCTAGAAGGGGTTGGGGATTTAGCTCAGTGGTAGAGCGCTTGCCTAGCAAGCGCAAGGCCCTGGGTTCGGTCCCCAGCTCCGAAAAAAAAAGAAAAAAGAAAAAAAACAATCTTTCTAGAAAAAAAAGCAAGGCATTTCATTGAGAGAATTTTTAAGATTTATTTTAAGATTATTTATTTTGACTAGTATACAAAGAACTGGGTTTGACTCAGTCCTTTTCATACATACAGATAGATCATTATACTTTGTTCTTCATGGTCTCCTGTTCCCACTGCCCTTCCCCATACTCATCTCTCCCTCTTCCTGGTCCCTACTGCCCTCTCCCCAAATAGTTTCCTCTCATCTAGTTATCTTCAACTGTGAACCTAACACAAACCTAGGGTTACCTGGGAAGAGAAAACTTCAACTGAAGAACCACCCAGATCAGATTGACCCATAGCTACGTCTGTAAGACATTTTCTTGCTTGCCCATTGATGTAGGAGGGTCCAGCCCACTGTGGTTGGTGTCATTCTCAGGCAAGTGAGCAAGAAAGTATAAGAAAGTTAGATGAGCAAGCCAAGAAGAAGGCCAGTAGGTACAATTGTTCTGTGGTTTCTGCTTCAAGCTACTGAACACCTCTTATGCTTTCTCTCTCATACAAAAGGCTTAGGTAGTCCCAACACCTCTCCCCTCCATTTCCCCTCCCCTTGCCCTTCCCCCTTCCCCCTCTCCTCCTTCCCCCTTTCCCCTTCCCCTTCTTCCCCTTCTTCCCCTTCTTCCCCTTCTTCCCCGACTTCCTCCCTTCCTGTCAGGCCTGCTGTTTTCCCTGTAGGCATTCCCAGGTTCCAGCATCTCTAACACCAGGAGTCTGGGTTATAATTCACCTTCACAGTCACAGCTTCCTGCAGAAGCCCTTCAGGGAATCCTCGTCCTGGCTGCTCTCTGAAACAATGCAGAAGGTCCCCATGACCTCTTCAGTCTCACATTCCCACGCCTTTAATACTGGTGGCATGTGGGTGATGTTACCAAATTCTGCTATCAGCTGAGAGGTAGCCTAGCCCTTCGGGGCCACAGTGCTAACCTGGGGAAACCTTTTCCTAGGTGGTTGCTTTCAGACATGGCAATCCTTCAGTTTATGCTTTTCTCTTCTGAAATGAATGTGGACTCTCAGGAAGGAGCCCCAAAGGAGAAGTTTTGCCCTCAGGATACTTTCCTGCAATCCTTGGTCTCATTACCATTCATAATGGCTTCCTCTGCACCAGGCAGTATGGTCTCCTATCTTGAAATTTCTGCCAAAGAAATTAATCTATGACATTTAAATTCAACTCCTCATGACAACCGGCAGAACAAAACTAGGTTCTTGACCAAAACCTTAGTTCCTGATGGAGTTCTTAGTCCCCTCTGCCCACAGGCCCTCTGTCCACCTTCCCTCTTTACCCACATAAACCATCATTTACCTGTGGGCCAAGGAAAGGCAGTCCTTTGCCCACCTCAGGAACAAATATCCCCACCTTCCTCCCCACTCTGCCCCTTCTCCTTCCCCTTCACCATAGTCCTCTGTCTCCTGCCTTTGTCTCTTAATCCCCCACCTCCCCACCCCCTAGCCCCGCCTTGTGTCTCTCTGGGGCAGATCTTTGTGCTGAAAACTTGGTCTTGGGGTCCTGAGCCAATCAGGGCTGAACATTCTCTTCCTCCAACGGCCCACTGAGCTCTGATGGCAGAATCAAGGACTTTCTACCCCAGAGTTCCAAACTCTGTCATTCCTCCTTCAAATCAGTTGCAAAGGCCTAAGGGCCACAGTGTTGGCATTCCTTCTACGTTCTGCCCAAAGGCCAGATAGGACTGTTTGTCTCCTCCTGGCTCTCTTGCTCCTTTTCTCTCTGACTCTTTGACTGCCTTGCTTTCCCTGATCTCTTCCTCCCCTTCTCCCTCCCCCCCCTCCATGTGTTCCTGTCTACCCTTCTCTCTCTCTCTCTCTCTCTCTCTCTCTCTCTCTCTCTCTCTCTCTCTCTTTCTCTCTCTCACCCTCTTCTCAACTCCCCTTCCCATGCCCCTAAATAAACTCAGTTATATACCAGACCAGTTGGTACCTCTGGGAAAGGAATGTCTCAGCCTGGACTGGCTGAGGTACCCTCTCCTACCATACCATACAGTGTCCTACAAAACTTACCCTTTTTATAAAACACATGAGCACGCTCAGGTTTTCTGAACCAATTTTCTGTCTTAGTTACATTTCCAACAAACAAACAAAACCACAAAAAGCAATTCCAGGAAGAAAAGAAGGAAGGACCTACCCAATGTAACCCCATTTCACAGGTGTGCTCAGGGGTTAACACAGCCCCCACAGCTGGGCCCAGAAGTTTAAAAAGCAGTTCTCTCACAGGTGTGCCTGAGGGGGGGCAATTATCCCTCACAGCTGTGTTCCCAAAAGTCTTTTTTAAAAAAAAAAAAAAGATTCTTCACAGGTGTACCTGAAGGGGAGAATTATCCCTCACAGCTGTGTACCCAAAAGTTAAAATGAAAGTCCTCACAGGTGTGCCTGAGGGGGGGGCAATTATCCTTCACAGCTGTGTTCCCAAAAGTTGAAAAGAAAAGAATCCCTCACAGGTGTGTCCAGAGGTTAAAACCGTCCCTAACAACAGCTGTGCCCAGCAGTTAAAGTCAAGCCTCATACGGGTGCCTGGAGGGGAAAATTCTCCCTACAGGTGCGCCCAGAGGTTAAGTCACCTCATAGGTAAACCCTTCTTCACAGATGTGCCTGCAAACTCTCTTCCTGGGTGATTCCAGTCCTGTCAAGTCACGCAAAGGAATTTTAAAAAGCCAAGGCATAAAGGCTTAGAGATGATCATTTAAATCAAAATATTATAAAAATTATAACAGGCAGCAAAAAAGGAGAAACACAGGGTGCCAAAAGAGTAGTAAAAACAAGGCTGGAGAGGTGACTCGGTGGTTAAGAGCACTGACTGCTCTTCCAGAGGTCCTGAGTTCAAATCCCAGCAACCACATGGTGGCTCACAACCATCTGTAGTGCCTTCTTCTGGTGTGTCTGGAGACAGCAACAGTGTACTTATATATAATAAATATTTTTTTAAAAAAGAGTAGTAAAAACAGAAAAGAAAAATAGCAAATAGATAGATAAATAGATAAATGGTGGCACTATCAGATAAAGGTATGCCAGGAATTAAAAACTAGAACCACAGTTGGAAGGATAGAGTAAAGATGCTACTGTACGCATAGAAAGGGGGAGGTGAGGACACCGAGGGGGCTATGAATAACTGGAAAGGGGTGAAGCCTAAGTGCAGCCCCTCGGCGTCTTAAAGCTGGAGATGTCCTAGTGTACGTAAGTGGGTGAAAGGTGATCTGTGAGCTCCGGCCTGTCCTATGAGTTCTGCTAGTGCTGAGCCTGTACTGGGTCAATTTCTGATGTCTTCACTTTGAACTTTCCTTTCCTTGAGGAAGGGATGCTCTGCCAGCCACACTTAGCTTCATAGGATTCACCCCCTAACCCCCCCCCCCCCCGAGACTCCCGATGGGGCGGCTAGCAGTCTGGCTGTGGGATCGCTCCTTGTGTGCACGGAGTGGAGGAGGCTACCAACCGTAGCACCACACGATGATCTGTGCAGACGGACCCGTCTTTGCTCTTTTAAAATCCAATGTACAGTACTAACCCTGATGGAGGGATATGGCTGTGGTTTCACTGGAGTGCCAGGCGTCAGCAGTGAACCTGGGGGCAGACAGCTGGCTCCAGGGGTTGATGTACCTGCTGACTTCAAATTCCCGACTACCCAACTCCAGAGTCACTCTTAGTTAATGAAATCTGCCCCCAGACACCTGGAGTAGACTTCCCCTCCCGTAGTGATCACTGTCTGAGCTAAGTCACCCACCACCTCATTTTTAGCTTTTGAAGCAGTGTCCAGCTTCCCGGTCTCCATACTGTCTCCCATGGGTTGAAATCAGGATTTTCTGGTTTATGACTATTCCCTGTGCTCAGGACCCTGACTCCTTTTCAAGATAGTATCCAGCCATATACAGCTTTCTGAGCCAAGGGACCTCCTCTACACTGCTGGCCTGGCCCGCTGGAAAAATTCATTGTCTTAGTAAAACCACAACAAAGTTGTGCGCTGTGGGCCTGTCCCGTTTGTTGTCACCAAAGTCACCTTTGGTTGTGACTTCTGCTCCACCAGGACCACTCCCAAACCAGGCACATGCCTCCCACTTCCCGGGTAGCTAACTGTGTGGCTGACACTGTTTTGACTTTTGTCTTTTAAGGCTCTACTTGTTGGCATTTCGTCTAGGCTCCGCCCCACAGTTACCTGGCAACAGTTAGGTGTGCCTGACTCACTGTAAAAGGGGGCTGCTCCACCACCTCCTCTCGTTCTTGCTCTTTTCTTCTCCTCTTGCTCTTGCTCCCTTACCCTCTTCCCGCTCTTCCCCTGTTCCCCTTGCCCCTCGCCCCCACACTCTCCACATGCTTATGGCCGGCTGGGGGGGGGCTCTCTCTCTCTCTCTCTCTCTCTCTCCTACCTCCTCAACTTCCCTCCTGAGGCCCTAAATATACTCTATTCTATACTACACTGCCTGGTACCTTAGGGGGAGGGATGCCTCAACATGGTCCCGCAGAGCCCTCCACCAGACACGGTCCTTACTTCTTTTTCTTTTTATAACACACAAACCACTTACATGTCTTTGCAGACAGCTAATTTAGTACCCATTTCATGGGATCTGAGGCTCTTCCTCCCGTACCGCCCTGAGAACAGTTTGTTTTCTCATCCTGACGCTGCTTCACTGGGCCACAAGAAAAGGCTTCTAGTTCCCCATCTTACCTGGAAGTCTCATTAAGAAAAATTTGTAGCTTGAAACCGCTGAATTATATAAACTAGTAAATTAATAGCTTAAATTAGGCATGTACATAATATCCGAATTAACATATCATTAAAGCTTTTAAAAAATCATTTATTTATTTAGTGAGTGTATGCGTGTGTTTGCACACGTACACCACAGCACTCAGGAGAAGACCAGAGGGCAATTTCCAGAATTAATTCCCTCCTTCCACCAAGAAAGCTCCAAGGATCAAACTCCGGTCAGCAGACTTGGATGCTAGAGCCTTTACACTTTGTCCACACCCCACCCCCTTTTCAAAGAAAAAAACAAATCAAACAAAACCAGTGTCTTAGCTGACAGTGCTCAGGAGCGTCTAGATGATGTTATAGGAATTTAAGTTTGTTATCCCAAACTGCTTAACTCTTGAGACCGAGATGAATGGAGGCACAGGTAAGTCGAGTGTCTCTCCCAAGCACCGAATTCTGAAAGGACAGGAGCGGGATATGAGGGACACTACCCTGCAGCCTGAAAGGAGAATACAATGACTCCCAGGAGTCCGTCTTCTGCCTCGAACCCGCTGTCCCTTTCCAGGTTTCTTGTGAAAGGGGAGGAGGCCTTGACTGCTCATGACTGATTCCAGGCCGTGGTATTAATCAGCTTTCGGTTACTGCAACAAAATGCGAGGGAGAATCAACTCATCAGATTTATAAAGCTAAAAGGTTTACTTCCGCTCACAGATTTAAAGGTTCTAGTCCCGATCAGACAGGCTGTTGCTGTTAGGTCTTTGGTGTACAATGATAGGCTGAGTAAAACTACTCATCTCCGTTCCAGGAAGCAAAATCAAACCCGGAAAGGCCCAGGTCGCACCAAAGGCATGCCTTCCAGGGAGCCAGGATCTCTCACAGACTCCTAAAAGGTTGCATTCACAGGCAGGGGCACCACCCGGAGGAGCAATCCTTTAACATTCAGGCCTTTGTTCTTCCCAGCCTCTCCCTACCACCCCGCCCCATTCTATTCCACCTGTCACCCAAACTCAGGGATGCCAGTCACCAGCAGAAGTGCGGCCCCCTCCCCTGCGCTGGTTTGTAGCAATCACCACAGAGGGGCAAGTGTGGCACCTGGAGCTAGAAACTGGGAGCTGAGCGCTCACATCTCACACCACAAACAGGAAACAGAAAAGCTTGGAAATGTGACTTTGGACAACTCAAAGCCCACCTTCTCCTCCGAGTGATACACTTCCAGCAAAGTGCCACATCCTGAACCCACCCAAACAACACCACCAAATATTCAAATGCCCTAGACTGTGGGAGGGCAGAAGCAGCGCATTCGAACCACCATACCGGGGTCTCTCCCATCCCTTTTTTTGTCGTCACAAGACCTTTCTCTCTTGGTTTCCATCTCCTGCCATTTTCTGTTTGTAGAAGAACAATGTCTTCAGATTCAGATTCACCCATCCATCTAGATACCTTCTCCTTAGTTACACCTACACACACTTTTTCCTAAATGACCACATCTCAAGGCCCATGGTTGGCATGAGTTCTTGGAGAGAGGTGTCAAATCCACTGTAGGGGATGCGTGAATGCTTCCACTTGGGGCCAATCCATAATATCGCTACATGAAATAAGTAGTTAATCATACTTTGTTGGAAGTCTGGCAAAATAATAAGAGCTCTGTCTACCAAAGAGTCTTTAAGAAATTAAACCCTGGCCTGGAATGATGGCTCAGTGGTTAAGAGCACTCAGCGCTCTTCCAGAGGTCCTGAGTTCAATTCCCAGCAACCACAACCATCTGCAATGGGGTCCAATTCCCTCTTCTGTTGTGCCTAAGGACAGCGACAGTGTACTCATATAAATAGTATAAGTAAATAAATCTTAAAAAAAAAAAAGAAAGAAGAGAAATTAAACCCACCATACTCTATGTCTCATGGGAACTTAAATCACATATTGTCAGATCCATGAGCCCATGAGACGTCTCAGACCACCACAGGCTTTTCCCTCTGGGAGTCTTGCTCAGCTTCTCCTTAGGGAATGTTCACTAGGACCCTGTCATTATTGATTATTTTTCCTGAACCTAAGATATTCACATCCTTCAGCAGGAGAACTGCCTCGGCCGGGCAGAGCAAGTGTCTCCCCACGCTCAATCACTCTGAACTAACCCCACCTCTGCGAGCTCAAGCTCTGCCCCGACTCTAATTGCTGGCAGTTCTCTTGATGAGATTTTCTCAGAACCCCGTGGTTCGTATTCCCTTATACCGAGAGAAAGTGTCATGTGCTGGGTGAGTCTGTGTGTCACTCTGTGAGGGCTGGGATCTTAGATGAAGAAGAGGGCTTCCAAATTCATCCCTTCGGGGAGGTGGAGGGACGGGACAAAAGGGCTGGTAACACAGGTGGCCCTGGACGAAGCCAAGGTGGTGTCCATATCAGGTTACGCTTCCGATGACTCTTCTTTGAAGCGACGTTTGACCCCGCATTTTAAATAGTGTTCCTGTGTACGCACGCCGCAGGGTACATCTGCTTCTTCTGTTGACAGATCAGCTTTCTGCACAGTCAGAGAAAAAGGTGCCATTCGGCTTCCGAGCCAAGGTTTTTATTTATTATGTCTTCTATAGTTTTAGATATTCCCCTCCTGGCAAACATTCACTGCCTCGTGGGTTCTTCTTTCTTTGACCCTTTTCCCACCCATTTCTTCCACCCTTTCAACTCCCTAACACCAGATAAGGGAGAGAGAAGGATAGAGGGAAATGGGGAGACGTCGTGATCAGGCTGCTTCCTGCCGATCAGGAGTGTTCTTGGGGCAAGTTATATCTTCACTATCTAGATATCTAATTCTCCTCTCTCTCTCTCTCTCTCTCTCTCTCTCTCTCTCTCTCTCTCTCTCTCTCTCTCCTATTTGACAAACCCTGACCAACAACCAATAAATAACATCCCACCCTGCCTCTCAGAGCCCCAGAATTTATATATTCTCTAAAAAGTCCCCAGAGTTCCAACTGTTACGCAATTGCAGAAGTTATCCGCAACCAGAAAAATCACACCCCTACTAGAGCATGAAGCAAGTCACGGTCAGCTGCTGTGGACAATCTGAAGCAGCCCCATACCCCTAGGAAAACATAGAATATTTCTGTGTTTTTCAAAGAAACCAACCTCCCAAGCCATCACTACAGCGAGAGGGTATAAAATAAGAAGGTAAAAGTAACAGAGATGTTCGAAAAAGCCAAACATGTTTATATACACGAATACATATTACTACATATAATATGTGTACATGTGTTCACATTATAGAGTTTGTTTGGAGTTACCACATATGAGGGATAATCTCTTCCTAGAAGCCATAAATTGCCAAATAAAAAATCCCCATGCCAGTTATCTGGTACCTCCCTTCAAGTTGCTAGTCAAGGATGTCCCAGACACCCCCAAAACAATAAAAACTATTGCTGTGGTTCTTGCACGGCCACCAGAACTTGATGACAAGACCCAATCTCTATAGACACCATACACTTTGATCACAGGACATGGAAAAATCCAGTGAGTACTGGCCAGGAAGCTTCCCCCCTCCCGGCCAGTTCTCACAGTACTGGAAGGTACAATTCCAGCTGCTAGAATGAGGTCATTAACCGTCGAAGCCAGCTGTGAACCCAGAGAACTATAAAAATGACCAGCACAGCATATGTCGAAGGACTCGATACTCATGCGAGTGCTATGGGGGAATCAACTGCTTTCTGATTTTGAGCCAGTACTGCAGGAAGAAACATGCACGGTACCGAAAATCTGGCTGAGAGCCCAGGGTTGGGTCCCCCATGAGACCCAGGGAGTGAACTTACTTCTGGTATTCTGTTAAACTGCCGTCTAGATTCATCTATGCCCATGGTGCGTTATAGATATACTTCCTTGAGGTTGATTCTGAAACTCATAACTAATCAAGCAGTAGAGGATAAATGTCAGCACAGTGCTCAGCTATAAGTGGGACATCTTTATCACAACCCATGCCCGAAGCTTGAGGACTCTCATGGAAGGGTGTGTCTGTAAAGATAGTAAGAGCCAGGCGTTGGGAGGACATTGGTCGTGACAGGATCGCCATGCTCATGAACTCTCAGTCCCTGTGGCTGCCTGCATAAGACCTTCGCAAGATCAAGCCAATGACGCTCCAGCATGGACTGAGGAAGAGCTCACGAACTCCACGTCTACCTCAGTCACTATTGACAGTTGATGTTCTCTGAGGGAAGGAGGGTCAGTTTTCATTAAGGATGTGGCCCCTGGTAGGGGGACCGTTCCCCGGTATGACCCCATATTCATGACTATATGCAACCCAGATTGGACTCAGTTGAAGATTTTTCTTTTTAAAAAATGTGAGGGGCTGGGTAGATTTAGCTCAGTGGTAGAGCACTTGCCTAGGAAGCGCAAGGCCCTGGGTTCGGTCTCCAGCTCCGAAAAAAAAGAACCAAAAAAAAAAAAAAAAAGAATAAAAACAACCCGGACAGAATGTCAACAATAAAGAAAATGAGTGAGAAAAAGGGCCATTCTGCTACTGACAAAAAGGTGACCAGAGGATACACGATCAACATTCACGAGCGCATCCATGGAGTGGGCTGCAAGATTCGCACCCCTTGGGCCCTCCAAGGAACGTGAAAATGTGTGATGAGGCAGAGGGGACTCTAGGTGTGTGCACTCATACCAGTCCGGGCCAAAGGAATGTTCTTTATCATTGTAGTATGTAGTTATGTAGTTTCTACTACCCTGCTTTAAGTTCTGGGTGGATCACACTACCAGCCCCTCTGCCCTGGTTCCCTTGGATCCACAGATGAAACACACACACACACACACACACACACACAGTTTTAGCCTGCCTTACAGCTCAGTGGCTGGGCTCTCCTAAGCCTCCCACACCTAGCGTGCCCTTCCTTTACTTTTTTTTTTTTTAAAGATTTACTCATTTATTATATATAAGTACACTGTAGCTGTCTTCAGACACACCAGAAGAGGGCATCGGATCCCTTTACAGATGGTTGTGAGCCACCATGTGGTTGCTGGGAATTGAACTCAGGACCTCTGGAAGAGTAGTTGGGTGCTCTTAACTGCTGAGCCATCTCTCCAGCCCCCCTTCCTTTATTTCTTGCTCAACTCCCTAAATCCACCCTCAGCTAAGTTGTGTTTCTAATTTCCTGCCTGCTGCTACCCCAGGCCCAGTAAGGGAAGCAGCCAATGGCCATTCCACCCGAGATCTACCTGGCTGATGGTTCCCGCCCCCGCCCCCCGCCCCCGCCCCCCGCCCCCCCCCCCCCCCCGCAATTACCCTTTGCTCCTCCTGCATCCCCTAGCCTGCCTGCAGGAACCTGGAAGTCCTGCCTCTTCTATCTAACCATTGGCCACTGGTATCTTTATTGATCAATCAAGAACGAATTGGGAAACAGGACCTTCAGAGTTCACACACAGATTTCCTATCAAGGTGAAGAACCACTCCCTACGTAACTTATCCTGCACATTTGTTCAGAAAACATAATGGGGCTGAGGATTCTTCAAACAATCTCTATACACCAGTAACCTTTTAATGTTTTAATGTTACTGTGTTAAAATTATAGTCAGTGTGGATGAGAACTACCTGCTGAGTGTAAAATGAAGTTACAGATCTCTCTCTCTCTCTCTCTCTCTCTCTCTCTCTCTCACACACACACACACACACACACACACACACACACACACGCACAGAACAAATCCATCCATGGATTTGTTCTTATCCATCCATGAATGGACTAAACTCAAAATTTGTGATATATACAAAGAAATAGAAATGAATGTACTATCAAAAATTATCACCTTAAAGTCAATATTAGAAGTAGCTGTGAAGTGAAAACAATACAAGAGAACATGCACTTACTTCTGCCTTGAGAACTTGGCCCTGAGAGTGAGCCCAAGTCACTAAGTGGAAGGTAGCAAAATCCAGTGTGTGTGTGTGTGTGTGTGTGTGTGTGTGTGTGTGAGAGAGAGAGAGAGAGAGAGAGAGAGAGAGAGAATAAGTGTGTGTACTAGGGTGTGTGTGCAAGAGTGGGTGTAAGAGTATATGTATGTATGTGAGAGAATGTGAGAAGATATGTGTTTGCACTAGAGTGTGTCTGCAAGAGTGTGTGGGGGTGTGTGAGAGAATGTGTGTCTGAGAGTGTTTGTCAAAGCGTGTATGTGTGTGAGAGAATGAGTGTGTGTGAGTGTGGTATGTACATGGGGGTGTGGTTTATGAGAATGAATGTGTGTAGTGTGTGTATGTAGTGTGTGAGAATGAGAGAGAGAGAGAGAGAGTGTGTGTGTGTGTGTGTGTGTGTTGTTGTTGTTGTTGTTGTTCTCTAGTCTTGATTGGTGGTAAACAAATCAAGGAAGGATAGTTTCCATCTGCTTTCTGCTGTTTTCCTCAGAATATGGCCAAACACAGCTGCCATGATAGGCCGAGCAGGAATCATCCCGAGGAGACCAGGATCCATGGTGACATTCTCTCCTCTAGAAAACCCCTGGCTCTTTAAACAAACAAACAACCCAATGTGAAAGGCCTCGAGGACGTGGACCCTTAAGTGTCCGCTCAGTGCAGCGTGCCAGAAATGAAACGGAACATGAACGTGACACAGTGACTGTATAGAAGTTCTAGAACCAGAAGGAAAGGCCTTTGCACTTAGGACTGTGTAATAAATGTCTTTGTTTCACTCACTTGCTAGGAAATTATTTGGCCTTTAGGATTGGAAACTAGAATTATCACAAAGGTCTCTGCTGTCCAGTCTGCCTGTCCCCCAGTTGTCCTCTGCTGCTCAGACCAATCAGCAATAGGGGCACCAATAAGACCCGGATGGAGGATGTACCTGACCCGTGAATGGGATGCTGCGACTTTGGGGAAAGGTTTCCGGGGGTGCTAATCTGTAGGGGCAGCCTATATATCTCTTTAGCCCCATAATGCATTAGTCATGTGCCCCGCTTCACGTGCTCTCACTGTGGCTCTTAGTCCTATGCACAGTATCACCAAGCATTCAAATTGAAAATCAAAGAAAGAAAGAAGTCCTACCCTCTAAAGCTGTTGGTTCCCTGTCCCATGCTCTCCTGTTGGGATAAAAACAGAACCTCTCACGCTTGGGGCCAAGAGGCTGGTTGTCAACTCCTCCACCTCTTTGTTTCTGCCTTAACTGCCTGTGCCATGTAAGGTTCTCTTCTGATGTTTTCTTAGCTTAGGCTTTTCTGCCTGATACTTTTGTTGCTGTTGCCCTTCTTGCTTCGTTGTAAAATGTTTCATTCATGCACAAAGCGTAGAGTCCTGTCCCCGACCCCACAGGGTCAGTCCCAGAAAATACATGGCAGCCAGCTTTATCTTGAAGTCCGCAAAATGTTACAAACAAGTGAAACACTTTAAATTGTCTCTGAGCTAAGAAGCCTGAGCGATTACCTGTTTTAAGAAGTGAGTATTTCCTCAGAAAGGAGTTTGCTTTTAAAAGACTGGAGAGAGGGCGTAGCTCAGTCACGGGCATCTCTCAGTCTTCTGTCCTCCCTGGCTAGTCTCGTCCATGTTTAGGGTTGAATTTACTATTTCATAACGGTAACTCCTAAGTGCCCACCCTCAGCCTGTGTGTCTCCTTGGAGTTCCTGCTTGGTACATACATCTCATTGTCTCGTGCCACAAATCTCTCCTGTGACTTCTCCCACTCCCACTCATCCCTGCTTCCAAAGGTGACATGGTATGGTTCCGTTAGGCATCTCACATGCCCAGAATACCACCCTAAGACCTTAGTCATCACCTTATTTAACTTGTCAGGACACCCTCAGTCCATATTAAATGGACCCATTTTCTCTTCCTATCCGGCTAGCATACCAGCAAGGCCACAACCACCTCTTGTTCAGACGTCAGTTACAGCTTCTGAACTATTCTCAATTCATCCCCCCCTGGACCCCTCCAACATGTTCACGACATTGAAGGCAGATTAAACTTTTCAAAACGCAAACCTTCAAGGTTTCCTGTTCTCTCTCAGGGCTCTTGTCTACCCTTCACTGAGGTCTCAACTCACATGCTGCTGCTTTTCCTCTGTTCGCTTGCTTGCTTGTTTTTGAGACAGGCTTTCTCTGTGTAGCCCTGGCTGTCCTGGAACTCACTCTGCAGACCAGGCTAGCCTTGAACTCAGAGATCCGCCTGCCTCTGACCCTGGAGAGCTGGGATTAAAGGTGTGCGCCACCTCTGTCAGCCACATGTTGTTTCTTGGGGAAGCTCTCCTGATCTTCAGTGTGGGTCAGAGTTGTTTGTTACCAGCTCTTATCTAACTACAGTCTTTCTCTCTGTGATCTGTTCTCAGGTATAAAAGAATACCTTAAATCCCACACCCTACTACTAATTATAAGCTCCATAAATTGACAAATAAATTAGCAAACCTCAGACGATTTATGGGTAGCCTTGTTGGGATCGTGTGGGAACGTGTTTGATAATGCGGGTAGCACAGCTGTGGAATTCTGGATTTTCATTGCTGTGAGTCTCTCTCCCTTCTGTATCTCTAATCTAGCTTCAGGCCACAGTCTACGGGTCTGGTCTGATTTGCATAATGAGATAAAGGGTGGGAAGGTCCTGGCAAAGGTGCTTGATGAAAGATATCGTCCTTTCTGTGAGTGTCTTAAAGAAATAGGAAGAGCTGTGAACCAGGTCCCTTGCTATCTCTTGTGTATTCTTTTTTTTTTTTAGAATTATTTATTATATGTATATAGGTACACTGTAGCTGTCTTCAGACACACCAGAAAAGGGCATCAGATCCTATTACAGATGGTTATGAGCCACCATGTGGTTGCTGGGATTTGAACTCGGGACCTCTGGAAGAGCAGTCACTGCTCTTAACCACTAAGCCATCTCTCCAGCCCTCTCTTGTGTATTCATAACCATTATAGCTGTGGAGGATAAAACCAAGCCCTGGCTCCATTGCCTGTGAAGTAATTTTACACTCTCTTCTTATATAGTCACAGTGCCTCAACCAGGACAAGAAACACCTACAAACCAAAATAAATCGGAACAAACAAATAGTTGGAAACAAAATATCCAGCAAGCAACAGGAGACAGAAACCACTCTGTGGATGGCTGCTGTCAACATATGATACAACCGTCAACAAAGATGATTTCACACTAAAAGTTAAGTTTAAAAAGGAGGCAGGGAGATAGTCCAGGAATGGGTTAGATGTTAGAGAAACCCTTGGCAATAATCTTGCCCAGGCTTTGCTTTAAAATGTCACACTGGGAAGGTCAATGAACTGTGGAGGACAGGACAGACGCTCGGAGACCAGCTAGCTATCCACCATTCAAAGATGGCTGAAGGCTAGATGCTGAGGGATACAATCTCACAAAATAAATGAATAGAGAAGCCTCAGGGAGACAGAAGCAGCAGAAAGGCATGCTGGGGAGACCCTGAGGAAGAGGTGGCTATGAAAATACATATCTATATACACGCACCATGCTGAAGGGGACTTGGATAGTGAACGGGAGGTGAACGGTGGATGCGTGAGCTTATATAAGCATTGGGAATGGAGGCGGGGGCGGTGCATGGTGAGCATTTGCCTAGCACACACAAGGCTATGAATTTAATCTCCAGCCCCACAGAAAAATAAGTGCGGGGGGGGGGGGTAGGGTTGGGGTGAGTGTGTGGGGGGGAACGAACCTGGTGCTGGTACAGAGATTGGTCTAAGTGAAGTAGGAGCCGGCTAAGGCTGCAGATGGTTTCCTTGTTTCTTTAGTTTCCCTTTTCTGTGGACTGAGCAGAACTACTCCTGAGGTCTGAGGAAGGGCTCAGAAGAGAGGGGATAGCTATTACACTTAGACAGAGAGTGCCTGATTAACACAGCTCAAGTTTTCATTCTCTCTTGCTGGCCCACTGGTGTGCTCTGTCCCCTAACATCCCCCCCCCCCACACACACACACCAATCCCAGCAAACACCTGCACCCACTCCCCACTGGACTGCCTGCTGCTGGCCTTGCCTCTGCATACCTGACCCCGCCACTGCTCCAGCTGCTCTTTGCTTTGCCTCTTGTTTTCTTGAGCATGCATTTGGCCTCAAGAACCTGTGACTGATTCAGTGTCCCAGGCTTTGCCTGGCCACACTGCTACTCTCAGCTGTTGCCACATTTTGGCCACTCATAGGAACCGTCCTGCCAAGCTTCTTCCCTGACCGCCCATGCAAAGAAATGAGTCCCAGAGGAGATCACACACCCTGGAAGCCAGGGTACAAGGGAAGCCAGGGTCATTTCTAAAATGGAAGAGATCGGTGCCGTGTAAGGGGGGACGGGGCCATTGCACTTCTCATTACCTTGAGTAGAATGTGATACATTCAAAGGGCTTTACCACAATACCATATGACACCAAAGCAAAGCTCTTGTTTTCAAATAATTGCAAATTAGAGAGCTCAGTGGGCATATTTAGTCCAGGAAAACCACACATCCTTGAGTACTGATATCCCCCAGTAAAACAGGCCCATCCCTAACTTTGTGGGGCTATTAACAGGACAGTTACACCCCTGTTTATGAAACTGGGACTCTGGGAGGTTTCTGCCCTAGACATATCTGTGCTCACTAAAAGGCTAGAGACTGGAAATGTATAACGACGTGGGAAGGATGCTGCAAGGAAGAGGAAACCAGATTGGACATGATTATCCAAGCCACGATAGATTACACGTATTCTTCAATGTCTCCAAATGCAAATTCCCAGAACTCGATTTTGAGATGGCCGTGTGTGTGTGTGTGTGTGTGTGTGTGTGTGTGTGTGTGTGTGACACACTCTTGTTCTTTCCAACGTCGAGCTGCACCTCTCAACCACCACTTGCAGCCATTTTTTGCAGAAATGTCTTCCGTCTGCACCAGTTATACCAGGGAGTCCTCATCCATGTCTTGGGAATGTCTTAAACATCTGGATTAAAAGCTACAGCTGTGGTTTTAGGATCCTAATGGGATTCTTACTGTATGTTTTTTATTTTGTTTTCCTGTATTGAGTGCTCTATCCATATATATACCTGCAGGCCAGAAGAGGGCACCAGATCCCATTACAGATGGTTGTGAGCCACCATGTGGTTGCTGGGAATTGAACTGGGGACCTCTGGAAGAGCAGTCAGTGCTCTTAACAGCTGAGTCATCCTCCCACCCCGACCCCATGAGATTTTTCCCATTAATTTATTTATTTATAAACTTTGCACCTGATCATTGCTCCCCACACACACACAGTCCCTCCCCACATTCCCCTTTTCCTTCTGCTCTGAGAAGGTGGGGCCCTCCTGCCCTCAGGTTACCCCTATCCTGGCACATCGAGTCTCTGCTGGATTAGGCACACCCTTTCCCACAGGAGGCCAGCCAAGGTGGCTCGCTAGGGGAATGGAATTCACAGTCAGGCAACAGATTTAAGGATTATCTCTCCTCCAGGGGACCTGCATGAAGGTACAGTTGGACATGTGTGTGTGTGTTGCGGGGGGGCTAGGTCCAGCTTGTTCTTTGGTTGGTGATTCAGTCTCTGACAGCCCCCAAGGGTCCAGGTGAGTTGACTCTGTTGTTCTTCCCGTGGAGTCCCTGTCCCTTCCCCGTCCCTCGATCCCTCCCCCAGGCACCATCCAATGTTTGGCTGTGTGTCTCTGCATCTGTTTCAGCCAGCTGTTGTGTGGAGCCTCTCGGAGGACAGCCATGCTAGACTCCTGTCTGCAAGCCTAACGGAGGATCATTAACAGTGTCAGGGATTGGTCCTTGCCCGTGGGATGGGTCTCGAATTGGACCGGTTTTTGGTTGGCCAGTCCTCAGTCTCCGCTCCGTCTTTGTCCCTGTGTTTCTTGTAGACTGGACAAATCTTGTGGGTGGGTTGGTGTTTTTATTGCTCCACTGAGAGTCCTGCCTGGCTACAGGAAGTGGCTACTTCAGTCTCCATATCCCCACTGCTAGGAGTCTCAGTGAAAGTCACCTCCACAGACTTCTCAGAGCCTCCCATCCCAGATGCAATGCCTCCCCATCCCCACCAGCACAGCCACTGATCTCTATTCATTCTCCTGACCCTCTACCCTCTCTCCTGTCTCTCCCCACTCCTCATCCTGCCTCCCACTCCCTCGCCACCCCCTCTCCCATCCAGTTCCAATTGCCCACTTGACTATTGTGTTCTCCTTCTAAGTGAGCTTGGAGCATCCTTGCTTGGGCCTTCCTTCTTGTTGAGGTTCTTTGGCTCTGGGAATTGTTCCACAATATTTGGAGAAGCTTTATTCATAATAGCCAGAAGCTGGAAATGACCTGGATGTCTCTCAATTGAAGGATGGATACAGGAAACGTGGTTTACACTATGTGATACTGCTCAACTATTAAAAACAAAATCATCACGAATTTTGCAGGCAAATGGGTGGAATCAGAAAATATCATCCTGAGTGTGGTAACACAGATCCAAAATGACATGCATGTCATGTACTCACTGATAAATGGATATTAGTCATAGTATACGAGATACCCTAGCGAGATTTTTAACATGGGAGCTTATCAGAGCCATTGCGCCTACTCTGAGCTTTGCTAAGCTCGGAGTCTGTACTTCCCAAGGGTTTAGGCATTCTAGGCCACTTAAGCATCTAAACTATATTCAAATCAATAAATGGCCTCTAGCATATTTAAGCAATCACACCTCAGAACTTTGAAATGTCCTAATTGGAAAGGCACATCTCTTAAAGTGACATATTTTTATAAGAATGCATATGCTGGACATTAAAGAAGAGCTAAAAATGTATATACTATTTTTTTTAATGTATGGCTTATCTCATGATTCTACCAAGGCTTTACCTTCCACACATAGAGTCCCAGTTGCATTTAGAGTTTTCAGGTGGACTGCGCACTAAAAGAAAGATGTCTTTGGGTGTGAGGAAACAACAACAAGAGCTGTGACAAGAATATCTCGCTGATGTTTTCAAGACAACTTTGAGTTATGTGTTTTGTGTGTGGCTTGCCTTTGTTCCCCCCCCCCCATTCATTTAACTTTTTATTATTTTTTTAATCAAGTATCTTATCAGCACGGCTTGATGTATCCTGAGCTGGGAGGAAGGAGATGGGAGAAAAGATTTGTGGCTGATTTTTTTTTTAATAACAACGGAGATGTGCCGCACACACTGTAGGCAAATAATAAATATTTATTGAATTCATTTAAATTGAGCCAGAACAAGGACATGTTTCTGATGGTTGAGATAGGTGTTGCTATGGTAGCTGGTCCTGGAGGCGGCAGGGAAAGAAGCAGAAGATAATTCAAAATGAGAAAACGGAAGCAAAATGAAAAGAAAGGGATTTTAGATACGGACGCAACACAAAGATGATTTGTCAGAGACAGGGACACAGCAAGCAGCCGTGACACTCCCCGTCTAGGTTCAACAGTGAGACACTAAGCCCAACCTACTCCGCTCTAATATTTTCATCTAGAACACATTGCTTTCTCACACCTCCTACGCACACGGTGATGGCTGTGAAGAGACTATGGAAGCCAGAAGGGTTGTGAGATCTCCCTCCAAAGGTCCCTGTGCTTCAACATTTGGTCCACAGACGATTGTACTGCGTGGGGAGGTTGTGTGTGGAAGCTCTGGGAGGTGGAGCCTTGCTGGAGAAAGGAGGTCACTTGGGGTGGAGGAGTCTGAGGTTCACAGCTTAGCGCTGCTTCCTGGTTGTCTCGAAGGTAGGGAAGCAGCAGCTTGCTCCTGCTGCCACATGCGGTCAGGTGTCTCTGGGCCACAGCAGCGGCTCTACCCGCTTCTCAGCACCAGGTTGTTGCGTTAGCTATTTCTCCCCTATCCGTGACCGTATGCTTTCCAAGATGCAAGTTAAGGAAGGATGGGTTGACCTTGGCTCGTGGTCAGTCGTGGTGGAAGAACACAGAAGAGGCAGCACTTTTATCATGAGTTGGTACCGTTGCCAATTCAATGTAGGACTGTTACCAAGGCTTGGAGATACCTGACCGTGTGGCTATGGTCCCTAAGCCTCCAGAGCTGGTCCACAGAAAGACTGTCAGAGTGTCTGGACCTGTGGACTTCAGAATCCCTAGAATGCTGTGAGTGGACTGTAACAAGCCACTCCTGTGGAAGTTCGAGAGGCCAAGTTGATGATAGAAATGTGGGTAATGAAGGCCAAGTTCATGGAGATCCAGAGGGGAACAGGGGTAGTATTGGGACCCAGATAGAGGCTATTTGTGTTACATTGTAGCAAAGAAACTGGCTACATTCCGTTAGTCCTGGAAATCTGAGTAGTGTTGAATTTTAAAGGGATGAACTAAATTGTTTGATCGAGCCTAATTCAAGATGTTACGACATGTAGGCTGTGCCATGGTCACTGTCCACAGCTCTTAGCCAAGTTTACAGTGAAACAGAACAGAAAGCAGAGTGAGCAAGAAGACGAAAAAATGTTCCTTTGGCAGGGGAAGAAGTCTGAGAATAAGCACAGAATGGGTAAGGTGGTACAATGTATCAGCAATTGTTAGAGGTGAGGGCCATTAAAGAGAAAACATATACTTGCATTGAGATAGCAGGAAAGGTATCCTGAGTGAACCTCAGGTGAATTCATACCAGTCCAGAGCTCTAAAGGGTAACAATTATTTGGAAGGAGAAGATAGGAAGGTAGGGTCTTGAAAAGATAGAATCTATCAATATCCTGATAGAGAATGGCTGCCCAGGGACTGGTTTTATAGACGCAGCTGGAAATGTACCCAAAGCTCCCTTGGTCCAAGACAGTGAAGATAACATCTCAACCAGACTGTACAGCCCGATGTCATCTATACGGTTTTTGGCTTTGCAAGCATGCAAAATGTAAATGCTGTAAAGTATGGAGACCTATATAAAGGATCCAGAAAGCTGCTGGGACCAAGCAATGCATATCAGGGTCAGAACCTCTGTCTGCAATGAGTTCTGGAGCAGGCTTTGTGAAGCTGATAAGGTGACGTTGACATTTTAAGGAGAATCCAGGATATGGGGGATGCCGCAAATGCGGGACATCACAGACAAAAGCTGCAGGGACTTAGTAGAGTCAGCCTAAATGTGTTGGTTGGGTTTTTGTCACCTTTACACAAGCTAGAGTTATGTGAGAAGAGGGAACCTCAGCTCAGGGATTGTCTCAGGCATAGCCTGCAGGGGGCACTGGTTAATGATTGATGTCGGAGGTCCCTGCCCACTATGGGTGGTGTCATCCTTGGTGGTAGTCCTGGGTGGTATAAGAAAGCTGGTTGAGCAAGCCACATGGAGCAAACCTTTAGCAGTGTCCTTCGTTGCTTTCTGCTTCAGTTCCTGCCTCCAGGTTCCTGTCTTGAGCTCTTGTCCTGTCGTTCCTTGATAACAGCCCGAGATATGGAAGCCAAATAAACCCTTGCTTCTCCAAGTTGCTTCGGTTGTGACTTTTATCCCAGCAGTAGAAAGCAAATTGGGATACCAAGAAAGAGTCCATACGTGCTCTTGATGTGCCTAGGCAATACTACTGCCATCCCTGGGTGTTTGACGTGGAGTTTCAAGGCTTGGTGTTTTTCCTGCTGGGTACTGGTCTTTGGTCTGGTCTTTCTTCATTATTTGTTCACCACTCTTCTTGTTGCAGAGGCAAAGTATATAATGAAAGCAATTTAAGAAAGGACAAGTTCATGTTGGCTCACAGTTTGAACGCGCAGTCACTCATGGTGGTGACATTGTGGTGGTGGAGGCAGCTGGTCCATGCTGATGTTCTCCTGCCTTTCTCCTTTTTTTCTCTTTATTTATTCTGGGATTCTGTTGTATAACAAAACTTTTCCTGAGGAGATGTTACCCATATCTACTCACCCCAGGTAAGGAGCCATGACAGACCCAAGAATGGACACCACCAAAATCCAACATGATGAACCAATGATAATTGAGGTTATTTACAGGAATGTGGGTGAGGGGTTACTTACTTACTTACTCTCTGAGAGCTGCATCAGCAGAGCCCACTCTAGCATCTCACAAAGCTGGGAACCTGGAACACACTGTACAGCCTGGAGAGGCTTCCACACATTGGGGAGAGTCCTTTTTTATTTTTTATTTTTTGGTTCTTTTTTTCGGAGCTGGGGACCGAACCCAGGGCCTTGCGCTTCCTAGGCAAGCGCTCTACCACTGAGCTAAATCCCCAACCCCGGGAGAGTCCTTTCTAAGCCACCAGTCTTAACCCCCTGCCAGGCAACTTAGCTGGCTTCTGCTTCTTCCAGAAAGCTGGTCTTGTCTCAGAGTCTCCTTTGTAGCTTGGCTTTTCTGTTCTGTCAAAGAGAGGCCTACTGAATCTGGTCAGCTTCAGGGCCTCCCTGAAGCCATTTCTACCTTCCTGTTTAAAGAGCTTCCCTGCAGGATAGAACATTTCAATCTGAGAGGAGATTTACATAACCGACTCCAGCTTGTGGATGGTGCCATCCACACTCAGGGTCTGCTGCCTGTCTAGTTATATGTCAACTTGACACAAGCTAGAGACATTTGGGGACAGGAAACCTCAGTCGAGAAATGTCCCCACCAGACTGGCCTGTGGGCACAACGGTGACACACTTTTTTAAAATTAGTGATCTAAGTGGGAGGAACCATATCACCGTGTGTCTAAAGGCTCCGGCTGAGAAAGTCTTGGGGGAGCAAACCAGTAAGTAGCACCCCTCCGTGGCCTCTGCATCAGCTCCTGCCTCTGGGTTCCTGCTCTGTTTTTCTTCATTGATGAGATACGGTACGGAATGTAACCTGAGATAATGCCCCAAGTTGCTTTTGGTCCTGGTGTTTTATCACAGCGATACAAACCTAAGACACAGGGTGAGCCTTCCCTCCTTAATTAAACCTCTCTGAACACACCCTCGCTGACGCATCCAGAGGGAATCCCCTGGGTAAATCTAAATGGAGTCAGGTTGACAATGAAGATCTACCCAGCCCAGTGTCCAGGGGATGCTGCTGGTCCCGGATGCTGGAGCCGCACAGTCTGGAGTTTGCTCTGCTCCGTTACGGTCTTGTTTGACCTGATCTTTCTCTGCGTGCTCCCTTTCCTCTCTTTGGGAACAAGGATGTTTGGTCTGTGCCACTGTGCCTCGGAAACACAGGATTTGTTTTTCATTTGTTAATTGTGCAGGGCCTCACTGTTGAACCGTTGTCTTGCATTTCAGAAGAGGCTTTGGGTCTTGAACAAAACTGAAAGACTCTGAATTCATTTTGCACTAACTGTTGTCAAGGCTGTCCCTGTGGTCACAGCCAGATTCCATTCACTAAGAAATATCACTTACATGAAAGATGATGGTTACCCTGTGCATGGCCGACTTGACTGTGTCTGGAATGAACCACAATCCAGAACTGGAAGGCTCACAATTGATCCAGATCTTGAGGCTGGGAGATACAAGTTTCTGACCTGGATCTTGGCCTGGAGATCTTGAGGCAAAGTGGCTATGAATCCCAGGCCAGGAGATCTCTTAGTTCAAGGTCATCTGGGACAAAGCAAGTCATGGTGGTACACACCTTTAATCTGGGCCACACCTTCCGCTGGAGACCTATATGAGGACATTGGAAGAAGGAAGAGCCTCTCTCTTTATCACCTACCTGCTTGCCTTGTGGGGTTGAGCAACTGTTAGATCCTTGGACTTCCGTTCACAGTTGCTGCTGACCAATGTTGGGGAGCTGGACTACAGACACATCAACGAATTCCCTTACTATATAGAGACTACCCATAAGTTCTGTGACTCTAGAGAACCCTGACTAATACACCCTGGAAGCCCTGCCTCCTCCTCCATGACATTCCATTTCCTGACGCTTCTGCATTCTTACACATCTCATTACCTGTAGCAAGGCTCATGGAACCACAACCAGAGCGAGAGGGCACAGCATCACACGCCACACAGGGAACAACAGTCTTATCAGACACCCCCACACCCCGTGGGCGCTCCACTCCCTGTGTGTGCTCCACCACCAGGATGTTCACCTTAGTGGCAGGCCTTGCTACCCCCCACCTTGTATAAAGTATGTTTTACTTGGGGTGTCCTACAACTGGCTGTTTTTCATAATATCTTTGTTACTTCTTGTCTCCCCGAATATATAAAATTTATCACCAGCCTGCCGATTTTCAGAAACTAGAAAAGTCGGTGGGGGACATGACTGGAGCCTCATTGCATCACATGGCAAAGACTGAACTCTTAAAAAAGATTGCATTTTCTAATCCATTATGATCTACCTTTACATATGATTACATCACCCCAATAACATTTATCTGTAATGGCTTTTCCTGTTTTCTGTTCTGTTCTACTCCGTGTTATGTACTTCCTATTTCCTTTCCATTATTTCAACACTTCCTCTTAGATTTTGATTTTTGAACTGTTTCTGGTATTGTGACATACATTTCTCTTCAGACGAGAACCCTCCTGCCTCCCCCTTCAACATAGCTATACCAACCACGTATGTTACTGTACTTCGAGTGGTAGACTTTCGTCCTCATTTCTTAACGGATACCCTTTAATCCTGTGTCAGTTTCCTGTTGCCACTGTTGTAAATCGTTGGCAACTCTGCGGCTGGAACTTCCTCTTTTCCACAGCAATCCCCTCTGGCATGGCTGCTGCTCCAGGTCTCAGGGTCGGTGCTGACAGGGCTGTGCACGTTTCTGGAAACTGCAGATGGCCATTCCTAAGCTAACCCAAGTTGTTGACCAAATTCAGTTTCATGTGGGTATGAGACTGAGGCCATGATTCCTTCTTGGCCATTTGCTGGGGGCCGTTCTCAATGTTTAAAGCCCACCCCTGTCCCTTGAATCTTTCTGCATCCTCAAAGAAGAGCTGCCCTAAGCCTTGACACACCTCATAATCTCCCTGATATCTTCTTTAGCTTCATCACCCCTCTGATCCCCTCTGTTCCTCCCCCCCCCCTCCAGCCAGAATTTCACTTCTTCCTGGACACGACTGATTAGGGTTGTCCCATCCATATCATCTAAGACGATCTACTTAAGTTCAGTTGATTGGTATCTTCAATTCCATCTGCAAAGTGTCTTCACAGCAATGCCTAGACTGGCCTTAGACTGCATAATTACAGGATAGAAATATTCAGGGAGTGACAACCTGTGGACTTATGCCTGCTATCGTTTTTCTCTAATCTATTCCTATGACAACAACTAGAATGGACTTCAGAGGACTACTGATACTTCATTGTCTTTCATTTCAGTCAGCGTAAGCAACAAAGACCTTCTGAAGCACTACTCAATCTCACCAGACGTCTGCTCTGTCCCAGCACCTGACCTGGTTCATGTCTCGACACTCTTTCTCAACTCCATGGTCATACGGCTAGAGCTTTGTGACTCTTTACTCTCCTCAAAGACCTTCTGAAGCACTACTCAATCTCACCAGACGTCTGCTCTGTCCCAGCACCTGACCTGGTTCATGTCTCGACACTCTTTCCCAACTCCATGGTCATACGGCTAGAGCTTTGTGACTCTTTATTCTCCTCAAAGACCTTCTGAAGCACTACTCAATCTCACCAGACGCTGCTCTGTCCCAGCACCTGACTTGGTTCATGTCTCGACACTCTTTCTCAACTCCATGGTCATATGGCTAGAGCTTTGTGACTCTTTACTCTCCTCAAAGGTCAAGTTCCTTTGTCCTGTCTTGACCCCTTTTTCTCTTCAGTAGTCAGTTGTTCAGGGTTCATGAGTCTGTAAGTTTTTATTTCCACTGTTTCTGTTGTTATTGGTATCCACCATTATCCATGGTGGTCAGATAGGATACAAGCTATTATTTCAATTTTCTTATATTGGTTTGGACTTGCTTTGCATCCGAGTATGCAGTCAATTTCAGAAAAACTTCTATGAGATAGTGAGAAGGAAGTATATTCTTTTGTGTTTGACTGGAATGCTCTGTAAATATGTTAGGCCCATTTGGTTTATAACCTCAGTTAGCTGCAGCAGTTCTCTAGTTTTTGTCTGGACGCCTGTCTAATGGCGAGACTTGGGTATTGAAGTCTCCCTCTATCAGTGTGTGAGAGTCGATATGTGATTTAAGCTGTCCCTAAACCTTCTAAGAACTTGGGTACCTGAAGTGGAAACTTAAGGGTACTTTGGAAAGTCAGTTGTGATGGATGGTGTTTTGCTGGGACAAACACATGAAGGAATGTTTTTACTGAGGCAGACACAGGTGAAAGGATGTCCCTGCTACAGCAAGCACTCGAAAGGACACGTGATGAAGGACTCTTCGCTAACGACACACAGGTATTGGTCCGCCTTACATTGCATAGTTGAGCTGCATTTGTCAGGACTCCATAGCCAGAAAGCACCAAAAAACTCCTGGTGATGTGCTGCAGTTTCTCGCCGCTTCCACGGACTTGGTTGGTTGGCAGTGATGTCAGCTGAGACTGACTTACTTGGAGTTTTGCTAACTTAGACCCACATGCCGGGGTGAGACCTGTGAGGGACACATGATGTTTGGAGGGAGTATGAATAGAACTCAACAGTCTGAGAGAGGCTTGACTAGGCTTGCTTACAGAGATAGCTGTGCAACACTTGTTGGTCTCCCATCTTCGCTGATCTTTACTTCATTGAGAGGCATAGTTGAGAACTTTTCCTGGTGTTCCCGATGACCCTGGTCCCTCCTGCAACTTGTGCTGATTCAGCTGGAACTTGGCTGTCTCTGCCAGGTTGTGCCACTTCTGCTGCTCTCCTGACACTATTGAACAGGACTTCTGGTGCATCTGTGAAGTCTTTGCTGGTGGCTCAAGTTGCTGCTGCTGACCTGAGAACTGAACTGATTTCCTGACAATGCAGATGGGATTTGCTCCAAAGAACCATTTCTAAACAGATCCACTTTCCCCATATCCTTTCTTTTCCACTACCTTTGGTGGGCGATGGGCCAGAAGGGAGGTTACAGTATTGAAGAACCATCATTACAAATAGGTTTTGAAAAAATTAATTACATGTACACTTGTGTTTGGTGCACAGATGTTAAGAATTGCAATGTCCTCTTGATGGATTTTTCCTTTGACATGTACGTAGTATCCTTCCCTATCACTCTTAAGTAATTTTAGTTTGATGTCTATTTTGTCAGATATTTAAATGGCCACACTGGTTCACTTCTTAGGTCTCCTTGCTTGGAACATCTTTTTCCATCCTTTTACGCTGAGGTGATTTCTATCCTTGGTGTGAATGTTTCTTAGTTGCAGAAGAGGAATGGATCCTGTTTTTGCAAACCTTCTGCTAGTCTGTGTGTTTTTATCAGGCATGGAGACCATTGATGTTGAGAGAAAGACATCAATGACCAATAATTGTTGATTCCTGCCTCTCTCTCTCTCTCTCTCTCTCTCTCTCTCTCTCTCTCTCTCTCTCTGTGTGTGTGTGTGTGTGTGTGTGTGTGTGCGCGCGCGCGCACGCGCGCGCCCACGCTCACGTGCTTTCCTAGTATTGACTTTGCTGGTCTGACATTTATTTTCTGTTTCCTTTTATGCAGTTAACTTCTTTAAGCTTGAGTTTACCTTTTAGTACCTTCTGTAGAGCTGGATTTGTAAATAGATATTGCATACATTTGGTTTTTATCATGGAATGCCTTAGTTTCTCCATCTACTGTGATTGAAAGTTTTGCTGGGTATAATAGTCTAAGCTGCTACCTGTGGTCTCTTAGATTCTGTAGCACATCTATGTAGGCCCTTCTGGCTTTTAGAGTCCCTACTGAAAAGTCAAGGATTAGTCTAATAGGTCTGCCTTTACATGTTACTTGATCTTTTCTCCCTTGTAGCTTTTAATATCCTTTCTTTGCTCTGTACATTTAACGTTTTGATTGTTGAAGGGTCTTTCTTTTATGGTTCAGACTATTTGGTGCTTTGTATGTTTCTTAAACTTTGATGGGTATCTCCTTCTTTAGGTTAGAAAGTTTTCTTCTATGATTTTTTTGAAGATGTTTTCTATGCCTTTGACCTGGATTTCTTCTCTTCCCTTTATTCCTATTATTCTTAGTTTTGATCTTTTCATAGTGCCTCAGATTTCCTGAATGTTTTGGTCCAGGAGTATTTTTAGATTTTCCTGACTGAGATATCTATTTTTCTATCATGTCTTCAATGCCTGAGATTCTCTCTTCTGTCTCTTGTATTCTGTTAGTGATGGTTGCCTCTGAGGTTCCTGTTCAAGTTCCTCAACTTTTCATTTCTAGATTCACCTCAGGTTAGGTTTCTATATTGATTCTATTTTTTTTACTTTTAGGTCTTGAACTATTTTATACATTCCCTTTGATGTTTTATATTTTTATAGCTGTCTTTAAGGGATTTATTCATTCCTTCTGTAAGGATCTTTATCATAGTCATAAAGGCCATTTTTAAAGTCTTTGTCCTGTGCTTCAGCTGCGTTGCAATACTCAAGCCTGCTGTTTTAGGGTTGCTGGGTTCTACTGGACACATATTGCCTTGACCATTATTGTGTTTTTATGCTGGTGTGTAGGCATCTGGGTTTTGGAAGATTGTAATTCTAAGTGTTGATATCTGGTTTTGTCTTCGTTGGGTGGGTGTTTTGTTCCTTGGCTTCTGTCAACCTCTCTGGTTCTTAGGAAAGTGTGGTGTTTGTGTGCTACCTGTAGGAAATTCTCCTGACAGGTGTGACCACTGGAGGTTCCAGGTAAAATGTACTTCTAAGTACTCGGTCTACTGGAGGGAGGAAATCAGGGCGTTCCACCAGGATCTACCTAGTCCCCTGGGAATGGGGGCAGAGATCAAGGAGAGGCTATAGCAGAAGGTAGGCTGCAGATCTGGGGATGAGACCGGGTGATTGGATGTGGAGAAGCAGAAGGAGAGATGAAGATCTGTAGCTAGCCTACCTGCTTCCTTGGCTTAGTGGCTTGCAGGTCCCCAGAGATTGGGGGTTTAGGATAAAAATAATGAGAGGAGAAATGGAAGTTGTGGGGAAGATGTATGTGACCTACTGGAGGTGGCCATCAGGGAGGGAAAGGAGCCTCAGCAGGTGATCACTTTCCCTGTGGGTTCCTGGGGATCGCCTGCTGGATTCGTGGATTGGGATAAAGCAATTGGGGGGGGGCAGGTGCAGGGGGTTTAGGAGGGGAAGAGCTGTATGTTCCACTCAATAGGAGGCAAATGGGAAAGGTTTCTCCAGAGCAGGGGATAAGGCTTGAGAATTTGACCTGGAGTTGCTGAAGGAGAGAAGTGAAGATCTGCAGTTGGCCTATGTGCTTCCTGGTCTGGAGTGGTATTTGTTATCCTCTAAGATTTAGTCTAAGTGCAGCTTCTTTGTGGGTGACAATCCCTGATGCCATAAAGTTTTATTTGTTCAATGAGTCTCTTGTTCTTTTTCTTCGTAGCATTGACCATGGTGTATAATTATAGGATTAGTGTGGGGATGGGAGAGTTCCTGGAATTGGTTGCAGTGAGTCAGAGCTTAATGGGGTTAGTTTAATATTAGGTTCGTGTGCTAGTCTGTGTCCCATGAGAAACAGATGCCAAATCGGTGAGGATTTTAGTAGAAGGATTATCTAGGTGAAAGGGAAAGAGAAGGAACTGGAGCTGGATGGAATAGCTGTCAGCGCCAAAGAGGGAAAGAAGTTGGGTAGGAGCATTTAAATTCTGGAGCAAGGGAGAAGCTCTTAAATCAAAGGCAGAGCCCTAACCTTATCCTTCCTTCCATTCACCCCTCTCTCCTTCCCTCCCTCCATCCCTTCCTCTCTTCCTTACTTCATTTCTACCTTCTTCTCTTTCCTTCCTCCCTCCCTCTCTGCCTCCCTCCTTCCCTCTCTAGTGTCTACTCTTCCCTTTAAGTGGGCCCTCCTGCTTTTCTGCCAGGCGACAGTATCAGAGAGCCAAGTCAACGTATGCTTTCATGCTTTCATTGTCAATTTGACACAGCCTAGTCATCAGAAAGCAAAGTCTCCATTGAGGAGCTGCCTGGATCAAAGGCCTCTGGGTATACAATGACATTTGTCTTGATTACTAATTATGGCAGGAGGACCTAGCCCACTATGGGGGCTACCATATCTAAACACATGGTCTTGGGCTACATGACAAAGTTCGCTAAACATGAGCCTGGCTAAGGGAGTCAGTGCACAGTAGCCTCCATGGCTTCTGCTTATGTTCTTGCTCCAACTTTTCTCAATGACAGACTGTGACCCAGAAGGTCTATGGCCTACTGGAAAAGGGAGCAAGGCTAGGAGGAGATCTGTAACAGTCTTGGTCCAAGAAGGTCCAAGAATCAAATAAACCCTTTCCTCCCCTAAGCTGTTTTGGTCAGTGTTTGATCCGAGCAACACAATCAAACCAGAGTCAGTGGTTTCTCAATTAACAGAGAAACCAAATCAAATTATGCAAAAGGGGGAAGGAAGTAACTAGTGTTGTTTGTGATGAGTTTTGTCTACTTGCCATATGAGAGAGGCTGGAGGAACCACGAGAGTTTGCTCCATTAGTCAGAAACTCGGTGGTGAGCTCTGTTGGGCAGGGGCTCTTTAGACTTGGCACAAAGGCAAGGATGCATCTGTTCGGTTCTTGCATTGAACAGACATTTGAAATGATAATTATTCGACTGTTCATGGTCCAACACAGAACACTGTGCTAGATGATGCTCTCCCAGTGCCATCCAGCTTTGGTGAACCTTACCAACGTCAGTGTGTTGTTCAACAGAGCCAAAGCCAGGGAGACTTCCTGGTGATTTTAGATGTGGTTTCTGACCTATCTGGGCTTGGTTCCCTCATCTCTAAGACAGGGAAAATATTTCTCATTAAGGAGTTACAGAAACAATTGATGAGCTAATTATAACACATTTTGCCTGAAGACCAGCCACACAGAACTGGATAATAAAGGCCGCTCTGTAATTGCAGTCTTTTGAAGGCTATCACAAACCCTGTGCACAATTTGCAAGTTAACTTTTCAAATTGGTTTTGTTTTCTTTCCTTGCAGGGTGGTACTCGGAGAAGGCTGTGAATCAGAAGCCAGGCAGGCAAGTGTGGACTGCCTATGAGGTGGACATTTTGATAGGCTATGTCAAGACAGGATTGGTACTAATCCTACCACACACGGTGCTTCAAGCTCAGAAATGTCAGCATTGGGCACCACATGGAAGGGGGAACCACAGAAATGCAGCAAAACACCAAGGGGATTTATGGGGCTGGAAGTACGCTGAAGATGTCTTAGCCTTTCCAGGGTCTCTCCAGAAACCCAGAATCATTCTGTTTATGGGAAAGCAGAGAAGAATGGCATAGAGCAAGGCTAAGGGCAGGCTAAAGGCAGGCTAAGGCACTAGGAGCTTGGAAGGAGTGGGAAGCCCTAAGATGTTTTAGAGATGGAAACAATGTTACTCTGACTTGTATTTTACAGGCTACTCTGGAAAGGTGTGGACTGTCACTTTCATCTGTCCTTTGTCGCACTTCTGTTTGAGTTACTATGTGCCATTTTTTCTACAAAGGAGAACCATCAATAAAATGAACATCACCAGAATGAAAAGCTTTTATTCACTGAAAGGTGTGAAGGTGAGGAAAAGCCACAGGCTAGAAGGCAACATTTGCAAACCCCAGAACCAATGGATTAGTGTGTCTTCGAAGAAATTTCAAAACGTAGACTAAAGTCATCAACAAAATAATCAAATGGGCTGAAGGACCAGGGATGCAACTCAGAAGCGGTGACCCCATGGTGACCCATTCCCTCCTCACTCCCACCCTTCCTACAATAGTTACAGCACACTGCTACACCAGGCTTTGACTTGGGCTCTGGGGATCTACACTTAGGTCCTCAAGCTGGTGTGGTGAGCGCTTTACCCTCTGAGTTAGCCATTTCCTCCACCTCCCCCAACCCCGCCCCTGTGACACAACATTTCTCAGAAGTGAAAAGTAGATTAGCAGTCTGTGGCCCTGGGAGCAGGGGAGATGGGTGTTTTTGTAAAGGACAAAGTGAAGGATTCTTTTAGTGTGGGAACCTGGTTGGTGCTGTGGACTCGGTGCTGCCTGGGTGATAAGACTCTATAGGGCTAAGAACTTACACTGGATGAGATAGATACTTTTGCTGGCAAAGACACATCTTTGAAGAACGTCCTGCTTTGTTTAGGCATCTCAGAGGTGAATGCTAGGGACATAGGCTTCAGGTCCCATCCTAGAAATGAGTGAAGGAAGTGTCCTCGGGGTGGGGTACCAGCCACTTGTTTCTCAACAAGTACATCACACTTAACGCTGCCACGCTTGATGGAGTTTGAGGATGAGTGGATTGGGGGGATAGGACGGGAGAGGAAGTGAGGGAGACGGGATGTTTGTATTCTCTGTCAGCAGACAGAAAGGCCTTCCTTCCCAGGTGTACTTCCATTAAAAACAGGATGTGGCAAAGGGAAGCTAGGAGTGTGGCTTCTGTGGGATAGTGTCTATCAGCCCTGCTCCAGGGCCTCACCTGCACACCCAGATGGCCAGATCAATTAGCTCCTTAACAGCAGGGCTGCATGATTAACCGACTGATCAATCAGAAGGCACACAAGGAAGAGAGCCCACGGTTGGCATTAGATAAGTCAGCAGCATTAAGCAGTACCTACTGTGTGTTCATAACTGAGCAGACACCGGTCTAAGAAGGAATTCATATGAGAGAGCCAAGTGCCTAGCTTTCAAGAGCCTCTGACCTAGGACCAGAGCAGAAGCCATCTTGCCAACAGTTCCCTCACACATGTGAACTCTCCTGCTCCATAACCGACTTTCAGTTGCCTGTTGAAGCAACTCTGCTCTTGTGAGGGTTCTGGAATGTGAGAGCAGTGTTTGGCTTCTTGGCTTCCTTCTATTCCTAGCTATGATTTGAGATGGGGCTGTGGACATTGAGGGAAGCAGTAAGCTCAGGGTGTGCACAAAAGTGTGTGCTTAGTACCAACCACAGGCAGACGACGCACCGCTGCTCTATTTGTGGAACAGGGTGAAGGCTGGCAGGGGACCAGACAGGCCTGGCTTGTCCCTGAAGCTACTCATGGAAAACTGGAAGGCATCTACTCAGTTGCTCTTCTCACAAATCAGTCAGTGAAATATGCAAAGTTGTTAATACATTTCAACACGTTAATGCAGAAAATTATAATGCGTTCAACATGTTAATGGGAGACGGACAGATCTTGAAGTTTTCTCTCTGTTGATAGTTTTGTGAGATCTGAAGTTTCTCACCAACTTCTGACCTTAGGAAGAGATACTGTGATATACAGGGATGAACCTGAGTGTTGGGGTCTAGCAGTCTTGGGAACACAAACCAGTTCCTTCCTCTCCACATTGCAGATGGATTCTCTCTTGGCATAGTGTGCCTGAAAACTCTGATCTGTGGAAGCCCCTCTGCTTCCTTGTGGTCCCTTTTCTCAGATGCTCCCAACAGCATAAAGTTAGCCCTTCAGAGGTTGAGTCAGCTCTACCCTGCTTGCCAAAAGCACTTAAGGCTCCTTTTATGGTCTGAAAAATGATACTCGTGTCTGGAGAGCATCCAAGTCACCAAGATACTCTAGCTCATGTCTGGCAGCTCTGTAGATAACAGAAAACAAAACGTTCGAGAGAACAAAATTATCGTCGTCTGCCTCAGAGGGCGCAGCAAAAATACCGACTACTTAGACCAGTGGGACCAAAGTCTTCTGGAATATAGAGTTAGAATAAGAAGAGAAAGTAGGGGACCGACTGCTCGTGGCAACCGTAAGGGTAAAACTGAACTTGTGGGCTAGAGAAGAGGTGTGGAAGAAGTACGGGCCACACGAGCCTGTGGATCTGAATGTGGATTGCCAGAAACTACATAAAAAGCCAGGCATGGAGGCATAGGCCTGTAATGCCAGCATTTGTGGAGACAGGTAGATCTATGAGGCCCACTAGCAGCCAGCACAGCCAAATGCACGAGCTCGGTGCTCCATGAGCAGCCCTGTCTCAAAAAGGAAAGGTGAAGAAGAGACCTCACGTTGGGCCCTAGGCTCCTATGACTGTGTACCCACATACATGCCTATCTGTGTGCACAGTCCATATAACTAACACACACACACACACACACACACACACACACACACACACACGTTAGGGGGACTAAATTCTAAATTCTCGTTTGAGAAATGGTTTGTTGTTTTTAAAGACCACTAGCTGGGTGGTGGTGACACAGGCCTTTTACTCCCAGTACTCAGAAAGAAGGGGCAGAGGCAGACAGACCTCTGTGAATTTGAGGCCAGCCTGGGGTAAGTTCCAAGGCTACGCAGAGAAACTCTGTCTCAAAAAAAAAAAAAAAAAAAAAAAAGTAAATGTTTCTCTAAAATAGCTCTTTAAGTATTTTCTGAAAAAAATCCAGGAAACAGAGGATCTAGTTGAAACCGGTTCTACGTGACACAGTAGCTTGTAGAACTTATGTGTAGTGATCTGGGGCAGAGCGTGCACTCACCAGCAAGTTGTGGTTCCCACTCTTACTGTCTGAGCCCACCTGCTTCCCTGAGCACCAGGCTTCCCAGCCCTGGAGGCAGCTGTTTGCAGCTGTCTATTCTAATCTGATAGATAAAATTCCTGGGCTCCGAACTCAAGCTCCAATATCAGCAGTACAGTCCACATTCATCTGTCTGTCTGCTTAAATCTGCCTCTTTGGCCCCCCAAAATGTGTCTTCTGTAGTTTTTAGGGTTTTTTGTTTGTTTGTTTGTTTAATCTTTACCGTGTTTGCACCAAGAGAACCTTCCAAGAGCCTTTTAAAGAATCTGCTCATGAAACCTGACCTGCTCGGGGTCTGGGGCACAGTTCAGTGAGAGAGCACTTGGGTAGCATGCCCAAGTCTCTGAGTTCACACTCAGAACTGGAAAGAGATTGAACCGTGTTCATGATTGATACCTAGCGTGGTTTCTTTTTTCCTATTTGGACCCCTGTTGATAATGATGTTTAACTGAGAGAGTGAAGTATAGTTGACTACAACTCTTGGCCAAGCTCTCGTCAACAACGTGAGAAAGAAAACAAGTCGCCAGCACTCCAAAAGACTAACAGGCCAGGAAGCAGAGCCAGTCCTAGTGAACGGTAGGCACTGTGGCATGTGTATGCTGGCATTTACACATGAACAGGACACACACGCACGCATGCACGCACGCACGCACGTCATGTGGTGAACACACAATAATGTTTACAGCAAAAATTAACGTCAGGAGTCAGCAACATGGTTCAATGGGTAAAGGGGCTTGCAGCCAAGCCCAGTGACCTGAGTTCAATCCCTAGATGCACACAGTGGAAACAAGATAACCAACTCCCACAAGTTATCCTCTGTTGTCCCCACACATGCCCCACATACATACACATAATAAATAAATAAATAAATAAATAAATAAATAAATAAGCAAGCTAGAGTTGATATCAGAAACCCAAAGTTTATAATTTAATGAAAATGGAGCAATTAATAAATAAGAAAAGATTTGCTGCTGTAGGGTTATGGTGCCTGTGTCTGCTCTGCCACAGGGGAGGCAAGATACAGGAAGTGACTGTGCTTACCACACACTGTCGCTGGGTGGGTGTCAGGCCGTAGGGAAGCCGCAAGACACCACTCCGGGAATGGGGAAGAGCAGTCTGAGGCTTAGGATTGCCAACTCTGGCTGGTTCAGGGGTTCCCGGGCCTGCCCCAAGGCCAGGTCGCCTGGTTCTCAGGCTCTCAGACACCCAGGCACCACTGGATCCCTTGGAAGAGCTGAGAATGGAGTGGAGGACCACAGGCTGGATCTAGCCCCAGGCCAAGGGAGAAAAGAGGGGAGCCTGGGCCAGTCCTACGGGGAGAATTCTTGGCTTGTCGGCTTGAGCTTGGCTTGGTCATTTCTGGGAGCACAGAGAGGCAGGCCTTCTACAAGAGATTAGATGGTGGTTCTATAGGCGAAGGTCTTCTCCACGGCTCCTCACTGCAGATCCTGATGAGAAGAGGCAGTCCGTGGTTTTAAGGCATTTATCGTCATTGCAGAAAGTGGATGTGTAGAACCGTAGTACCCCACTTCTCAGGGTGGGCCTGAGGGTAAATACCTTTTGCAGGGAGGAGTGTCTGGGAAGGAAAGCTTATTGGCTAAGCCCTCCAGGCCTTTAGGTACCTCATTAAAATCGAGATCCAGTCTTTCCTCTACATGTGGAGGGGCTTGGGGCATTGCCCATATGACTGACGGCCACAAATGTATGGGGGGGCCTGGTGACAGGGGCCTGGTGACCAGGAACGGGCGAAACACCCACTGTCCCTTCAGGGTCTCCGGGGTTTCAAGCCTTAGGTCAACCGGGACCCTAAGTGCCTTGGCAGTCTCACATGCTGCTGGGTATAGTTTCCCACATGGTAATTAATTTTTATGTAGGAATTAATTAATTTGCTGAACATGAATTAACAAAGCAGGCAAAATGATTATAGGAATTCACTCACAGAGCAATGTGAGAAGAGCGCATACAGAAGGAAATACGGGCAATTAAGGGTGTGACCAGGCTATTCTGAGCGTGCTCCATACCACTTATTTCCATTCACACTTTTTACTGTGGAGCCTCAAGCTGCCTGGGCCAATCTCAAATGCTGAGCTCCCTCTCACTCGACCCCAGCCTCCTGACTGGCTGGGGTATGCACAGCTGTAGCTATTGTGTGATCCTGACATGAACCCTCCAACAGAGAGCTAACTCGCGATGGATATGTGGAAGAGGTTTCTGAAATGCCAACGTGGTGCAGCTGATGAGAGCCCTGCTGTCATTCAAACCCAGAGAGTCTGACCCGAGAGGTTTGTCTCAAGATTAGTATCCGGCTTCACCTAGTTAAAGAGTAGGAGGCCAAGGAACTGGGAGGTCAGCTCAGTGACAAAGACTGGAGTTCAGGTATCCAGACACCAAGGAAAGCTGGCTGCAAAAGCTCACATCTACAATCCCAGTGTCCCTATGGTAACGCGGGATGGGGAGATAGAGGCCCAGAGGCCAGCTCGTCCGGCATTTACAGCGATGAACAGGAGACTCAGTCTCAAACAATGTGGATGTTGAAGACCAAGAAAGCTGGGACTGTTTTCCCACCTCCACACAGGCACTGTGCCATGTGTTTGCTGGCATTCACACATGAACAGGACACACACACACACACACACACACACACGCACCCACGCACGCACGCACGCACCCACGCACGCACGCACGCACTAAGGAAGCAGATGAACAGAAGAAGGAAATAATTGAGAAATAAGAACAGAAACTATCTAGTAGAGAAAAGTTCCTCATAGGTGTCAGTGTGGGTCTGATGCTAAGATCATGTTCCCCAATTGGCTCATGATCTGTCAGTAAAGAAAGCCATGGGCCAATTGCTGTGTGGAAGGAAGAGGCCGAACTTCCGGGTCCCTGGAGAAAAATGCAGACAGACATAAGGGAGGGGAGTCGAGTCCGCCATGCATCTGATGAAGAGAAGTTGGCCAGTCACCTGAGATCTTGAGATGGAGTGGCTCCTACAGGTGGTCAGGGGAGTTTAGCAGGGACTAGATTTAACTGAGCGACTAAGTTAGGGCAGGTGGGAGGTACAGAGATAAGAATGTCAGCAAGGGCACAATTTTCCAGGAAGGAGATAGTAGTGCCCTACAGTTGTGCTATAAAGGCAAGTTGAAAATGAACAGCTATGTCTGTGTCTTTTATCTGGGGAATTAGTGCGGCCTGTTCCCGAACATGCAACAGATAGGTTCCAAGAAAGACTTTAAAAATCTAGGTGAATGCTTGTAAAATTTTAGAAGTGTACATCAAAGGAGGCAGGGACTGGTAAGAGAGAAGCAACGCCACAGAGTTGTCCACTGACCTCCACATACAAGCTGCGGCATATGCTCCCTACCCCAAACTCTTTTTATAAGAAAAGTTGAAAGTCAAAACAGCTACATACAGAACCTGCGAAGCAGGGAACAGCAGATGTTGATGATACAAACTTCAGCTTAGCGTTTAAGAGTCCACTGCTCAGGGAGCTGCAGAGAGGGCTCACTAGCTAAAGAGAACTTAATGCTCTTCCTGAAGGCCCAAGATCACCTCTTAACACCAATGTCAGGGGGTCACAACCACCTGCCACGCCAAACACAGAGTAGCCAGCTCTAATAACACCACAGGCATGTGCACACACATGCGTACAAATAAAGATTTTAGATGAATATTTTAAAAATATTTATTTATTAATTATTTTATATGTACACTTTTGCTGTCTTCAGACACAGCAGAAGAGGGCATCGGATCCCCTTACAGATGGTTGTGAGCCACCATGTGGTTGCTGGGATTTGAACTCAGGGTCTCTGGAAGAGCAGTCAGTGCTCTTAACCACTGAGCCATCTCTCTCCAGCCCCTAGATGAATATTTTTTAAAGAATGCTATAGTCAGGCATTTGGGCAGGGAGGGGAAAAGAGCACTTGGATATAGGAGAGTTCATAAGGTCTAGCATGCAAACACAGAACAAGTCCATGGAGTAGGGCAAGATTAAGGAGATGGCTCAGTCCACGTGGTGCTTTGCCGTGAAACCTGATGACCCAAGTTTCATCCTGAGAGCCAATGGATGAGGAGGGCACAGTGATGCTTGCTTGCAATTCCAGTATTTGGGGAGGTGGAGACGGCAGATCTATGAGGCTCACTAGGCATCCAGACTAGCCTGACTGATGAGGTCCAGGCCCCAGTGAGAGAGGCCCCAGATCAGACAAACTAATGCACAACCAAACAAACACAAGGTGGTACAGACCTTGAGGGACAGCCCCCCAAATTGACCCCTGACCCTCACAGGCATGGGGATATACACGCATGTGTGCACACCATCCCTGTCCCCCGCACCCTGCAAAAACAGGTGGCTTAAGGTGCAAGAAATATTATTATTTAAATATAACTCAGACAAGAAGTATTCTAGAATGAAGTTAAAACGGATCCAGTAGCTTGGATCTGCTACTGAGAGTCTCCGGTTTTCTATAAATAATAAAATCCCTCACTTTGTTTTCTCCCACCAAACTCAGTGTTTGGCTTTATGGCTAAAATATTTACATAATGACAGTATTAGGAATGACCTTTCAAATTACTAGGATCATCTGGGAGGTTTAAAAACCATGGCCATCTACTTTTGAAACAAAGCCACTGGACTCTAACGGAGAAAATTAATAGGTGTCAGTAGTTAGAAAGTGATTTAAGTTAACACCAGACAAAATGCCTTGTAATTACTGAGCTGGGCTGAGCTCAGGTCAAACAATCTGCTCTCCCCTCGGAAAGAGACACTTCAGTTTGACTTCTTCTTCTTCTTTTTTTTTCAGAATAATGGGAGCGTGTTCTCTTCTTGATCATGTCTCAACTATTCTTGAAAAGACAGGTACCAACACCTTCCAGAAATCCTGAGAAATTGCTAGGCAACTCTCCAAGACACAGACGGCAGCCTAGGCCAACTCAACCATCCACACAGAGTGAGTCTAAGTCATATGAAACTTTGTCTGCAGACTAAGCTTCCTGAGAAGTCAGGCCACCACTATCTCCTCCTTTGCCTCTTCTGGTTCCTGACCTTACCTGTGCCTCAGGTCCTGTGGCTGCATATGCTGAGCAGGACTCTGTACCACGAGGCTATGACGGCCTCGGCCTCTTTCTCTCCTGTTCCCTTGCATCATTCATCACGATGTCCAGGTGGCTTCTTATCAGATTATCAAAGTTCTAACAATCATCCCTAGGTGACACGTATCTAAATGTCATTGGGAGTTTTTAGCATACTTTTTTATTGATTCTGGTGAATTTCCCATCATGCACCCCAAACCCACTCATTTCCCAGTCCTCCACCCTTGTCACCCCCAAAAGAAAATTTCTGAAAATTGAAAAAAAATTCTTACAATGGAAGCTGCAGTGTGTGTGTCACAGTGATCAGATAAATCCAAAGTCCACTCAAATGATGCCATCGTGTCACCTTGCACATTGCCACAGAATTAATAAAGAATTTGGGGGTCTGGAGAGGTGACGGCTCACTAGTTAGGGACACGTGTTGCTCTTGCAGACGATTGGGTTTGGCTCCCAACGCCCCCGTGAAGACTTCAACTGACTGGAACTCCAGGTTCAGGGCACTCGATGCCTCCTTCTGGCCTCCTTGGTTACCGGGCCAGCATGTGGTACACAGGCACACATGCAGACAAATACACACATAAAATAAAATAATGTTGATAAAACATAAAATATTGTATTCTCTGCAAATATAGCTGTTCATATCCCAGATGGGTTGGAGTGGCTGACCTGACGTTCAGCGCCATGCTGGCGAACAATGACACTTTGTCCTTTTCTGTTGGCGGAAGGGAGAATGCGAGATGATTGATTTAAAAGTGAGTTCAGCTCTGCTTTGAAGTCAGATTTCTTTGAACCGGGAGTAAATTCTTACATCTAATTAGCCTGTGGTGACGTGGGTATGAGTAACATATAAATTTAGCTTTGGAGCAATGGCTGGAAGAAAAGCAGTATTTTATCTCCCGCTCCCAAGCCAGGACATAAAAATGAGTTAAATTAGCATTGGAGTTGCTGAGGGAATGAGTGCCTTAGCGGCCATGCTGCACAGCTGCCTGTTCACCTTTCGCTTCGTTTGCCAAGCGTTTATGTGGGAGATGCTGTGCCAGGCTTTGAGAAGTCAACAGGAGATGACACTGGGCGCCTGCCGTCAGGGACATAACTGTTGATAGATAAGGCTCGGATTTATCACGACCATTTCCTGTTACTCAACTGCCCCTGACTGTGGATGTGCATTTATCAAGACAGAGTTCCTTTCTGCCAAGCACCATGTCTGTGTGCAGCCAGGTCCCTCTGAAGCTGTGCACAGTTAGAACAGAAGAGCGACATACTCGTAAGTGTGGCCTATGCCGCGTGGCCATGGCTCCGAACACCACTGAATAGTAAGTGGCCCAAACCAGAGAGGAGTATGTGTCCTAGTGAATGAAGCTCCCCGAGCGTTCTCAGATGGTGAGAGTAAATGCTGGGGCAGCCATTAGCCGGGTGGGACACTGTGCTCACTTCCCCTCAAAGGACTTTACGCTACATCTTAGGCAAATGTTGAGAGACGATCTCGACCTGGAGGCAGCAGATAACGGGGAGTAAAGCTACAGGGTCAACTTAACTTTGAGTGTCGTGGTTCCATGGAGTTCTGAGGAAAGGTTAGCTCACTGTCATTATCCAAGTATACACTGTGCCGGTTACTCAGCCTCCTCCCCAGGGCACACCGCACCCCGGCAGATGGAAGTCTTCTCAACGGATGGACAGTGGGCGTCTGCCTGCAAGAGGACAAAGCAGCTCCTGTCTTTATGCTGCACGCGTGGGGGAATTCAAACGCATCCAAATGTAACACTAACATCTACAGGAAAATATAGAGAATTCAACCTTTGCAGTGTCCAGTTAGGAGAAACTTTTCCTGCATCGGGAACATAGAAAACGCATGTTCACGCCTGTAGAGCTCCGAATTCCCCCAACAGGAGCAGATTCCTTCCTGTCCTTCACTTTCGGCAGATCCCAAGTGCATTGTGGGAGTAACCCAAGACCCTCCATCATCAAGCTGGGGTTGGGGACAAGTGTTGGACAAGGATGTAGGGATAAAACAGTGGAAAAGGAAGCAGAGTGGGTCAGAAAGTGGACGCGCTGAGGGACGGCGGTGCAGTTGTTCCAAGAGGTTTGGACTTAGTTTTCCTCAAGTTTTCCCTGCAGCATCTGTGGGGCACCTGCTGTGTGCTAGGTGCTGTCTGGGCGGCTGGGGAGATGAAAAGTGCAAACGTAGGCTACGCTGTGCAGTTAGCATCTCAGGAACAGTGTAAGAGGAGGCAGCCATCCTCCCAGAGATGGGAGTGAGGCTGTCAGTGTCAGGGAGAGCTTTGGGAAGGTCTTTGGGCAAATCTGGAACACATGTTCGACACAGTCTGAATCCGTTCAGAGCTGCTGGTTTTTGGGCTTTTTGTTTTTTGTTTTTTTTTTTTTTTTAATGCCTGAAACTGGGTGATTTATAAAGGACAAAAATTCATTTCCTCTCAGCTCTAGAGCCTAAAAAGATGAAGACATCAGCATCTGGCAAGCGAAAACCTTTATTCTACATCAGCACTGGGGGGAGGGGGGAGAGAGAGAGAGAGAGAGAGAGAGAGAGAGAGAGAGAGAGAGAGAGAGAGAGAGAATGTGAACAACACCCTGGGCATCTTAAACCCTTTATAACATTAAACACATGGCGAGGCCTGACCCGCATTCTCGTGTCTCTACCCATTACACTCACGCTGACAACTAAATTTCAACAAGTGTTTTGTTTGGCTGGGGCAGATGTTCAAAGCATCGCTGGTGCTGACCGACAGGAAAGCTCAAGTAGGGCCTTGTGGCTCACGCACTGGCACAAACAAGAGCTCAGCAGTGGGAGCTAGGAGCAGGGGCTGAGACTGTTCCAGATCACCGGGGATGGCAAGTGTTTATGGTGAACAAGACCAAAGATGGGCAGGGATAAAAACGATTCAGGGATACCATCCAAACAGAACACATTGAGTTTGTAGAGGCCAATGCAGAAAAATCTGTTTTTATTTGGTATGGTGTGGGGTGGCATGGTGTGGGGGTGTCTGCACACATGTGTGGATCCGTGAGCACATGCACAGGGCAGTGTCCACTTCTGTTACTCTCCACCAGGTTTCTCGTGAAACCTGGAACTAGTTGCCGCCAGTGAGCCCGATGACCCTACTTCCCCGGCTTCGTCCCCGCAAAGCACTTGGGTGACAAGCACCCAGCCACACCTTGCTTTTTACCTCATGCTCAAATCCAAACTCAGGTCCTCTTGTTTGAGCGGCAAGCACTGTTGTTACCTGCTGAGCCATCGCTCCAGTCCCACGAACAATGTTTTAATGTGATGCTCGGTACGGCGGTTTGGAAAGACGCACATAGAATCAGTGTACAGCAGATCCGGAAGAACGAGGAGATAGCATAAAGGTCTTTTTGATGCAGAAGTGATGACAGTTAGGACTTGGTGGGCAACTAGAAACGAGACATTGGGGCAGCGTCATCCACTTACGTGGTGAGGGATTGGGGAGGTTGGGAGGAGTGAGCCGGGAGGCTTAACAAAGCATCCCAGGCCTTGTTATTACAGATGCAAGGAATTTGGCAAAACTCAGCCTTCAAACACAAGCTATACTTTGGGGTAATTGACTCGGGACCAAACATTGCGTGTGTGTGCAAGCACGCCCACACTGTGTTCGCAGGCATTCATGAATCAGACCTGGAATAGGGTTGGTGGGCTACCGGGCACATGTAACTCTCACTATTCATTCAAGTATGAACAACACAGGTTCTGAGCTGACTGGGTACCAGGACAGCCTTGGCCAGTGACTGTGGAGTTGCTTAAGATCGTGTGCAACCGTAGTGCATGGGTTCAGGTCCAAGCGGTCACTCAGGAGGAACCAAGGAAGTTCAAGCCAGCTGCTTAGTCTCTCTCTGTCTCCACTTCTACGCCAGTCATGGGGACAATATCAACACCGGCTGCTTCTTTGACAATTTCATGCACTACTACTCAGGGATACTTGGGAGAGGGTTTTACTTATTTGTAATGGGTAGCAGTAAAATTTACTTGTTATATCTCCTGATAACGGAATGATTTGTTTTGGTTTTAAACAGAAGTAAACAGAGAAGAAATTCCAGTTATAGAAATCCTTTCCCTCAGAAAATAATTTGAAAAAAGCCACGTTTCCTAAGTAGAACAGTTCAACAAATGTATCTGATGACTAGTGTGCTTAATTCCTATTGTACTAAGGGCCAAGGGAATTCGAAAGAACGGGCAGTTTTCAAGACTACTCCCCCAAAGGAATAAAACACGGATTCTTTTTCGATGTAAGAGATATTCTTGCTACTTTAAAATACACGGGATTTAATTTACACACCTATAAAAATTAGATAAAGCTAGCTGTATAAGCTTATTCATTATTCACACACCCTTTGCCTAAATTTTGATGGTGGGGTCCCGCCTTGAGCACACCTTCCTCCCATCTAGGAAGGAGAGCGGGGTTTATCCTTAACAATCACAGAAGCTTCGTCTTCTGCATTCCCTTTGCGTAGAGTTTTTTTTAAATAATTTTTTCATACAATATATCCTGAGTGTTTCCCTCCCTCTTCTCCAAGGTCCTTCCAGCTCTTCAGCCACCCAACTCCACTCCTTCTCTCTCTCTCTCTCTCTCTTTAGAAAACAGACAGGCGGGGTTGGGGATTTAGCTCAGTGGTAAAGCGCTTGCCTAGGAAGCGCAAGGCCCTGGGTTCAGTCCCCAGCTCCAGAAAAAAAAGAACCAAAAAAAAAAAAAAAAAGAAAACAGACAGGCAAAAAAATAATTAGTTAATTAAAAGAAAGAAAAAGCCTAAGAAACACACAAAAGAACACAAAGTGAAACTTGTAAAAGTACGTAATCAGAGACCATAACACACCTGCAAGAGACCACACCAAAGATGCCCAAAGACGCATTACAAAACAAAACAACCACCTGAGAGGCCGCTGAGCTAGTCTCCTGCTGGGCATCCACTGCTGGGCATGGGGCCTGACCTCCAGCGTGGTTTGTGTGCCCAGCGAGACTCCATTGGAGAAAACAAATGAGACTCCATTGGAGAAAACAAATTTTCCCGTATAAGTAGATGTCAGGGGAGGATAGCTTCTTTATTAGTGATGGGGGTTCATGTCTACTCTCCAGTCTCACCACAGGGGCTTTGGTTTGGACCTGTGCGGCCCTGTGCATGCTGTCACAGTGCCTGTGAGTTCATGTGTCGGCCCTGTTGCATCTGGAAGACACAATATCCTTGGTATCATTCATCTTTTTCAGCTTTTACAGTCTTTCCAACTCCTCTTCTGGATAGTTCCCTGAGCCCCGAGGAGAGGGGTTTGATGAAGACATCCCATTTACGACTGAGTGTTTCAAGGTCTCCTACTCTCTGAATAGTGTCCAGTTGATGAAGACGTTCAGTTTAGAACTGAGTGTTCCGAGGTCTCTCACACTTTTGTAGCAAAAGATATCTAGCTGGGGCTTTGTCTCCACCTTTGTTTGCTGGCTACACCTATGTTTTTTCATGTAGGTACAAGTTTTGAATAGTTTTTTACTGTGTTATGTCTCCATTTGGCCTGGCAAATGGCCCTTAGTGTTAGCTGTCCCTCCTTTCCCCTCCCTTACCCACGTTCTCCTACCCCTTGTCTTTTGAATCCTCCCATCCCAGTCTTCCCTGTCTCTTAACTATTCTGCTTCCTCTTCGTTCCTCTCCTCCCCTTGTCCCCTACCCTACCTAACCTCTGTGGTTATACAGATTGAAGCATAACTGTTGAAGGCTTAAAAGCTAACATTGCATATAAGAACGCACAGGCCATGTTTGTCTTTTTGGATTTAGGACGATTTCTTTTCTAGCTTCATTAATTGACTGTGATTTTGCTTTTTTTATTTTAATCTCATGATTTTGTTTATAAAGCTGATTGATGTTCTATTGTGAAAGCATAACACGTTTTTATTGTCCACTCCTCTGCTGGGACATCGAGACTGTTTCAGATTTCTGGCTGTAATCAAGAGCAGCCATGAACATGGATGTCCAAGTGTCTGTGACATAGGATGTCGAGTCCCTTGGGTGCGTGCCCACGAGTGGGACAGCTGGATCGTGAGTAAATATATTCCAAGCTTCCTCAGGAACCACCACATTGAGTTCCGTGGTGGATATACAAGCCTGCACTCCCACCAGCAATGGGTATGAGTATTGCTTTGTTCCACATCCCTGCCAGCATGAGCTGTCATTTGTTTTATTATCTTGGCTGTTCTGACTGGTGTGAGGTGGAATCTCAGAGTTGTTTTGATTTGCATTCCCAGATGACTAAGGATGTTGAACATTTCCTTAAGTGCTTCTCAGCCATTTGTGTCTCATCTTTTTGAGACCTCTCTGTTTACTTCTGGGCCCCTTTTAAAATCGGGTTGTTTTCTTAGCGTCTAGATTTTTTTAAATTTATTTTGGATATTAACCCTATCAGATATATCATTGGTAAGGATGTATTCTCATTCTATAACCTGCCAGTTTGTTGGAATGATGGTATCCTTTGACTTAGAGCTTCTCGGTCTCCTGATGTCCCACTTACTGTTGTCTTAGTGCCCGTGTTATCAGTGGTCTGCTCAGAAGGTCTTTCTCTGCGTCGATGAGTTCAAGAGTATTTCCCACTTTCTCTTCTACAAGGTTCAGGATCCTTGACCCATGTGGAGTTGCATTTTTGTGCAGGGTGGGAAGAATGGATGTTTACATTCTTCTACATGCAGCCCAGCATCATTCATTCAAGCTGAAAATAGTCCTTTCAATTTCTGTGAAGAATTGTATTGGACTTTTGATAGGGATTGCATCAAATCTGTAGATAGCTTATGGTGGGACATCTCCACTGTATTAATCCTACCAACCCATGAGCATGGGGGATGCCTCCATCTTCTGGTATCTTCTTCAAATGCCTTAATGTTTTTAATATCCAGGTCTTTCAATTGTTTGGTTAGGGCTACAACAAAATATTGTTGAGAGGTGTTTTTCCCATGATTTCTCCCTCAGTCCATTTGCCATTTGTATATAAGAAGGCTACTGGTTTTTGAGTTGATTTTGTTATCTAATTGCTAATTTGCTGAAAAGTGTTTATCAGTGGTAGAAGTTTCTTGGTGGAGTTTTGATGTCTCATATACAAAATCATGTCATATGCAAATAAAGTTATTTGTAGGCTAAGAGATGGTGCACACTTTTAATCCAGCACTCAGGAAGCAGAGGAAGGCTGATCTTTGACTTTGAAGCCAGCATGGCCTATATTCCAGGGCAGCCAGGGCTACACAGAGAAAAATGTCTCAAAACAGAGAAAGAAAGACAGACAGACAGACAGACAGACAGAAAGAAAGAAAGAAAGAAAGAAAGAAAGAAAGAAAGAAAGAAAGGAAGAAAGGAAGGAAGGAAGGAAGGAAGAAAGAGAGACAGAAAGAATTCGTAACCCCTTGATCTCCTTGTTATTCTAGTGTTCTAGCTAAGACTGCAAGTACTATACTGAATATGTGTTGTCTTGTTCCTGACTTTAGTAGGCATGCTTTGAGTTTCTTCTTTTTTTTAGCCTGATGTTGGCCGTAGGTTTGTTGTATATTGCCTTTATTATATTGAGTCATTTCCCTTGTATTCCTATTCTCTTCAGGACTCTCATTATAATGGGATGTTGGCTTTTGTCAAGGCCTTTACTGCATCTAATGAGACGATCATGTAGTTTTGTCTTTCAGTCTATCTATATGGCAGATTACAGATTACATTTATAGGTTTATATATGCTGAACCACCTGTGTATCTCTGGGACAAAGCAAACTTAATCATAGTGGATAACCTTTGATGTGTTCTTGTATTTGGCTTGCAAGTATTTTACTGAGTTTTTTGCTTCAATGTTTATAAAGCATATTGGTTTGTACTTTTCTTTCTTCTTTGTGCATTTTAGGTATAAGGATAATTATAGCCTTATAAAAAGAAATAGACAATGCTCCTTCAGCTTCCATTTTGAAGAAAAATTTGAGGAGTATTGGCATTAATTCTCTTTTGAGAATCTGGTAGAATTATGAGCTGAATCTTCTGGCCCTGGGCTTTTGGTTGGGACATGTTTAACTACTGTTTTTATTTTACTAGAATTTGTAGGTCTTTTTAAGTTGCTGATCTGATCTTGACTTAACTTTGGTAGGTCATATATATTAAGAAATTTATTTCTGTTAGGTTTCTCAGTTTGGTGGAAGTAAAGATTTTTAAAGTATGTGTTTATGATTCTCTGGATTCCTTCATTGTCTGTTGACACCCCCCCTTCATTTCTAATTTTATTATTTTTATCTTCTCCCTCCATCTTTTGTCAGTTTAACTAAAGGTTCATCAGTCCTACTGATTTTCTCAAAGAACCAACTCTTCATTGATAGTTTGTAATTTTTGTTGTTGCTGCTGTTTTCTGCTTCTGTTTCATTGATTTCAGTTCTGAGTTTATTTCTTACCATTCACTCACTTTGGGTGGTATTTTTCCTATCTGTTATAGTTTTCAAGTGAGCTATCGAGTTGTTACTATGAGGTCTTGCCTCTTTTTTTCTTTTCTCTCCTCCTTCTCCTCCTTCTAATGTAGGCAACTTAGTGCTATGAGCTTGCATGTTATAACTGCCTCATTGTGTCCCACAGGCTTGGGTATGTTGTATTTCCCTTTTCATCCAAATTTAAAAAGTTTTAAATTCCCTTAATTTCTGTCTTGATCCCTTTTCCATTCAGTAATGAATTGTTCAGTTTCCATGAGTTTGCACATCTTCTATTGTTAATATCCAGCATTAATCCACCATAGCCAGATAGAATGCAGGGTGTTATTTGAGTTTTCTTATAACTGTTGAGACTTGCTTTGTGTCCCAGTTTGGGGTCAGTCTTGGAGGGCAGTTTGAGCTGGAACGGCTGAGTTGAACCGGCCACTCAGAATTCAGAAAGAGCTAGAAAGGGTGAGCTTCCTTCAGCCTCTAAGACAACAGTTACATCTGCTAAATAAAGGTTACTTTTACCCTGTTCCTTGATGTCTGCTGCCCTCTCAGGATCTTAGGGTAGTATGATAGCTCTTGGTTGCCACACACAGACTGCCTTTGCAGGTCTGTGGGTGGCAGACAGCAAAGGAGGAAAAGGTTGAGAGGCATCTGGAAAGTGCTAAGAAATCCTATCCACACCAAGAGGTGGTGTCACCAGGGAAGTAGGTCGCAGTAAAGCAAAGAATAATCTGTGGAAACAGGGATGGGAGGCTGACAAGGACCCTGAGTTGAAAAAAGAGTCAGGGTCTCCAACGAATGGTGTTGAGGCAGGAGTAGGAGCAGCAGTAAGCTTGTTGTCATAGGGTGAGGGGGAGATTGTAATGAAGGACAAGAAGGACAGAGTGACTCACCTACCCAAGTGCCTGCCAGGTGTGGCCACTATGGGTCCCAGATGGAAAGTGTTTCTAGGTATCTGGGGATGACAGGAAGGACTGGGAATGGGGCTGCAAGTGTCCACAGGAAGAAGGGCTGCATTCACACCAAAGTTATGCAGAGTCCCCTTGGGATTGGAAGCAGGGTGGAAGAGAAGCCCTGTAAGCAGTCTGTTCCTACACAGTAACTTTTCATAGTAGATGTGGTTTGGGACTCATAAACTTGGCAGTTTCCACCCCAGTCCTGACAAAGGACCCAAGCACCAAAAAACAAAAAAAAATAAATAAAACAAAACAAAACAAAAAAACAAAAAAACCCAAAACAAACAAACAAAAAACAACAACAACAAAAACAAACAAACAAAAAAACCCTACCACCACCAAATAGACCCCGCCTCATCTATGGCTATTTCCACAAATGGGAATATTTGAAAATTTAATATTTGAACATATGCAAAAAGGACTGAGTTCCCCACCTGGGTATGTTGGCAAGAAACACCCACAATTTTTGAATCCTTAGTTTTACACAACAAATGTGGTCAGAGCCTACCACCCCCTTCTCACTCTCCCTCACTCTCCTTCCCCCCCCCTCTCCCCCCACACACCCCTCTCTCACTGTACCCCTCCCTCCCTTTATAAAAGGCAAGAGACCCGTAATCCCAGTTTCCCCCCAACTGATATCATCTCAATGTTTCTGCCTTTCCCCCAAGCCATGCAAAGGTCTAAACTTCCAAGATGGCAGTCGGAATAAGAAGGCTAAGCCCTTGAAAAGCGATGAAGTCATGTGGGTGATGTCATGACCAAAGGGTCCCAGAATCCCTCCGCTTTCTACTATGTGAGGACCGTGAAGAGACGTCCTCACCAGGTACCAACTCTCCCAGCTCGGACTCCCCAGCCTCCGGACCTGTAAGAGTCAGCTCGATGATATTTGTAAGCTTCGCCACGGCAGCTCACGCAGATGAAGGAAGAAACCACTGCGAAGGATGTACTGAGGTAACAAACACTTAAAACTGTGGAGGTGGCTGCAGAACTGGGGAATGGGGAAGCCCGGAAATGTCTTTGGTGTGTGTTAGAAAAAAGTCAGTATTGCCTTGAATGAAAGGCAATTTTCATCAGATTTAGGAGGGAAGAAGGAATGAGGCGAGAAAGGAGAGGAAAGAAAAGACAGAGACAGAAGAGATCATGGAGAAACTTTTAGTCTTCTTAGAGAACACCTTTTAAAGGCTTCAAAGCAGCTGCTCTCAACCATCCCACTGCTGTGACCCTTTGATATGGTTCCTCATGCTGTGTGACTCCCCCATAAAATTATTTTCACTGCTTCTTCATAACTGCGATTTTGCTACTATTCTGATGAATATCTGACATGTTGACAGTCTAAACAGCCTCTGTGAGTCATTTGACCCTGTAAAGGTGTTGTAACCAACAGGTTGAAAAACACTGCTTTAAAGAAATGCGGACGAGTTAGAGGGATGGTTTGGTACTTAAGAGCACTGGATGATCTTCCAGAGGACCTGGGTTCAAATCCCAGCACCCACGTGGCAACTATCAATCAACTGTAACTCCAGATCTTGGGGATCCAACACCTACTTCTGGCCACCCTGGACATCAGGCACACACGTGGTGCATAGGAACACAAGCGGACAAAATACCAAAACACATTAAATACATTTAAAAAAATCGGTACAAGGAGACCACAAATGGAAGCTTTAAAAAAAATGACTGAAATATATTCATGTCCTAACCTTTTATAAAAGGTAGAACTTCTGAGCTGCTAAACTGGATATTTGTTTGAGGGAATGGCTAGGTGTTGAAGGAACAGCTGTGTATGGTAGAATTTAAGAAGTCTGTAGCCAGATTGAAAAATGGGAGGAGGGAGAGAAAACCTCTTTGAAAAGACCTTCTAATAAGATTAAAAATCCACCTAACAGAAGCAAAGACAGAATACAACATAGAATGACCACGAAGGCAGTTCAGAAAATGGTGGAGCTGCTTGTCCCACAATAAGTCTTGAGCATAAAACCCCCACAGAGGATAGGCTATTGTACGGTTCCTCCCGCTGTGCCGATTGTAACTTTAAGAATGAGACCACCCCAGATATTCTAGACAAAGTCCGTGGTGCGTGAGATGTGCCCGGAGCCCTGAGCAACAGCCTGAAGCACAGGTGAACTGCACTCTTGCATAACGAGAAGCCAGACAGCTGCTGCAGGTGGTCAGCTGCCCAAAGCCATGAGACCCGGAAGTAGCCAGGCCTGAGGTCCAGGGGCCTAGACAACAGAGCATAGAGCCAAGCAAGATGCTTCAAGGAAAGTGAGGTTTGGCCTTTAGGGGATCTGGCCCCTCCTTTCTAGTTGGGAATCGGACTTTCTGCCCCGGTCTTTCCTGTCACTGTGGTTTGGATGTGGGCAGCACTGCTGATCTCACATGTTCATAGCTCAAGTGTGCTTAGGCCCCGAACCAAATCCCACTTGTCTCACTCATGTCTGACTGAGATGATATCAGAGATTGTGGTCTTTGGATTTTGATCTAATGCTGGAATGAATTAATACTTTTGAGGCTACTGGGTCAAAGACATGAAGTTTGGGGACCATGGGAAGAACATGACAGACTGAACACTCTTAAATTCGTATGCTGAAACCCAACCTTCCTGGTGGGGACATCAGACAATCAATAAGTTAGAAGATGGTAGGTCATGAGAATCACGCCCTCATAGACGGGATAAATAGTCTAAGAGACACCAAGGAGGTAGTGTGCCCCTTACACAAAGGCCAGACAGCAAAGACCCATTTATCTAAGAAATAAGCCCTCGGGGTTGGGGATTTGGCTCAGTGGTAGAGCGCTTGCCTAGCAAGCACAAGGCCCCGGGTTCGGTCCCCAGCTCCGAAAAAAAGAAAAAAAGAAAAAAAAAGAAAAAAAGAAAAAAAAAAAGAAATAAGCCCTCGATAGATTCAGACTCCACGGTCCCTAGAATTTTGAGAAATAAAGGTCTCGTACTCATAAGTCACACAGTCTGCAACATTTTGTTACGGAAGACCAAACAGCTACTTCAGAAGTCACACACAGACAGGGCTTCTCTATGTAGCCCTGGCTGTCCTGAAACTCTCTCTATAGACCAGGCCTCACAGATATCTGCCTGCTTCTGCCCGTGATTAAAGGTGTGTGCCACCTTGCCCAGTGGATGGAGACTTTTATACGCGTGCATGTAGATCCCTGCTCAGTTGTACGTCAGGAATATCACACACACACTCCATTTTCTTCTTTATAGATGTTCTCATAGATTATTTTCAAAAAATAAAGTTAGTTCTCTATAAGGTCCTATTGTAAAAGAATAAACTTTAATGACAGAGAGGACAAACAGAGACAAAAGTTTTCAAAAAATATTATCTGAAATGTTGAAAAGGCCAGAAGCTGAAGAAGAAATCGGAAGAGAGCTACTGAGGGTGACAGCCAAGGAGGAGAGCAGAGAGAACCGCTGAGGGCAATAGCCAGTGAGAGCAGAGAACCATTCCACCCACTGGAGCGAGATTTTTGGTGTCTTAAAATTTTCAGTTATGTTATGGAAACACATTTTTGTTTTAATCCCAGGTGTGGGATACGGGGCTGCTTCAGATCGTCCCCGGCAGCTGACTATTCCGCTCTGGGTGCTCCCGGTGCAAGCTCTGGGAGGGGCATGACCTTTGCCAGATAGGGATAGTTTAATTCTGAGGATTCTGGAGAGACATTAAGTGCCAGAGCCCGGAGAGAAAAGGTTGCAATCTGAAAGAAGAGAGGGGCGTGGCTGTTCCAACCGCTGGTTCCTGCTCCTGCAGCTGCTGGTTTGTCAAGGGATCGAGAAAAAAGACAAGACCTCGGGACATACCCTGAAGAGGTAAAGACTGGACTTGCCTCAAGGAACTCAAGGCCACGGCCATCAGGAAGTAGTTTAAAAAGACCTCAATGCCTCTCCACTAACCTGTCTCTCCTACCTGATGTTGGGGAGTTGGCTGAGTTTGGGGAGAACTGTGAGAAATGAAAGAACCCCCCAAAAAATAGATATATGGGCCAGAGATTCCGAGTTCAATTCCCAGTAATCACATGGTGGCTCACAACCATCTGTGATGGGATCTGATGCCCTCTAATGGCCTGCAGGCAGAATGCTGTATACATAATAAATAAATCCTTTAAAAATATATGTGCTGCACACCGCGTTAGGCCGTGGTCTATATTCGCTGCCCATGTCTCTGCCCCCGTGGATGAGTACAGGGAAAGGCAAGTTAGTTGAGGCTGACGTAAATAAATAATAAGAGCTTCCAAAGCTGTCTCAAAGGGAGCTGCAGGATCGCTGCTCTGGTGCATTCCACATGTTCAGCTGTGTGAAGAGAATTCGGATGATGGGTTTATATGGCGGTGCTCTTAAGGGCTCCAAAGACAAGACGGCCTGGGAATGAGAAGGAAGCACACGGAGTCACCGAGCTCCCTCTTCATGGTTCCTGCTTCCAGCTTTCCCTTTCCTGAGTGCCTGGGCTAATCTGAGCTAATTTTTCTAAAATGCAGATCAAAACACACTGTCCCAGTTACTCCGCTAACTGGGTAGTTTCCGGCATTTTAAATGTTGTCCTCACATGTCTACCTCTGAAAACCTCTGGCTTGCCTTAGAATCACCCACTTAGGCTCTCCGTGAGAGCAAGACTAGAGAGCTTGCTGGTTTCTCTCTCATTCCTGTGACATAGCAGGTATGTGGGAAGGTCGTGGCTTTCCCTGACGCCATGTGCCCTCGGCATCCACTCCTCCCCTTCCCACTCATTGCTCTGGCTGCATGGGCTTGGCAGTGGGGACACTGCTGGCCTGCCTGACCACGAGCTCTTTATTGCTGATCCCGAGGACACTCCTCAGGCCTCCCTATGTCAGGGAGGACCCTTGAGCCCTCAGTCTTGCCCTTCAACATTCTCTCCTGCTGACCTCAATAGCATGTCAAGCTCTCAGTTTTCCTCCAACCACACAGCATCTTCTCTGGCCATAATCTCTAGTCCCTCCCCTTCCTTCCCTTATGCTTGGCCTTTTCTTCTCTCTTCACTCTGCCTGCCCCGTGTGGGGGAGACCACCCACACCCACATGGACAGTCTTTCCCCTCTCCAGTGGGCATCTCTCCTCCAGGGTCCCAGAGACCCTCTCAAAAACATCACAACCACAGTCTAAATTTAACACCACGTCAAGTCTCAGTTCACTAGGGGACGGCATATGATCGCTCTTAGATTCATCCCTACCTTGTGTGCTTTCTGTCCTTTCTTCTCCAAGGGGACACACTTCACATTCAAACCAAGGAGGACAACATGATAGAAAACAATCTCCTAACTGAAAAAACGAATACTTTCACCAAGATTCATATATGTGCATGCAGATGATGATATCATGAATCCCATTATTTCCATCACTTGGAAAATTAATGGAAAATAAATAAATAGTTTGGAGCCCATCTAAAGGCAGGCTGGTACAGACGAGGTTCTATCTGTGAACTTCACTAAAGACTTTCAGGATGTCTGCCTACGTAACTTTTCACCGTGCGTCATTATCTTACAATGTGTGCTTGGGACTCCCTTATGGAGAACCCATCAGAATTTGTAGAGAGCATAATTCTGCTATTGGCCAAAGAAGTTATTATTTTCTGCACTTGGGAAAGAAACTTGGCATTTTCCATGACTGGTATCTGTAGGCAAATTTGGACAAATCCGATTGATTGTTACCAGAAACGAGATTGCCTGCTTCCCCTCTCTCAAGTCAGTAGTAGCCATTAGCTGGTCCATAGCCAACTTTACCCGATGCCTGGAGAGAGAATGGTGTGCCAGAGGAGGATCCCCTGGATTTAGCAAATTATAACTCCAAGGTAAGATTACTGTCATTGAGTCTAACCACAATAACTTCCCACAACGTAAGGATAGCCCTCAGAGTAAAACCAGGGCAGGTAAGAGAAGAACCAAGTCACCCATCTTTGTTAAGAATGAACATGGTCCAGAGGAGCGGACATCTTTGTTATGCATCCCATTAGCCTAAAACGGTGCCTGGCATAAAGAATCGCTCAATATTTACGTCATGTGCTGTTATTCGAGTCCCATACAATTTTTAAATGTCACAGATTATTTCCTTTTCTGAAAATCCCAACCACATAAAATGTAGAAACCATCCGTTCCTCATAGAAGGGCTGCATTTGGTGTCCCTGTGGCTATGTGCACGCCGTAGAGTCAGGTACATGCTCATCGGCCTGGGTACAGTATACTCACGATGGAAGCCAAATGGCAGGCCCAGTCATCCCACCACCCCCACACCGTCCCACGCGTAGCTTGGCCAGGCTCTCCGCGAGGAGGTCTTCTCTTTCCCACCCCATTCCTCTGGTGGCATTGCTCTGTCTACTAAAATGACTTCTCCACCCTCGTACGTATGTCCTCCTACGAGAAGTCTCCCCTTGTTCTTCAATCTTCTCTAATCCACCACACATACAGCCAACTGTAACTTTCCCCTTAGGATCCAGTCTCCTGCAGTAGAAGCTGCATTCTAAATGCCTTCAGCAGATTCTCTTCCCTACAGCTAGCTCCTGTGCGGAAGAAGGAGCTCCTGCTTCGTGTATTAATCCACTCAGTGTCAGAAATCGCATGCTTTGCTGTGCTCTTAGCGAGGTCCCTCGCTAGGATTCTACAGCGGGATTCGGTGACTGTGAAATTTAAATGAACGGCCAAAAATGGCTCAGAGTAGAACCGCTTACATCATTTCAGAAGCCCTTTGCAGTTTTACAAAACAAGAAAATAAGTCGCGTTCACGTCTCAGAGAATCCTCTAAAGGGAAACTGTACTTAATAGGAGAGAAAGGAGACATTGTTTCTTTTATTAAATTGAGCTCTTACATTATGAAAAAATATTTTTGAAAAATCAAATTATTAAAGTTTAATTAACTTATAATTGGCCACGAGTGAGAAGCTCCCAATTACCTTAGCTGTGGATTGAGGGACGGCAGAGGAATATTGTCAAGACAGACTCCCAGGATCCTAGTAACAAGTAGAAGAGATTAGCGCGTGCGTGCGTGCGTGCGTGCGTGGAACTCGATGAGGGAAAAGGTAAGCTTAGCTGACCAGGTCAGAGAGCAAATCCTCTACGCTTAGAAATGGAAGCCACCAGGGCTGAACCGATTGTGGCCCACAGAGAGACAGGACATACACAGGGACTGCCGGAATGTTCTGGAGTTCTTTAAGTTCATCCTCACTTACACAGTATTGTATGGTGTTTGTCTCCTTCCTTCTGGAACATTCTAGCAGTAAAGAGAGTGTGGCTCATTGTTCAAGGCCAAACCGGTTGTTAGAAGCCAATTATCTGTAGCAGTAGAAAAAAAAATAAAACTTTCCCTTGTCTCACATAGGTACCTTAACACTTAGCACTTCCCTCCTGACACCAGAGTGTGCAAAGTGTTCTTCCTACACAGTAGACAGTTCTACACAGTGGACAGTTCACCCCCAGCAGGGTGTCATATAATTTAAATAGATTCTAGCACTATCTACCCGGAGTTAGAGTCAGACCTCACAGTTTAAGGGCTCAAGGCTGTCCTTTATTTCAAAGGCTACTCGTTAGCTTAGGATTTCAGAACCTCTAACCAGCCAGCCATACTTTAGGACTTCTCATGACCCCTGCCTGGTTCTGGCATTTTCTAGAACGGCCCACAGAACTCAGCAAACAGTTTACTTATATTTACCCATTTAATAGAAAGGGATACAACACCCAGAGAGAAGAGGTACCAATGGTCAGATATGAGGAAGTGGCACAAAGTCTCCATGTCCTTTGGGGTACAATCCCTTCCATGCTCTCAGCAACCCAGACGCTCTCTATATCAACCCCTCTGTGGGTATTTATAGAGACATCAACGCATAATCATGACTGACCAAATTACAGGTGACGGTCCATCAGTGATTCATTTCCCCTCAGCTCCTTCGGGTCGGGAAAGTTCTGCTCGGATAGTTGGTTCCCTGGTGTCTTACTTTTCTATGGCTGTGTTAGAATATCACCACCAAAGTATCCTTATAGTTCCAGGGGGATACGCGTCCACTGTCGTCATGGCAGCTGGTGTAGAGGGTGAGAGCTCACATCCTGAACAGCAAACAGGAAGCAGAGAGAGTAAATTCAAAATGGCATGTCTTTAAACTCTCAGAGCCTGTCTCCAGTGTAATAGCCCTCTAGGACAAGGCCACACCTCCTATGCCTCCCCAAACAGCGCCACCAACCGGGGACCAAGTAGTTTTGCTTCATGTAGCTTTTGTTACCCCCACTTTAAGCTCTTGGCAAGGCCCCACTACCAGCCCCCGCCCATAGAGTATTGGATCTGCAGATGAAGCACGCACGCACGCACGCACGCACGCACACGCATGCACACTGCACAATTTCAACCTGCTTTCTTGGCTCAACTGCTGAGCCCCTCCAATCTACCTCGGCTAGCGTGCCCTTCCCAGTACTCCCAGCTCAGCACCCTAAATCTGGACTCAACTTCAGTTGCTCTACCACCTTCAGTCCCAACCCAACACCCTAATCTCCTGCCTGGAGAAGCAGCCTAAGGTCGCTCCACCTAAGATCTCACATGGCTGGTCACCTTTTCCTCATCTGAAGCTTGGCGAAAGTTCCTTTCCTACCTGGCATCTCCCCATCTCCCCTGTTGAGACCCGGAAGTCCCGCCTCCTTCCTTCCACCCAGCAATTGGCCCCTGGCATCTTTACTGATAGATCACAAACCAATTGGGAAACAGTACCTTAGCATCAGACCCACCCCCTGCATGGCCTGAAGGGGACATTCCTATTCAGGCTAACCAGCCCCTTCATTGAAACCATCCAGGGTTTCATCTGTCTATCAATCATGTCCGTATTGTACATAAAGACACTTCTTTCCAAAAAGTCAAGTTTTAGAAGCTCTGCTCTGAAAACGGATATAGAGAATCTACAGGGACAAAGACCCAAATTAGATTCTTGTTAAATCACAGAAGCCGAGATGTGAGAGTTTTTTACTGGGGTGAAGTGTTTCTGTCCTAGTTTGCTGGAAGATGTAACAACGTAAACTAAATATGTGCTTAGGCTTCCACTTTTGATTTGACAGGCCTGTTGCCGTTCCAGTGGGTGGAGTCACAAAACAAGCAACAAAATGTCAAAGGCAAACCCAGTGAGATCCCTAAAGGACTTCCTAAGTTATCTGGGCAGCAAGATTGGGTAGACTGAGGTCAGGTTAGCGAACAGTGACAGGCCTAGTTCACTGTAGGAAAGCATTGATTTTATAGTATTTAAAGCGTAACCTCCATGCTGTGTGAGTTGTCCAGAGTAAGTCCATCCTCAAAACACGACGCAGCCTACTGTGGTGTGCAGAGACAGAGATGGGGGTGGGGCAGTTAGATGACCTGGAGCTCCCTAAGCTGAAAGGCTGATTTGAGAGTCCTGTGTAGCCCAGACACATGGACGAAATGGAACGGGAAGGACCCGACACCCTGGTGAGAGTTTGCCTGTAGCTATGGTAAGCCATAATCACCTGCAAATCTCTGCTCAGCGACATATGAGGTTCACTTTTTTATTATTATTATTATTATTACTATTGTTGTTATTGATTTTTACTTTCATTAAAATTAGATTTTTTTTTCTCACATACTACATTCTGATTATGGTTTTCTCTCCTCAACTTTTCCCAGATCCATCCCACCTCACCTCCCATGCAGATCCATCCCCTTCCTATCATTAGAAAGCAAACAGGCTTCTGTGAAATTATAGCATATAATATGTGATATGTAACATATAACGTGTTATATGTGTAATATATGCAATATGTAGTGTGTAATGTGTAATACAGAAAACTTTAAAAAAAGAGTCCTGAGATGATGTTATGAGACAAGAATTCCCAAAGGTGCCATTGGGTTCATTTTGTTGTCCATCCACTGCTGGGAACGCAGCCTACGCTTAAGAGTAGTTTGTTTCCCCAGTGAGACTCCCTGGAAGAAACAAAATGTTCATTCGCATGTGGTTATGAATTGGAGGTAGCTTCTGGGTTAGGGATACTGGTGTGTGGTGGGAATGGTGACCCCCCCCAGGTGAGGACTACAGGGTCTATAATGTTGGGTCTATAATGGCCACCCTGTCAGTGTGCAAGGTGCCAGTGTCCTAGGTGCCAGTGTCCTAGGTGCTAGCGTCCAAGGAGCCAATGTCCAGTCCGCGGATGTACACTAATACTCTCTGGTTATTTTGCCAGAACGTGATAGCTTATTCTTCGCTTTGGCTGTCCTTGGGGGAAGGGGGTGGGCACTAGAGGGTTTATCTTATTGACACGATTCCACCAAGTCTCTTAAAAGTAAGTCAACAGGAAGAAAACGAACGACTCAATTACAAAACAGGCGAAGACTTTAACACCTCGCCCAAGAAGATATTCAGAAGAACGGTAAGCAAGCACAGGGATACGCGTTCTATCCGGTATGTCACTAAGGAACGCAAACTGAGCCAACCACCGCAACCCTCCCGCATATCTCTTAGAGCTCTCCTTTGACTTTTATTTTGTGTGCGTTGGCGGTTTGCCTGCATGTATGTCTGTGCGAAGAGTGCCCAATCTTGGTGTTACAGACAGTTGTGAGCAGCCACATGGGTGCTGGGATTTGAACCAGGGTCTTCTGGAAGAGCAGGAGGTGTCCTTAATGACCGAGCCATCTCTCCAGACCCCTGGCGCATCTATTTGAATGTCCAAACCCAACAGTTCTAGAGGTGAGAGCAGCAGTTTCACCCATTGCTGGGGATCTGAAAAAGGTCATCAAATGTGGAGGTGGTTTGGTAGCTTCTGACGAAATTGAACACATTTTATAATAATCAAGCTTTTACATTTACTCAAATGACTCGGAAACGTATGCCTACCCACGGGTGCTGATAGCAGCTTTGTACGTGATCCAGAACTTTGAAGCAACCAAGCGTTCTTGAGGTAAACGGGAGAATAGACCGTGGCCCAGCCAACAGGTTTGCACTCGGCACTAAAGAAAATCGACTGTCTTGACACGGAAGCGCATGGGCCTAGAAGTTGATTGACACGTGAAACAGCCAACCCCATTACAGAATACACTGTAAGAACCCACCCATGTGTGGCATTCTGGGAAGACCGAGGCAAAACATTCAGGAGTCGAGAGGTTGGAGGAAAGGAATGGGGAGCGAATGGAGAGTGGAGGCACTTAGGACAGTGGCAATACTCCGCATGCCGTGTAGGAGAAAACGCCGCATTGTACATAGTTCCAAACTCGCAGAGCAGAGCGCACCGTTCCAAGGGAAGACGCATGTAAACTGTGCCCTTGGGAAGCTGAGAAAATATCCATGTTGAGCAGCAGGAGCCGGCAGCACCCTGGTGCAGATGTTCATAGTCTTGGGGAGTCCAGAGCACACGTGGGGATCGCTGCACTTTTATCTCAATTTTGCTTTTGACTTAAGGCTGCTCTTTAAAAGGAAAATCTGTTTTGTTTTGATTTTTTGTTGTTTTCTTGATGTTGCTGTTTGTTTTTTAAAGCATAATTAAAACTGCCTGGGCCAGCAAGAGGGCTCAGCGGGTAAAGGTGCTTGTCACCAAGGCTGACAACCTAAAGTCAGCCTCCAATCCACCCAGTGAAAGGCCAGACCCATTTCTGAAAGTCGTTCTCTGACCTCCACCTGAATGCCCTTCCCCACCCCCGGGGCGCAAATAAATAAACGTAACTTTAAAATGTTGAGATGTAAATTTAACATTAAAATAAGAATTTTCGGGTCTGACTTCAAGCACTTACTTTCTTCTGAAATGGTCTACTAACTAGCTTTGCCTGAGACTTCGGTGAAGAAGAAAAATTAGTATAAATGAGTCAGGTCTCTGCTTCACATTTCAACGTGTCTAAATGTGGGCGGTTCCTCCAGTCTCTTCATGGCCAAGAGCTTAGTCGGGTTTTTAAGTTACTCACCTACTTGCCTATATTCTTGAGAAATAACATTAAATAAGGTTTGTCCTTAAACTGTTGCCACTGAGTAAATTCGGCTTGCTCTTACAGATGCGGGAGCGAAATGAACAAGGTTAGTGCTGCCACCTACTGTTGGGAGAGGGTATGAGTTGCGTTCCCACACAGTCATTTTGGAAACAGGCGCTGGGACAGCCAAGTTGCTGGTCGGATCTCCGGAAAGCATGGTCTATTGCCTGGAGGAAGGCAATCACTGAAACGTTTGAGATAAACGTGGAAGATTCTGGAAACAGAGGATAAACACCAAGAGAGCTGTCCAACTTCTCCGACAGGAGATTTCCTGGGGCTCTAATGTCTTAGCAAACCCCGGGTTCCTTTTGTATTGTTTCTGTCTGTGGCACCTTACAGAACACTGCGGGGGCGCTTCAGAACTGTTGCCAAGAGAGAGGGGTGGGAGGGTAGAAAGTTTCCTTGACCTTAGTCTTCCCTACCCTGGTCTAGATTCTAAATTGGCTATCTTTCAACTATCTTGATCCTAATTTTCCTCCCCAGATACTTTCCACCACAACCTGGGTCATAGCTGGTGCATTATGTCACGCTGACTATTTTAAAGACTGTGTATCATGTGAGGTCTCACAGTTCATCACCTCACAGTTATTCAGGTGTCCCGTGAAGAGCTGTCACCTAGGCTGTTGGGAAGCGACCCAGAATGCAGCCTAGCAATCAAACGGAAACACTCACGCATGGCCTAATTAAGGGTTCGGGAGAGGGGGTGGGGGATGCAATTGTTAGGCAGGGATTTCTATAAAACTCAAAATGACGTCAGTATCTGATATTATTATGTCCTTATCAACTCAAAGGCGGTTTGGGCAGGTCTGGGAGGATAAGGCTAAAAAACTGAGGTTTGGTGAACATAATCACTCTCTCTCTCTCTCTCTCTCTCTCTCTCTCTCTCTCTCTCCAATAGCACTTGTAAGGGACTTTCTTTGGGACCACCAGCTTCCAAATAACGACACAGAGACATTTATTTATGAATGCCTAGGCCTAAAGTTAGGATTGTTCCCAGCTAGCTCAGAACTCAATTATCCCATTTACACTAATCTAGGTTTTACCAGGTAACTGGTTAGTTAACTCTCCTTCCTTCCAGGTGGGCTCCATCTTCCTGATGAATCCTCCCTGGCCTGACTTTCTTCCAGAGTTCCTCACTCTTCCAGGAAGTCCCACCTTCTACTTCTGCCTTCATTACAGGCCATGGTCTTTTTGATGAGCCAATCAGAAGGTGAAAGAGGGAGCGTTTACATACTTCGTTGTAGCCATGTTAATAAGAATACCAACGTCTGCTTGTACTCAGTTCTCTGCCAACAGAGAAATCTGCATTTGGATAATAGAGACAGTCTTTACACACTGCACAATATTATCCTAACAGCCACCCCTCCCAACACTCTGGTAATGGTTCCAGTTAGTTTTACAGCTGTCTTCTTCCTCGCCATGCACTGGACTTCCCTTACTTGGCGGGTTATGCATCTGCAAACAATATACTTGTGTTATGGTATGCTCGGCCCAGGGAGTGGCCCTATTAGAAGGTATAGCCTTGTTGGAGTAGGTGTGGCACTGTGGGCGTGGGCTTAAGACCCTGAAAGTCAGTCTTCCACTAGCAGCCTTCAGATGAAGATGTAGAACTCTCAGCTCCTCCTGCACCATGCCTGCCTGGATGCTGCCATGTTCCCACCTTGATGATAATGGACTGAACCTCTGAACCTATAAGCCAGCCCCAATTAAATGTACTTATAAGACTTAACTTGGTCATGTTGTGTGTTCACAGCAGTAAAACCCTAACTAAGACAGCTTGTTTCTAAGAACTGTGAGGACTATGCCTTCTTCCAAAATAAAGAACTCACCTGTGCTGGCTGATGACTCTAATCTTAGAATTTAGGAGACCGAAGCAGGGGGATGGCCATGATTTCAAGGTCAATCTTGGCAACATAATGAGTCTTGGCCAGCCCAGGCTGCAGAAGGAGACCTTATCTCAAAAGAGGAGGCAGGAATATGGGAAAAGAGAAGGAAAGGGAAAAAGAAAGAAACTCAAAATCGGCCACAGATTTAAATGTAAATGTAGAACAAAACAAATCCATTCTTCTTCTCTTTTGTTTTCAAATCAGCTCAGGCAGATAAGTTCACCGGTTTTCTCTAAAGTCTCTGAATTGTTCTAAGGAATTCGAGTACTTGAGGTGGGAGCCATTTTTGAACAGGTTATAGGCGCTGGACACACTTGAGTACAGGCTCTTCAGGGTAGGATCACGGAAACCCCTTTTGTGCATAGAGAGACGTCACCAGAGCACGTTTGTGCACTGCTCTTCCCGATCGACATTTCCGGAACCCACAGGTCACAGTAATGCCTAAGAATCATCTCTTTCACAGGACCGTCTGATGCCCATTGGAATAAAAAGCTTTATATATGCAACGGAGAAGATGATACTGGGCTCCGTCTACTGTTGTGAGGCTGTGTAAGGCAGGCTTACAAACAGAGATCCAGGCATCAAGTGCCAGACTCAAATCCCTACTGTGAAAGTCGCCTTTATATCCCTGCTGTAATTGTCGCCTTAGAGGCTAAATGATGAATGGGCTCACCCTTTCTGAACTCTGGCTGGCTGGCTCAACTCAGATGCTCTAGCTCAGGCTCCTCTTCCTCCTGACTGATTCAATCTGGATGCTCTTGGCTCCTCACTGAACTGCTCTGCTTGGCCTCAGACTAACTCTGGCGATCTGTTCTAATCTTCCGGCTCCTTCTCATTCTCTAGCTCATTCTGTTTCCATCTGCAACCTGTTTCTGTAAAAACTGCCCCTCTCCCTTCTTTTCTGTGCTACCCTGTTGGCTGCCTCTTTCCTGTGCCATGAGAAATGGCCATATCCCTTCTCTAACTCACACTGTCAAATTCTCCTCTGATCCATCACTTTGTCTGCCCCTCGATTAGACGTCACTTTCGAACATGGCTGTTTCCTTCAATAAACTAACTTTAGCTTAAGGGTATATAGTAAGGGCAGGTCTGTATTCCAGCCAGAGGGATTAAAGGTGTGTGGCGTGACTGCATTCCAGCTGATCACACAGATCTAGGTCTTTGGATGTGACCAGGGCAGCCATGTTGCTGGATTGAAATTCCTCTATATCCTCATCCACCAATGTTGGACCTGAGTCTTTCTATTGCTTATTTCACCCTCAGTGATCTTTGTTTCCTTAGCAAATAAACCGCACTGGCTAGTACTATTGATAAGACTGTCTTAGTCACTGTCCTTTTGCTGTGAAGAGACACCGTGATCAAGGCAACTCTGATGAAAGGAGGCATTTAATTGGGGGCTGGCTCACAGTTTCAGAGGGATTGGTTCATTATTAACATACGGGAAGCATCGTGGCACACATGGAGCTGAAGCAGTGGCTGAGGATCACAGCCTGATTTACAGGGAGAGAGAGAGATAGACAAAGAGACACACAGAGAGAGACAGAGAGACAGAGAAAGAGACACACAGAGAGAGACAGAGACAGAGAGACAGAGAGAGGAAGAGAGAGAGAGGGGGAGAGAGGGGGAGAGAGAGAGAGAGAGAGAGAGAGAGACAGACAGACAGACAGACAGAGAGAGAGACACAGAGAGAGAGACACACAGAGAGAGAGAGAGAGAGAATGGCATTTGAAACCCCAAAGCACACCCACAGCGACACACTTCTTCCAACAAGGCCATCCCTCCTAATCCCATCAAAGAGTGCCACTCCCCGGTGACTAAGTAGTCAAGTATATGAGCCCGTGGGAGCCATTCTTATCCAAACCAGCACAAATACATAGCCCTATTCTTGGTGTTCCCCAGGTTCTCAGTCACCAGGAGCTGCAGTCGCTAAGTAGAATAAGTTAATTAGCAGATTCTATCTGACCATCAAGAACGTACCCCAGTCATTGACTTGCTGTACTCATTTGCCTGGTGTCGACTAGGCAGTGCTGGCTTTGGAAGATGCTTGATTGGCTAACAGGATCTCATTAATAACAGAGACATTAGGGCTAGTAACATTCCTCAAACTAAGTAGAAAAGCCCCTCCTGGAATCCTCTTTTCTTTTCTCTTTTCCTCCTCTTCCCCTTCTTTCCCCCATCTCCTTCTCCTTCCTCCTGCCTGTTGTTTTGTTTGTTCGTTTGTGTTGGGGATCGAGACCACCGTCTTCTGTGTATAGACAAGCTTCTTCCGCTGCATTACAACGCCCCATGCCTTGACTTTTCTATGTAGATGCTGCGGCTTCCGTGAATGGATGTTTTTCCTTTCCAGTACCTGTGCCTTTCCCTGATTTGCTGTCCCAGGGAGTTAGCTAAGATTCCCATAGGATACTGAGAAGGAGTGTTGTTAGCTGGGAAGTCCTTTCCTTGCTCCTGAACTGCCGATCGTGATGTTATCTGAGTGTTTGTGTTTATTTTCGAACAGTGTTTTTATTCTCTGAGAATTTCTTAAAATGTCTTTAACATAACCACTCCCTTCCCCCCAGCTCCTCCTGGAACCAAGGCTCCACTGTATCTGATAGATGGCCTTTTTTTTTTTTTAATTTGAGAATTTTATACCTGCTTACAAAGTGATTTTGCCCAAGTTCACCCTTCTTTGGTCCACTAAGACTTCTCCCCCCTCCCGTCCACCACTACTACCACCACCGCCATTTGCTCACAAGGTCACGTGTTCTTTTTGCCCCACTGGCTAGCATTTTCGTAGGTGTGTTCAGAACACTGACTCCCAAGCCACTGTTGAGAAACCAAGTCAGTGCTTACTGAGTTCATCATTGTTTTCTGCGTATTTCGTTCCTGGTTTTGGTTTCACTTGATTTCACTTAATGTGAATTTAAAATGTTTTTTTATTGTCATTGTTGCTTTTGAAAAAAGAGCTCAAAACCACCTAGAACCTGCCAGACAGCTCACACTAGCCAGAACCTGCTGTCATCCTCGTGCCTCTGCCTCCCGAGGGCTGGAATGACCAGTGCGCATTTCCTGGTATTGTGTTTCAACTGAGTATTCTACATGCATGTATTTTCTTCCTTTTCTTAGTATATCGTTTTATACATGCCCCACCCCCACACCTTTTAAATGTGTGCACTGGAGTACACAAGGAGTAAGCCATAAGTCTATTTTCAAGTGAGACTGTGTCATGTCATGATATTTAATGACTGTCTTGGTTTCACTGCTGTGAAGAGATATCATGACCAAGGCAACTCTTATGAGGACAACATTTCATTAGGGCTGGCTTACAGGTTCAGAGGTTCAATCCATTATCATCAAGGTGGGAACATGGCAGCATCCAGGCAGGCATGGTGCAGGAGGAGCTGAGAGGTCTACATCTTGATTGGAAGGCAGCCAGGAGGAGACTCTAGATCACACTGCCCAGACTTAAACATATACATGAGACCTCAAAGATGGGATCTTGTGTAGCCTAGGCTAGCCTCCAACTTGCTAAGTAACCGAGGATGACCTTGAGCTTCTGACCCTCCTGCCTTTATCCCTCTTTACTGGGAGTGATTACAGACAGGGGCTACCATACCCAGTTTATATGCTGTGGGGTTGGGGGGGGGTGAACCTGGAGCTTCCTGAATATGAGACGAGGACTTGACCAGCTAAACTATGTTCCCAGCTCCCAAAACCCTTCATGTAACATCTCTCGAGTCAGATCTACAGGCAACACACCTCAGCTCTTGTTTGCTGATGAGGCCTTCATTCCTTACTGCTTTCTCAGGAGGTGCTCTTGAAAGATGTAGAATTCTAGGTTAGTGCTGGATTTCACTCTCAACCCTTAATATGTCGGTCACCCCACTTCCTATGCACACGGAGACACTTCCTGCCTTGGTGTGTTTATAGATAAGGCCGCTTTAATAACTTTTCTTTTATCTTCGTTTTTCTCATTTGAATACTCACAGCATGGCACCGTGGCTTACTTCGCTTAGGTTGTACCCATCCTACTTTCATTTTCTCCAAGTTTACGTGGTTTGTGTCCCCCAGAAACACACATACATTTTCAAGCCGTCAAGTCCGTGTTTGAGTGAGACGGCACCACGTCATGGTATCTGATGTATCCCAGTCGTCACGGCTTCCAATGTTATTTTTAGTCCATTGTCTCTTTCTCTTTGGTGCTGCAGTCGTGCGTGGTTTGCACCATTCGCTGTTTCCCCACCTCTCTTAGATAGCCTTTGATTTCCTTGGTCTCCATTGTCTTTGTGTTGTGTGGGTGTTTCTGTTCACAGGTCCTCAAATTCAGAGGCTGTGCTTGGCTCTGTCCAGTTGACTGACTGGCAGGCCCATCACAGACAGTACTATTCATTTCTGTCACAGTGATCATCTTTTTCTTCTTCTTCTTCTTCTTCTTCTTCTTCTTCTTCTTCTTCTTCTTCTTCTTCTTCTTCTTCTTCTACTTCTTCTTCTACTTCTTCCTCCTCCTCCTCTTCCTCCTCCTCTTCTAGTTCTTGTTCTTGTTCTTCTTTTCCTCCTCCTCCTCCTCCTCCTCCTCCTCCTCCTCCTCCTCCTCCTCCTCCTCCTCCTTTCCATTCTTTGAAATTTGTGTTGACTCTTTCCTGAGATTTCCATTTCAATGCCTGGGTCACCCAGTTGTCTGTCTGCTGTCTGCTGTCTGCTTTATCCATTAGATCCCTCATCACATTAATTTTAGTTGTTTTACATTCCTGCCTAATAGGTCCAACCTCTCTGCTCTGTCTGGTTCTCGTACTTGCTGTCTCTTCAAATCATATTTTACCCTTCGGCGTGCCTTGTGGGTTTTACTCTTTATAGCAGAACATGATGTACTGGGCTAATGAAGCAGCCGCATGTAGGCCCTTTTGACTTTAATTAGAAGTGTGGGGGTAAGAGGGAGTCTGCAGTTCTGTGGGTAAGCCTACCTTTTAGAGAGCATGGACCTCTGGACTGTGGTCATGACGAGAGGTTCTGAATCCCCAGTCTCCAAAAGAGGCAGAATGGCTACAAATATGGAGTTAGAGGTTTCTCCTTTTCCAAACAGAAGGCTGGAGGAGGCTGAGTTCAGCACCTCTTTCTCCTACTTAGACTCTAGAGCATCTTGAACTTAGAGTTTGTCTTTACGCAGGCCCAATAGGTTCTGATTTGGAGGTCTCCTCTGAAGGAGGGCCTTGTTAAAACATCCCTTGGATGCATGGAAAATCCTTTTCCAATGTCCTAGCTTGAAGGGATAAAATTTCCCTTGATATGCATTAAAGAACTAGGCTGTGCTCCTGCAGGCACAACTCACAACCCCTCTACCCCTACAGTCTCCTCATAGCCTCAAACCTGTCCACACCGAGTCCCCAACAATGCATCAATCATAGCTGTGGTTTTTCCTACCACGGCCCTGGTTTCCACAGAGATCTCTGCTTCAGCAAGTTGAGATTCCGTATAGTCTCAGGATGGGAGTTTGTGCTGTGAGCTCTCTTCTCTAAGAGATTTCAGAAGACTTGAGCCTTCGGATTGTATAGCCAGTCGCTTGGGTAGGTTAGAAGACGACCTCTAAGTTCTTCACAGGCAAAACTGGAGATCACAACTCTCCTTCGTTTCTTTACTTTTAACCAAAGCTCTGTTATCTTGCATGTGTACTGGTGTTTTTTGAAGTGCTGTGTGCCCTGTATGTGTGTGTGTGTGTGTGTGTGTGTGTGAGAGAGAGAGAGAGAGAGAGAGAGAGAGAGAGAGAGAGAGAGAGAGAGAGAGATATTTGTCCAGGCTTATGGTATCAGATCTTCAAGAACTTGTACTCATCACTGTTGAGATCCTATAGGGTGGGATTCCAAATATGTGTGTGTGTGTGTGTGTGTGTGTGTGTGTGCATCCCATATATATGTGTATACATATACACATAACACATGTGTATATGTATGCATGCATATACATATATGTGTATATATGTATATGTGTAGTATATACATACATATATGTATATATATGTATAATGTATATATATTATACATACATATGCATATCTCCTGGGAGCTCAGCACTGAAGTGCCCTCCACATTCCTGGCACACTGCTGTCCTTTCAGCCACCAGTAGGCACGTATTTGTCTTTAGCTTTGAGATGCATCTTTCACAGGCAGATTCGTCTTACCTAATACATATTAAAACCAAATATTCCTTTGGCTGCCTCATTATCCACGGGAAACAAGACAACTTCAGTGTCTTTTTGGCCACACTTTCCCTCCAAGTCTCTCAAAATCTCAGATGTCTCCTCGCAAGGGGTCTCCTCCGAGAGTATTTCTGCCTTTCATTTCAAAACCTGTCCATCCTTCAGTCGATGTTTTCATGTCTCATAATTAATCATAAAGCGGCTATTAATCCTAAGGAGACAGTATGTAGGTAATGATACTTATGGCCATGGTATTCATAACTCTGGGTCATTGAAAACAGCTCCCTCAATGTAGAAGATGCTTAAATTGCTATGATATCTCTGTGTGACTTCTCTCCTAATTCCACTGAAGATGATATTGCAAAAGAATATTTATTGATGCAAGAAAAAAATGGAAGATGGTTAGGATTTTGTTATGGTTACCTTTAAAATACATATGTATTCAACATTAGAAAACATATGGATATGTGTATAGAAAAAATCTGAAAAGCTACGTAACAAATACAATTGGAGGTGGCTCAGTGGGCAAAGTGCTTACCATACAAGGGTGAGATCTGTAGTTCTAATCTCTATACCCACAGAAAGCCTGGGCTGGCACTGTGGCCTCCTGTCATCTCAGGATTCAGTGACAGAGACTGATCCCTGAGTCAAGCCGTCTAGCATGAATGGAAAGACCAGGCATTAGTAAGTAATAAAATAAATGTACACACACACATGTGCACCCGCACACGGATCTGCCTACACATACAAACATGAATAGATAAATACTAATTCTTGGACGGCGGAATTATGCGTTTTAATTTTTCTGTTTTTTATTTTATTACGAGTAGTAATTAAACATTTTTAAAGACCGTAAATTTTAATTTCTGATGGATTTGGTGAACATATTGCACATTCAGTCTATGAAAAATTTACTTAAAAGCATCCATAAACTTTAAGTGGCAGAAGGAACACCGTCGGGAGAGCCGAAAGTCATTACAAAATTGGACTAAACCCAAGATAGAAGACGGAAAAATCCAAGCCTCTATAGATGTCTCCCAGAATTTTTAGAGTCCAAGTCATCTTAATTCCCAAACCAGCAATTCCTGGTAGCACGGGGTCGCTGAGACACTTAGAGGAAGTGATTCAGGCAGAAGAGATAAGTCACCCAGTGGATGTCCTGAGTAACACCTGAAGCCACGATGTGTCCTCGGTCTCAGGAGCACTCTCCAGCTGCAAAGCCAAGGATGGATGAGCGTGAGGTGCAGCCTTGAAAAAGGTGTAGCTCGGGAAGAGTGTGAGTCGGGGGTGGAGGAGGGCGCACGCGCGTGCGTGCGTGCGTGCATGCGTGCGTGCGTGCGTGCGTGTCTGCGTGTGTTGGGTGATAGAGGTAGAAGTACCAGCAACAGTTCCCTTCCTTTCTGTCCAAGTCTCTGACCCAGGATGGGGGTCACTGTGGTCAACTTCCTTTTTCCTGCCAGTGCCTTCACCCATCATAAGTAAACCTTGGCTCTTGGAGTGGCTTCGTTAACTAGCTCTGCCAGGACGGCCATGGACCCGGAAGTGGGCACAGCAGGGAAGCAGGTTGCTGCTCCTACAGCTTCCTAAAGCTTAGAGCTGTTGGGTATTTGGTCTCTAAGAGGCAGTGCCCTTCCCACAGTGTGTTGAGCATAGGAAGTCTCTAGTAACTCCCTCCCTTCCTCTCTCTTCCTCCCTTCCTCTCCTCTCCTCCCCTCCCCTCCCCTCTTGGCTCTCTCCTCTCCTCACCCCCTCTTTATTAGGAGTTATCCCCCAATTCTTACAAGGAGTTAACTAAACTCCAGAATTCTTTTTTTTTAATTTCCCCTTATTATATTTATTCTCATGCATATTCCTCTGTCTTCTTGGCTTAGCGAGTAAGAGTATTTTGAATATAAATGACTATCATGCTGGGACAGTTGTAAAGAGCCAAGGGACATTTAGAAGTCACCCCAGAAGTTGCTACGGTTGTTTATTTGTAATTTTCCCATGATATTGGAACAACCGATTGTGAAGGTCCCAGTTGGCTTTCTTATCCTTAATTATTACTCTGGGTCCCTCACAGTTCGAGAGCTTAACAGGAATGATGCATGGGTCTTTCCTGTCGTGAAAAATCGAGCATTCCCCTGACTTAAAATAAGAGCTTAAAATGTTTGTTCGTTTGAGTGTTTTGTTTTGTTAGCCTTTTTCCTGACAGGTTTTTGTTTTCAATTTAGAAACAAGTCATTGATAACAAATTGTAAATAAATCATCATGGAAATACTGGATAATGCTCAATAAGTGACCAATAATATGGTGTTAATACTTTGTATGAGTGGGGAGGGGGGCTGGAGAGATGGCTCAGCAGTTAAGAGCACTGACTGCTCTCCCAGAGGTCCTGAGTTCAAATCCCAACAACCACATGGTGGCTCACAACCATCTGTAATGGGATCTGATGCCCTCTTCTGGTGTGTCTGAAGACAGCTACAGTGTACTCACATATATAAAATAAAATCTTAAAAAAAAAACTATAAGGAGAATCATTAAGCCAAAGCCTTTTCATGTAATTAACCAACACCTCATAAACTAACAGAGACAGGAGGATGGCTGGTGTTTGCTGCTGTGCCAGCCTAGCTCCACATTCAGTGAGAGACCCTGCCTCAGGGGAATCAGGTGGAAAGTGACAGAGAAAGGCACTCGATATAAGCATCCCAAATACAAGCCATGAATGAACTAGGAAAGTCCTCTCAGAAGCTCAAACCAGTTCACTTCCTGCTGCCTGCAGACCAAGAACAACTCCCAGCTCCTTCTCCGGCAACATTGTCTACCTGAATTCCGCCACGATTCCCTCTGCAGGCTTAGCCTTTTCAAATCCTACTTTAATTATGGATCCCTTCTAGCCATCACTCTCCAGAGAGAGGGAAAAGAAAGGTTAATCAGAAATGGGGGCTGTGGAGTTGGTTAGAAATAGTTCTTTGGGGTGATTCCAGTCTTCATCGTTAGCAGTCCAGTCCACTTGGCAAACACCAAATGCAAATGTGGAGCACCAGCTCCATCCAGGATAAACCATAAACCTCAAGGCTCTACAAATAAATCTGCACTAGTCTGTGGAAGCAACAAGAGGCAGCCAGAAATCTCACTGGGAGTTCTTCGGTACATTTCTCTCTACAGGGTCATGACAGACAATCAGCAAAGAGTAGCGAGGCAAACCAATGTCAGAGCCTTGTCCACCGTCTGCTGGGTTATACGTACACCCTTTCCAAACATCACGTGTCCTCTCAAGTGTCCACTCCAGCAAAGCATCACATGCCCCCTCACCAGGCAGCTTCCAGGAAAACACCCGTGTGTCCGTTCTCAGCAAAACAGCGTCTCATAAGGCAGTTCCTAGGAAAAGATCACAACTGATTCTCCCACTAAACCAAAAATTCCCACTTCACCCCTCCACGATGACAGTGGACTCAACCTCTGACTTGTAAGCCCACCCCAGGGAAATGTTTTCCTTAATAGGAGATGTTGTGCTCATGGTGTCTCTTCACAGCCGTAAAACCCTAACTAAGACAAAGACCAAAGCCATAACTTGTGTGATCAGTGATTCCATTGGCATAACTAAGGAAAAAGTATTATTTCAGGAAAGAGGTCAGAGGTCAGTGCCCTCAAGGACCTCCACAAGGATGCTGAGGCCGAGTTGAACATGGACATCAGGGAAGAGACCAGTCTGTCCTATATGCTGTCACCTATGTAAAATGGATATATTGGTGACTATCAAATGTTCATCTACCTGCTTGCCATCTGATATTCGGTTGCCTATTTGACTTCTTAGGAAGCCAATCTTCAGGAGTCAGATGCACTGTTACGTGAGGTGGTATATGGAGGACATCTTGGAGACTCAGAAGTCTGACTTTTAGATACATTGTCTCCCATCAGGTACCAGCTGACTGGATACAGGCAGCTCTACAGAAGAACCCTCCACAGCTTCTGGCGATGTGTATTCAGCCTGACAGAAGTGTTAGCATCAAAGTTGCTGTTAGATCATGAGTCTCTTCCCCTGTCACGATGACACACACCCATGGAAATTATATATATATATATATATACACATATATATATGTATATATATATATACACATATATATATGTATATATATATATTTCTTTGGTTGGTGTGTGGGGCATATGTGTCTGTATGTGTGCAGGTGTGCATGCGCATGCATGTACATCAAGGCCAGGGAAGGACATCGAGTGCTTTTCTCTGTCACTTTCCACCTGATTCCCCTGAGGCAGGGTCTCACACTGAATGTGGAGCTAGGCCAGGACAGCAGCAAACCCCAGTCATCCTCCTGTCTCTGCCTCCAATAGTACCAGGGTTGCACGCACACAACCGTGCGAGAGGTCTTGAATTTGAACTTGGGTTCTCAATGGTTGCACGACAGGCATGAGCTGTCTCACTGAGCCATCCCCCATCTCTTCTGTCAGTCATTTTCCCTACTAGCATCCCCTCCCTAACCCACAAGCCTACATGAGGTAGCCGGCAAGTCTTCTCTTCAAGGACAAATTATGTAAATAAAAGCAACTGCATTAATTGTATCTAATTGGGTTTTAAGCTGCTTCAAAACCCCCCAATTATACACAAATGAGACCACATTCTGGGTGACACACACTTCTACTCAAAGCCATTGGATTTGATAATTCTATAAAAGGACTTTTTTTTAAGAATATACATTTCATAATGGATAGAATTTAGGATGTGATTAGGGACTGGGTTAGTCGCTTTTCTGTTTCTGCGATAAAAATGTCACAGCTAATGTCAGCTTGTGGAATCCATCATTTATTTTGGCTTATCTCTCCAGAGGGTAAGAGTCCATGTTGGCAAAGAGAAGGCATGGCAGTGGGAACAGAAATCTGAGAGCTCACATCTGGAATGGCAAGCAGAGAGAGCACGCTGGAAATGTGTGAAGATTTTTACTTCCAAAGCCCACTCCCAGTGACCTCCTCCAGCAAGGCCACTCCTCCTAAGCCTCCCCAAATGGTACCGGTCACTGAAGACCAAGTAAGCAAGGGCCCTACACTATGGGGGGAGTTTAGTGTTTATTCAAACTTAAAGGAGTGGAGTGTTCAGGAAGAGAAGGCAGTGAGCATGTGTGTAGGAATGAAGCCAGAGAAGAAAGAGAACGAGGCAGGTCCTGGCTGATGTAGGTAACAAAGAATTTTGTTGCCTAGAAGGTCTTAAATTTCAAAAAGGTTTACTTTATTTTATGTGTATAAATATGTTGCCCATCTATGTGTACCTCGTGCGCGCAGTGCCTGCAGAAGCCAGAAGAGGGCATCAGATCCCCCAGATGTAGAGTTAAAACGCAGTTTGAGGTTCCCTGTGGGCGCAGGGAACAGAATCCAGGTCAACTGCAAGAGCAGTAAGTGGTCTTAACTGCCGAGCCTTCTCTCCAGCCCCCATCTACAAGTTCTTGACAGCTGTGCGTGAGGGTGACTTTCTAAGTCGTCCTTGAAGCCTGAACAGGATCCTAATTGGACACGTTATCTCCTCCAACGATCTGCAGACCGCACCTTGTGTCTCCTTGCCTCCAACCGTCTGTCCCTGTGAGACCAGCTGAGAGGTGAGAGAGCAACTGGAACTTCCTTCCGCTCTGAACATTCCGCCAGCCAAGCGCTTCTGAGTCAGCGCATTCAAAGGTCCTTGCGGTCCTTGATGGTGAGCTCTGATTTAACCTACTAAGGACTGTCTTACTTGGCTACTTTGTGACGTCAGCACTTGACATTCAGCTACCCATTTCACTGTGCGCCATTGGAAAATACAGTCTCATAATCCCTTCAGTATTTACATTCTTCAGCGATGAACCGTAGCAATTGAATGATGCCGCTTAAGAATTCATGTTGGTAGGTGAAAATGACAGAGCACTGTGAAGAGACCCAGTGATTTGGAAAAGAGTTTTCAGTAATCCCCTGTGCTTGGTGACTGGGGTGTTGGAGGGTGGGGGTGGGGGTGGGGGCGGGGTGGGTGGGTGGGGCCCGGATAGGATGAAGCAGACAAGTAAAGTAGCTGTTGGGTGCTCTGGGCTGCTGTGCGCTCCCGGAATTTTCCACTCGGTAGTATATATTCAGGTCACACACACAGTGAGATTTCCTGCGGCGCTGGTACAGATAAAAAGGCTGTGCAGTTTGGTAATAATCGTACTCCACTTAGGCAGAGCGCAGAATGGTGCCGTTTACAGCGATTGTCTCGGAAGCGAGAGAGATGCTTCTGCGCGCACGTTTCAAATATGGATTCATTAGTGCCCAGAGAACAATGGGAGGCATTCCGAAATGCATCTTAATGAGAAGCAAGTACTGACGGCTCATTTTCATGCCGTTTTAAAGCTGTTGCACGGTGGTTATTTCTTGGTTGGATTTAGACATAAATAAAACCTTCTCTCCCCAATTTTTTTTTCTAGGAGTGGCACTTCCGGAGACTCATATATTAAAAATCCAACCTAGGAAGCGCAAGGCCCTGGGTTCGGTCCCCAGCTCCGAAAAAAAGAACAACAAAAAAAAAAAATCCATCTCGTCTGCCATTGTTTGCTAAGCTAAAAGAGCAGCCCTCCCCTCCCATAGGATAAGCCGAGGAGGATGATTCACGCAACCCCAGTCCAGCATGTGACCTGTAGCCGAGAGGAATGATTGTGTACCATCCGTGGGACATCTGTGGCTCTTAGGCTCCCGAGCTTCCATGCTGTCTAGCCATTTGTAGTTTATCTGCTGGGCTTTTAAGCCTTTCAGGAGATAATCTCGCCGCTGTGGAATGCTGTGTTTGTAGAAGCATTTTGCTTTCACTCACTGCATATCAGCAGAACTCCCTGTGAGCTAGGCAGACATATTGGGTTGAGCACAAACAGGGCTGGCTGGTGCAGGACCCGGCCAGCCCTCGGAAGAGAAGCACATTACCAAACCACGGAACTGCTAAACTGCTGTATCTTTTATGATAAATAAGATAGAAGATCGATCAAATCCAGTGGAATTCTGATAAGCCACACCATGCTTCCTCGAAAATGTCTTTGGAGGAGGGGGACGACGAACAAAACCTGCCATTAAAATTTTATGTAGGGCTGGAGAGATGACTCAGAGGTTAGGAACACTGGCTGCTCTTCCAGAGGTCCTGAGTTCAATTCCCAGCAACCACATGGTGGCTCACAACCATCTGTAATGGGATCTGATGCCCTCTTCTGGTGTGTCTGAAGAGAGGGACAGTGTACTCACATATGTAAAATAAATAAATCTTTTAAAAAAGATTTTATGTAAATTTCAGAAAGTATGCGTTGGAGCAGATCTAAAAAAGTTTTATTTCCTCCATCTTGCTTTGTTTTTGTTTTTATTGGTTCTTTTTGGTCTTTGTTTTGTCTGCTGTTGTTTTCATGTATTTCTGTTTGTGAGAGAAAGATGGGCCATGATATCACTAGAAGAGGCTCTAAGAACAGGAGAGGGTTGGGCTGGGGCACAAACGGTAGAACACTTTCCCACCATGAGTAAGACCCCAAGTTCAACTCCAGCCGTGCAGGAAAGGGAAGAGGAGGGACACCAAATAGGAGAGCTGGCTCTGTGAATGAATCTTCACTTTTCTCCACCTGCTTCTATCAGGAACTCGATTCATTTTGCCTTACAGTACTGGGGACTTGGAAACCCAAGAGCAGAGGAAGCCCTGGGAGCCCAGGAAGAAAAATACCTCAAGGCAGGAGTTCCTGCCAAAGCAAAGCCTGCGGGGCTCAGGGAATGAGAAGTAGGATGTCCACCCAGACACACACTGTCAGGACGTGTCCTTTGGGAGCTGGGTGGAGGACATCATGTCCTGTGGCTTGGGAGGTAGGTACAGTCTGCAGACTAACAAGGTGTGTGCATGCACACCGGCAAGGCTGGGCACTCAGGTGCACCCATGTCCTCTTGATGACAGCTGCCTGATCCCCTGCCAGTGCTAATCTTCCTAGTGCCCAGCAGGTTGGCGACACCCTGTAGGGCTTTCCAGTCTTTACATAGCCAGGCTGAGAATCGTTTCCTTTTTAAAGCTCAGCTACCCCTTAGCAGGGCATTTCACCTGCAGGTAATTAATCACTTCACTCTAGGATCTCAGCACAAATAGTGACGAATCACACTCTCAGCTGCTTCTTCTTCTTCTTCTTCTTCTTCTTCTTCTTCTTCTTCTTCTTCTTCTTCTTCTTCTTCTTCTTCTCCCTCTTCCTCCTCCTCCTCCTCTTCCTCCTCTTCTTCTTCCTCCTCCTCCTCCTCTTCCTCCTTCTCCTCCTCTTCCTCCTCCTCCTTCTTCTTCCTCCTCCTCCTCTTCCTCCTTCTCCTCCTCCTCTTCTTCCTCCTCCTCCTCTTCCTCCTCCCCCTCCTTCTCCTCTTCTTCCTCCTCCTCCTCCTTCTCTTCTTCTTTTTCTTCTTTCTCTTCTGTTCCGCTTTCTCTTCCTCTTCCTCTTCTTCCTCTTCTTCCTACTCCTCCTCCTCTTCCCCCTTTTCTGCTGCTGCTGCTTGGGTGTGTCTCTCACAAGACATCCTAGATTGCTACCATTAAGACTTACTTTCCAGAAGAGACTGCACTCTGTGCACATCCAGACGCCAGAGGAAAACACCAAACGCCATCTGGAACCCTGGTGCACAGAGGCTCCCGGAAAGAGCGGCGCAGATCTTCCCGGTGGCTGACGCCGCGGAGAGGACTTAGGCAGTACCCCACGAGCAAACTTGAGCCTTGGGACCGCAGGTAGGACCAACTTTTCCCCTGCAAGAAACCTGCCTGGAGAACTCAGGACACACAGAGGCAAAATTCCTCTAGGACCGGGCACTTCCTGTGTTTACCGGAGGTCCCACACCCGCGGATCCCGGCCCGCAGCAGCTCTCTGCTCCCAAACCCCGTGGGAGAGAGACCTCACCGCCTGATCAGGTGGGCACTCCTGAGGCTGCAGAGCGGAGGAGACCACCAACACTGCCCACCCCTGCCCACATCCCTGGCCCAGGAGGCAACTGTATAAGGCCTCTGGGTTCCCGTAGGGGAGGGCCCAGGAGCGGCAGGATCCCTGCGCCTGAGACACCGCCGGAACCTGAAGGAAACAGACCGGATAAACAGTTCTCTGCACCCAAATCCCGTGGGAGGGAGAGCTAAACCTTCAGAGAGGCGGACACGCCTGGGAAACCAGAGGAGACTGCACTCTGTGCACATCCAGACGCCAGAGGAAAACACCAAACGTCATCTGGAACCCTGGTGCACGGAGGCTCCCGGAAAGAGCGGCGCAGATCTTCCCAGTTGCTGCCGCCGCAGAGAGGACTTGGGCAGCACCCCACGAGCAAACTTGAGCCTTGGAACCACAGGTAGGACCAACTTTTCCCCTGCAAGAAACCTGCCTGGTGAACTCAAGACACAGGCCCACAGGAACAGCTGAAGACCTGTAGAGAGGAAAAACTACACGCCCGAAAGCAGAACACTCTGTCCCCATAACTGGCTGAAAGAAAACAGGAAAACAGGTCTACAGCACTCCTGACACTCAGGCTTATAGGACAGTCTAGCCACGGTCAGAAATAGCAGAACAAAGTAACACTAGAGATAATCTGATGGCGAGAGGCAAGCGCAGGAACCCAAGCAACAGAAACCAAGACTACATGGCATCATCGGAGCCCAATTCTCCCACCAAAGCAAACATGGAATATCCAAACACACCAGAAAAGCAAGATCTAGTTTCAAAATCATATTTGATCATGATGCTGGAGGACTTCAAGAAAGACATAAAGAACTCCCTTAGAGAACAAGTAGAAGCCTACAGAGAGGAATCGCAAAAATCCCTGAAAGAATTCCAGGAAAACACAATCAAACAGTTGAAGGAATTAAAAATGGAAATAGAAGCAATCAAGAAAGAACACATGGAAACAACCCTGGACATAGAAAATCAAAAGAAAAGACAAGGAGCTGTAGATACAAGCTTCACCAACAGAATACAAGAGATGGAAGAGAGAATCTCGGGAGCAGAAGATTCCATAGAAATCATTGACTCAACTGTCAAAGATAATGTAAAGCGGAAAAAGCTACTGGTCCAAAACATACAGGAAATCCAGGACTCAATGAGAAGATCAAACCTAAGGATAATAGGTATAGAAGAGAGTGAAGACTCCCAGCTCAAAGGACCAGTAAATATCTTCAACAAAATCATAGAAGAAAACTTCCCTAACCTAAAAAAAGAGATACCCATAGGCATACAAGAAGCCTACAGAACTCCAAATAGATTGGACCAGAAAAGAAACACCTCCCGTCACATAATTGTCAAAACACCAAACGCACAAAATAAAGAAAGAATATTAAAAGCAGTAAGGGAAAAAGGTCAAGTAACATATAAAGGCAGACCTATCAGAATCACACCAGACTTTTCGCCAGAAACTATGAAGGCCAGAAGATCCTGGACAGATGTCATACAGACCCTAAGAGAACACAAATGCCAGCCCAGGTTACTGTATCCTGCAAAACTCTCAATTAACATAGATGGAGAAACCAAGATATTCCATGACAAAACCAAATTTACACAATATCTTTCTACAAATCCAGCACTACAAAGGATAATAAAGGGTAAAGCCCAACATAAGGAGGCAAGCTATACCCTAGAAGAAGCAAGAAACTAATCGTCTTCGCAACAAAACAAAGAGAATGAAAGCACACAAACATAACCTCACATCCAAATATGAATATAACAGGAAGCAATAATCACTATTCCTTAATATCTCTCAACATCAATGGCCTCAACTCCCCAATAAAAAGACATAGATTAACAAACTGGATACGCAATGAGGACCCTGCATTCTGCTGCCTACAGGAAACACACCTCAGAGACAAAGACAGACACTAACTCAGAGTGAAAGGCTGGAAAACAACTTTCCAAGCAAATGGTCAGAAGAAGCAAGCTGGAGTAGCCATTCTAATATCAAATAAAATCAATTTTCAATTAAAAGTCATCAAAAAAGATAAGGAAGGACACTTCATATTCATCAAAGGAAAAATCCACCAAGATGAACTCTCAATCCTCATCTTCGATTGGTTTATATACAAGTGTGCAATTTCTAGGCTTGAAAGTAAAATGATGCTATCTGGTGCTGGATAGAGGAGCCTTATTTTTTATTATGGCAGCTTGCTATTTTTGTAACATGGTGATTTGGTTGAACACAATAAAGTACAGTAGTAACTGATCTCCCCCTCTTCCTGGATGAGTGAGGAGATGATTAAATGTTGATGTCAGCATCCATGAACATATTCAGATGAGCTTCTGCTTCTGTTGAAAAGGATGCTGTGTTTGATTGTGGTCCGAAGCTTTGAAGCACTACTTGGCATCTCCTTCCTTGGAGGTCTCACTGTTTAAACATAACAGATTTGATAGCTTGTTGGTAAGGTGAGGTCCAGCTTGTCTCCACTAGGTCATCTTCATGTGAATCCGGTGGTTATACGGTTTTGTTCTAGGGATATTTCATTTTTTTAATAACGGTTTTAGCAGACATTCATGGAGAGAATGAATCCTTAGAAGTGTGCCACTAGTGAAAGGAAATCCTGTCTAGAGTATGTTTCTTTACAAAGCTGTGTCACACCATCCTTTGGGCCCTCTGCTGGAAAAGTAGAATCAAGTCTCAAATAATGCCTTTTAAATTGTATCCTCTAGTATTATAGATGTAGGACAGTACTGTATCATACCTCTGTGGATGTAAAATAGCTTGTACCTGCTTTATGATACGTAGTAGTGACCGTGCTTTATCAGAGCTGTTTTTAATGATGTTGCTCAGAATGTTTTCTTTCCAGATGATGATTGAGAAGCTAATTTAAAAAAAAATGGTGCCAGGTACCACAAGAGTAACAGAACTGTGCTGTTTTCTCGGGTTTTGTTTTTTTACTTTTTTTTTTTTAATGGAGTGTGCTGGATGTCTCTACAGTTTTGTTCAGATGACTGCAGAACCTGGCAAAGCTGTTGCTGCTGTTGATGCATAACACACTGCTATTATTGGTCTTTTTATATAGATATAAATATATATATATACAGATATATAATTTGAATTTTTTGAAACTTTACCTGTGCTGTCAACTTTCGAAAAAAGTATCCCCGTTTACTGTGTTGAGTTGGCACTGTACAGAAATTAACAGCCATATTGGTCTAGAAATGTTGAACTTAAGTTTTTTCCATTTGTACAGGGGTAACACACTGTATTAAATATGTAAGGTCTTATATACGTGGGTTTGATTACAAAAACTAATAAAGTATTCTCTAAATTAAAAAAAAAAAAGAAAATGGACATCCGAGTTTTGCAGGCAAATGGATGGAACTAGAAAGTATCATCTTGAATGAGGTAACTCAGACTCAAAAGGACATGAATGGTATGTACTCACTAATAAGTGGATATTAGCCCAAAAAAGTACAAAATACCCGGGATACAATCTACAGAACTCAAGAAAGTTGACAAGCTGAAGAGCACAAGTGAGGATACTTCAATCCCAATTGGGAAGGAGAAGAAAGTAGTCACTGTGAGTGGGAAGGGAGAGAGGAATGTGGGTGGGAAAGGGGACAGGGAGGGGAAGAGGGAAACATGATCAGTTATTGGGTTGGGGGGATAGGACTGAAGCTCTGAGAGCCAGCAGAAAGAATGGAAATAGGCAACCTCTGGAGGTAGGAGGTTGGGAGGATCCTCCAGAATATACCAGAGACCTGGGAGGTGGGAGATTCTCAGGACTCAAAGGGAGAGACCTTAGATGAAATGCCTTACAGTGGGAAGAGGGAACTTGTAGAGCACACCTCCAGCAGAAAGACAGGGCATCAAGTGAGGGATGGGACTGCCATTCCACAGTCAAAAACCCTGACCCATAATTCTTCCTGTCTGAAAGAACTTCAGGGTCAAAAATGGAGAAAAACCTGAGGAAAAGTAAGTACAGAGTCAGGTCCAAATTGGGATCCAGCTCAAGGGGAGGCCCCAAGACCTGACACCATTACTGAGGCTATGGAGCATTCACAAAAAGGGAGCTATCATGACTGCTCTCCAAGAGACCCAACAAGCAGCTGAAAGAGTCAGATGCAGATATGTGCACTCAACCAATGGACAGAAGCTGCTGACCCCTGTGGTTGAATTTGGGAAAAGCTGGAAGAAACTGAGGAGGAGTGTGACCCTGTAGGAGGACCAGCAGTCTCAACTAACCTGGATCCCCAAGATCTCTCAAACACTGGATCATCAACCAGGCAGCATACACTAGCTGAGATGAGCCCCCAACACATACAGCAGAAGACTGCCAGGTCTGGACTCAGTCAGAAAAGATCTACCTAACCCTCAAGACACTGGAGGCCCCAGAGAGTGGGGAGGTCTGATGGTGTAGGGGGAGAAGGGTCAGTTGGGACATCCTCCTGGGACCTGGGGGGCGGTGGTGAGGAGATGTGGGATGTAGAACAGTCAAAGGGTAGACTATGAGGGCCATAAAATCTGGACTGTAAAAAAAAAAACCATTAAATTTTTTTTTAAAAAAGAAAAAAAAAAAAAGACTTACTTTCCACAGAGCCCTGGGCATGAATATAAGGCCTTCACTACCTCACCCCAGTGGCCTTTCTTCTAATCCCCAGTAAGGCAGTCTGCTTGCTACCTGAGACCTCATCGGAATTCCCTTTACTGTCCCAAGCTCTATCTGCCTCTTTTCAAAGTCACCAAAATCATCTCCGAGAAGTCCCAGGCTTCCGTGGCCTTTCTGTTCTCCGAGACTGCTTTGCATCTACTATCCCATTTCCAGGATAGATGTTTGATAGCCTGTTCTTCACCCTCCCGATGTCTTCCCTTATCCAGCTCCAAAACTTTCCGTACCACATCAGCTAAAGCTCCAGTAGCACACCAGCTATTGGGGCCAATAGTGTGTCTTGTCCCTTTTGTGTTGTAACAAGACAACACCCAATACAGTAAATTAATAAGAAGAGTTCATTTTGGACTCATGGTTCTGGTGGTTATAAAGGACAGGATTTAGAAGCTGCAGGATGAAGTTTCAACATTCCGTGACAAACCACCCTCCTGGTGATGCAGCGAGTCCTGGGAAAACGAGAAGGCAGGAGAGAAAGGCAGGCAGTGTTGCCTTTGTGAGAGCTCTACCCGCAACCCAAACTCCCTCTATGTCCTGCCTCCTGACACTGCCACACTGAAGGCCAAACCTCGACAGGAATCTTGAAGAATGTCCAAACCACAGCATCTCCCCTGCCCAGCCACTTCCAACAATCCTGGATGGCAGGGAGTCAATTATTGTCCTCACCTCCATGAATGGACAACAGAAGCCAGAGATACAAAGTTCACTTACTGATCATGCAGCAGAACACACCGCCCAATTGTTTCCAAATTCACTCTATTTACCTTTGACCTGGTGGTTGAAATGTTTGGTTTCTTTTCTTCTTAGAGTATAGAGATGAGAGCAATGGAGGAATGAGAGGGAGATGAGGTGTTAGCTCAGACTACGGTGCTAGCTCAGGCTACGATGCTAGCTCAGGCTACAGTGCTAGCTCAGGCTACAGTGCTAGCTCAGGCTACAGTGCTAGCCCAGGCTAAGGGGTTAGCTCAGGCTACGGTGCTAGCTCAGTCTACAATGCTAGCTCAAACAATGAGGCTGTTCAACAGGATACCATTTGGGACAAAGTAAATGTGTCTTTAGACCAGTGGTTTTCATTCTGGGTTGTGACTCCCTAGAGTTAGTGATTCTTTCACAGGGGTCGCCTTACACCATCGGAAAACACAACTATTTGCATTACAGTTCATAACAGTAGCAAAAGTAAAGTTATGAAGTAGCAACAAAAATATTTTTATGGTTGGGGTCACCACAACATGAGGAACTGTATGTATTAAAGGGTCACAGCATTAGGAAGGTTGAGAACCACTGCTTGAGATGTTTTCCCTGGCTGCCAAAAGGCAACCCAGCAAATGAGGCCTCGTTGTTTAAAAACCCACGCCACCATGGCTCGCCTTAAAGACATCGAGTAGGTCATCTTAGTTATGTGTATTGGTTGAACTGGAATCACGTTCCCTCAGGCAGAGAGAAGCACATAGACTGCCCGAGTCACCAAGAAAGGCTGAAACTGTTAGCAGAACCCTTACAGCATGTCTAAGGAAAGAAACCCACTACTTTGGGGTTTAATTTATATTGACTGGAATATCTCTTCTGCATCGTCTAATCAACCGTCTTCCAGTTTGGAGTGAGGCAGTACTGCTATTGAAGATTCTGGGCTCTGGCCCCCAACAAGCTAGATTTGGCAACCTGCTCACGATGCAACAGTTAAAAGGTAATGGACTGGATTGATGGCTCCCTTAGTCTAGTGGATGCTAAGCAGACATGAGGACCAGAATTCAATGCCAGAACCCATATAAAGAATAAGGAGGCAGTTTGCTGGGCAGTCGGGAGAGCCACTGATGAATTCTAGGTTCAATGAGACACCCAGAAAAAATTGTAGAGGCCAATGTGGAAGTGCATGGCTTTAATCCTAGCACTTGGGAGGTAGAGGTAGGTGGACCTCTGGGAGTTACATAGTCTACACGGAAGTTCCAGGCCTCGGGACTGCACAGTGAGACCCTGTCTCAAAACAAACATGTATAGATCTCTTGAGGAAAAAAGCCCAGTATTGACCTCTGCATGCCACACATATATATGTGCATGCTAGTGTGACTGTGCATGCATGCATGTGTGCGTGTGCGTGTGTGTGTGTGTGTGTGTGTGTGTGTGTGTGTGTCCAGGTTGCACAGACATGCTCGCATTCCAACAAGTACACACATAAGCAAGTTAGCAATGGTGAACAGAAAGCAAAGACAGATTTATTCAGTGTGGCCACACTGGGAGAGGAACAAAGAGGTCCATCTTCAGGAAATGGAAGTGAGTTTAATGGAGAGGAAGAGATAGACATGGCCACGCCTTTCAGGCTGAGGGACATCTCCGCCCATCCCTGCCTTAGCTTCCGTCTCTCCTGAAAGTCATTCTGTCAAGTGGTCAGAACTTGGTGAAATCTTTTCCTGGGCGTTGAATTCCTCCCCTGGCTGCCATGAGGGTGTCAGCCTTTCCCTTCCCTTTTGAGACTTGGTCTGTTGCTATGCACTGTAACGCTAAGTGCAGGCCCCCAAGACCTGGTTGCCCCAGAAATGAGAGAGTCTGCACACAGACCCAAGTGATGACCTTGCCCCCAAGTTATTTCTGATTGGGGAATGAGGAGACCAACAGCCAATAACTGGGCAGAATTGATATGGGCGGGGCTTGGTGTTCCTGGCTTTGGGGTTGGAGGAGACCATGAAGGGAAAGAGAAGAAGGCGGAGAGAGGATAACAATGTCATGGATTAAGAGTCAGGAAAGCATGGTGCTGAGGGCTGGCCAATTGGAGTTAAGAGGAGCCCAGATGAAACAGAATAAGTAATAAGTCAGGGTTATCGTTAGGGAATAGATTTTAATAGCATAGAGGGTAGATATCTGCCCAACATTAGTGCTGACAAAGGCTTATTATAAATATGAAGATTGCGTGTCTTTTATCCCGAAAAGGAATCGAAGGTGGGGTAGAAAGCCTGGATTAAATATCTTTACAGTACTTCCTCCTGAATGAGATTCCTCAGAAATGTTAAATCTTTGGATCTATTTTGTTTTCAATAGTCTCATGTAGCATGTGTAGCTTTTTAAAATGTTTCCTCTCCTGCCAGGTTGGCTATAATTATCATCAGAATGTTAAAACAATTTTTTTTTGTATTTATAAAACTACATAAATAGCCACTTCAGCTCTTAGGCTGAGAAGAAAAAGAGAGTCCTAATTTAAAATATTCGACTAGGTTTCTCTAAGCACCTAGCTTCAGTTCCAGTCAAGGAAGAGGTACGAGAAGCCTAGGGAAGGGTGCAAACAATCCCGTGTAACCGTGGCTGTCAATGGCTGCAGACCCTTCAGTATCCGCCTGAAGTGTTTACCATGTCATGGGGAGGAACGCAGCGAAACCAAGTGAAGTCTCCCACGTCCTCACAGGATTTGCACAATGAGAATCACTTCTGGGCCAAGTATGTGCATCCACCCACCATATTGGTCCATGTCTCTGGCCTTTGGGGGTTTGATGCTGCTTGAATTCTGCTTGTAGCATGTGAGCATCACACAGCCCTATCTTGGTGTTCTGTATCTTCAGACCACACATCTTGCTCACTGCCTGTCACCGAAAACTGGCAACAAGGGGAGGAAGATTGCACTTTAAGGGAATTGAACTATGATATCTAAATCTGAAAGTTGTCAGCATAAAAATGGAGTCACTTAGATGAGACTGAAAACAAAATGGAGGGAAGCATTCGTGAAGGAAGGCATCTTGTCACACATAACCCCCCGACAAGAGAAGACAGCCAGGCTCCAAGCATGCGCAAGGACCACCTTAGGTTTTCACAATGAGGTGCTTGCAGGGAGGCCAGCTTTGTAGCTTCCTGACAGGAACTGCCTTTCAAGCTTGGACTGACATCACCCTTGTCACTAATGCTAACACTGATGATAATTGTTACAAAATAACCCAAGCCAGTTACTTGTAACTGTCAACTTGACACAATCACCCAGGAAGGAGAGTCTTTTTTTTTTTTTTGGTTCTTTTTTTCGAAGCTGGGGACTGAACCCAGGGCCTTGCGCTTCCGAGGTAAGCGCCCTACCACTGAGCTAAATCCCCAGCCCCAGGAAGGAGAGTCTTAACCAGGAATTCTTTAGATCAGATTGGCCTGTGGGTGTGTCTGTGGGGCACTGTCCTGTGGGTGTGTCTGTGGGTCACCATCCTGGTTATCAGGATGCGAAGATCTGTGCTAAATAGGTGGCTCCTTCTTGTAGGGAACCAGAAAAAGGTCATGGAAGAAGAAACCTTAGTTGTTTTTCTGTTAGTCTTCACTCTAAGAAGTGAGTTTGTTTTTGCTGCTGCTGCTGCTGCTGCTGCTGCTACTGGTGGTGGTGATGATGATGGTGATGATGGTGGTGATGATGATGGTGATGGTGATGGTGGTGATGGTGGTGATGGTGATGATGATAGTGATGATGGAGGTGGTGGTGATGATGATGACGATGATGCATCCAGCTCTGTGGATGGTGCAGCTACCAGGTAGTCAGCCTATCCGGTACAGGGCAGCCAGTGTTGGACTTTTCAGCTCTATCATGTAAGTATCATGTAACCTGATAAACTCTCTTCAGTAAATCCTCATTCTATCAGTTCTGTTCCTGTACAGAACCCTTGCTACCAGGTCACTTCTGTAACCTTCCTCATTTGCCCTTTGAAATCCTTGTGCTCTTTTGGCCCTCCGGGTTGACCCCTCCTATTGTTCTCCATGGTACTTGTCTCCTGACCACAAAGCTCTGTTACATGCTTCCCTTGGGAGAGCATATCTCTCTCTCTCTCTCTCTCTCTCTCTCTCTCTCTCTCTCTCTCTCTCTCTCATGCTCAGTTTTAGTTGGCCACATAAGTCAAGAGCCAGAAGTGGGATGTCCAGCCTACCTGTCCAGTGTGTCCTCTTAAGCAGACCTGTGTGGCATGCTGCCAGCACGGGTATAACACATCCCAATCACGTATTGGCTCTGCCTGTTCTTTCCTAGTCCCCGGGGTAAATACGAACTGTGCTCTGGTCAGATTGACCTCAGTGTGAGTGCTCCTGGACATTTACATTTCCTTTAAAACTGACAAGACAGCCATCCTGTGTTTCTTGTATCACAGTCTTTTTTTATTTTGTTAGCATAAGGTATCGTCTCTAAGTTCAAAGAGTGCTGGTTAGCGAGTGGTTAAAAACTGATTGCATCATGAGAGAAGAGCCCTCTTTAAAAAGAGACCACTACATCCAGATTCAGCTAGAGAATCTGAAGAGAGTAATTCAGAGGTCAGGTGTCTCTCTGGCCTCTACACATGTATGCAGTTTGCATGCACCAGCATACAACATGCACGCACACATATATGCAGTATTCGTGTGCACACACACATACACCCACACTCAAGTGCAGAGAGTGCAGAGAGAGAGTGAGAGAGAGAGAGCATGGGTAAGAGCAAGAGAAAGAGGGGGAAGGGAAAGAGAGAGAGAGGGCAAGAGAGAGAGAGAGCCCCCCCAAGGTCAGGCATTGTGGTACAGGACTATAGTCCCGGAATTTAGCTGAGGCAGGAAGAGAATTAGTTCAAAGTCAGTTGAGCTAAACGGTAAGAATCTGTCTCAAAGGGGAGGGCAGTGGGAGAACAGGCATAGACCTGGGTTATGGGGAAGAGGAACCAGAGACCTACAGGCACCACAAGAAGGGGTCACTGTGAACCAGAAAATCAGCCCTTGTCCCCTGCTCTCTTCTTCTATGGGACAACTTTTCAATACTTCATTCCCTGTCACCTATAGGGTATAGGGCTCAACTCTGGATGGATGGCAGCCCCCATCTACCACAACCGCAGCAGATTTTATATTTCAACAGAATGCTTACAGGGCCGAGAGAGGCGGAAGCAACGAGTTAGGCCCATAGGAGTCTTTTCCTCTTACAGCATTTAGGCGTTAACAACCTTCTCCTGGCCAATTTCATGGATGGATGGTGAGTCGACCTGCTTCTGCTACTTCATCTCAACGAACTCACCAACCTCAAGGCTTCCCCCTCGTGACCCCTGGGTTTTCTTGGCTAATGCAGTTCCATAGCTGTCACACCACATTCATCTCCAGAGCTAAGAAAGTGGACTTTGCGGGGCCACGGGAACCTTTGTGAATTGTCTTTATTTCACTCGAAATGGTGCTCCTGCTCTTCAACGCTCCCCACTTGGCTAGGAAATACTTCAAAGCATCGAATGTTCAAATTAGTGTCAAATTTCCAAGGCTGCAGTCGCCGACAGCATATGCTTTGTATGACTTCGCATGAAGTGACTCGGTAACTTATGCTAATGTAGCTCGGCGGCGTTAGGATTTAAAAGAGGGGTGTGTTTATCTATGGTAAATTTAAAAATAAATATTTCAATTTTTTTTTGGTTCTTTTTTTCGGAGCTGGGGACAATATTTCAATTTTAAGTTAAACATTTTTTAAACTTAAATTTAAATATTTTTGAAATGAAGAGGCGATGTGGCGGTCACCTACTAGGTGTGCAGGTCACCTGCAGCAGAATTCCCTAATATAACACATTCTCGGCTGGGGATTTAGCTCAGTGGTAGAGCGCTTACCTAGGAAGTGCAAGGCCCTGGGTTCGGTCCCCAGTTCCGAAAAAAAGAACCCCCCCCCAAAAAAAGAAACACATTCTCTGACCTCAAAATCTCTGAGCTGTTCCCTGACCCAACAGTCATTAACTATCATCTTAGCTGACGATTATGAGGTTAACCTTAGTTACCGAAATGATTATTTTTAGGGTAAAGGTGGGGTATATTTGTAAAAATTTTAACTCTCCCAAATCCAAATAAAACTACTTGGTAGCTTTAAGACTCCGTATCTATGCAAAGGTTGTCTACGCAGATCCATCAACTATTCAGACCACAGGAAGATATTATTTTTCAGTATGAGGAACCTGGGCCGCACTTCCAGCCATCTGCCCTGGCCTGCATGGTGAGGTCTGCAAGCATTTTGCAGAAAACGATGCTCACAGAGTCCAGGGACAACAGGAGGCACACGGCTCCCAGTGCAACGGAGGTCAGCCCACCATGGAAGTTCATGTTTCGCTCTTCTCTGGGGGTTAGAACTGCAGAGTGTTTCTGTCAGCCCAGCTCTCCCTGAGTGTTCAGTGGTTGGCACAGACAAATGGAGGAACGAACGAAGGAAAAAGCAATGGGTAAAAACGTTAACGCTGGCTTTTCCTGATAGCAATAAATAGATCAATAACAAATAAATCTTCAGCATCAGAGTCTTTCCCACTGCTTCCTCAGAAGAAGGCTTGTGATCCATGGCTCAGTTTCTTAGGAGTCTTGGACCAGCGGCCCCTCCCTAAGGCAGCATGGGCTGCCTCCCCCTCTCCTCTTCGACACTCACTTCTGTGTGTGTGGAATAACCAGATCAGCGCTCATGACTTGGTGGGCCGATTTGTCTTATAAAAATAGCCATACCAAGCGTGTCCACAGAAGCTGCATTTCAAGGAAGATGGGCAGTGGCCTGAGTCAGCCGCTCGTGAAATGTGAGGAGGCAGGCAGCTGGCAGTAAGGAAAGAGCTGCTGGGAACCCAAGTGTCCCCGTGTCACACTGGGGAAGTCGTAAAGAAATAAAGAGCGAAGCATAAAAAAAAAGTGCCAGTGTTGCTGTAACCAAAATAATTACAGCAGTTACTGATGGTTTCCTTTTTTTTTTTTTTTTTTTTTTTGCTTCTTTTTTTTGGAGCTGGGGACTGAACCCGGTTTCCTATTTTTAAAAGCGTATGTACTTTAATATTTATCAGAACATAAAGAGGTAAGTTTGTTTAATGACTTCACGTATAACTAACACAGTGTCTAAAATAGATACATTGTCTAAAAAAAAAAAAAAGCCTTACTGTTTGTAGAACTTGTTCGTAGAAATCGATCTTTTAAGACAGTAAACCCACAGGCTCTGGGGAATCTACATTTGTATCAACATTTAAATTCAGTTCTAAAGCTAGAAGAAAGGAGGTCTTTCCCACTGTCGTCTTTGTCTAGTCAGTAGAGTTTAACCAGCTGTGAGAAAGGCTTAGTTTCAAAACCAGAAGGCAGTGTCTTTCTTGCTTGTTGAGAAAGGGTGTGTGGGCATCCCCAGCTAGCCTTTAACTCAGGATTATCCTCCTGCCTCAGCCTCCGGGACTGGAAGTTACATACCCTTGGGAGCCACCTGGTGTGGGTGCTGGGAACCACTCGAATCCTAAGAACAAGTACTCTTGACCACTGAGCCATCTTTCCAGCCCCCTGCCTCAACTTGCCTAAACCTGCTTCCGCAAGGCAGCTCTTCGTCCTGTGCTAACAGATGCCTCTGCCTCAAAGGGCAGATTCACAGGACTCACCAACTGTGATGACTTCCAGGGAAGGGGATCGAAGCACCTAAACCCTAAGTGTGTCCCAGGGCCAGCAAGGGTGAGCTGGAGTTTAAAGTGATGTCATCTCTACCCCAGACACTTTCTATGGTTCACCTAGCATATGCCAGGTCAGACCCAGCGTCTCAACAAAGAGACACAGTGCACGTCTTGGAATAAAAGTAAAGCCTAAAGCTTCAGGCATCTTCACTGAGGGACTCTCCTAAGACTTCAGAAAGAAAGTCCTAAAACTCCAGGTCTCACAGCCACCGGTTCACATGGGAAAGGAGCTTTTGATAGATTTAGATGGAAAAATAGAGTTTATGCAGAGTAAGAATAAATTTTAGGAAGTAATGAATACATGTGAATACATACTACATACAACACATGCACGCACACATGTGCATGCACATAAACAGACATGAAAGCATTCTCAACACTGCTTTGGGATCAGAAAGACAGAACACCTCCATGAATTTAAGTTTGTAAAGGGCAAGGAATCTAGCAGGATAGCGATGTTGGGAGCCTTTGACATGAGACTGGTGTGGGGGCGACAGTGGCAGTCATTCCGGATGGGTCAGACCTGTGTCCCAAGCCCCTGTTCACCTCAGAATTCAACAGAGCTTACAAAAACGACAGTCCGAGAGTTATTCTGATTAGCATGAGCCCTTATGGGATAGTCTTCAGAATGATTTGAAAAACCTTTTACTTCAAGGAACAAAGAAAACCAACATCAGCTTTTCCTCCAGAGGAGACATGCGTCTTATCCCCGCACATGTATGCAAACAATCCTACCCGGAGACAACTTGGGAATAATCAGCTTTTTCTCTCTGAAAGCCTCTGGGATGGTGTTTTAAAGTTCACAAATCATGGTGAGCACAGACCCAGCCTGCTTGGCTTCTTGGGAGATGAACAATAGAGAATGGATTGAGGAGAGGCAAACAAAGAGGGAAAAGCTGGTGAGGTGGCCTTCGCTGCATGCCAACGTCCTGGTTGAAGACTCACCGGAGAGGGAGAGACGGGAGGATGAAAGGGAGTGAAGAGGAGGATGGCAGGAAAGAAAGAAGAGAGAAGGGGAGGGGAGAAGGAGGAGGGGATGTCGCCTGCACGTATCCTGAAGGTTGATAACTTTGCCCATTACCGTTGTCTAGTTTAAGGCGTTAGGGTGATTGATTTCTAAGAAATTCCAGTCTTCAATGAGTCAAACCTCATCTCTCAGGAACAGAAATTTCTCCTGCACCAGTAGTCAGCTCCTGTGGACATCAAGGTTAAACGTGGAGGCTCTGCCTTTCCCATGAGACTTTACTCCTACGCACAGAATTCACGACTGTCGGCTAGAACGTGCCCTCAAAAAAAATTGCATTCACTTTACCTGCTGATATATAGACTAATTTACGTGGGGGAATGTTGGGAAACGAAAGGGAACAATAGTTACCTGCAATCCCAGTGTCGATCTTAAAGAATTAAAAAAGGGATTAATTCAAACAATTAGAATGTGGGGCGGGGGTGATTAAGAGGGGCCTGGGGGTGAAGAGCAGAGGAACCCAGGTCAGTCCCCGGCAATGGCATCGTGCAGTGTGGTCCATAACCACCTGTAACTTTAGTTCCAGGGGACCCAACATCTCTTTTGACTTCCAAGGACACCTGCATGCTCATACACTCGTGCACACACACCATTAAAAATAGAATATAAGTTGCTAAGTAGCTAGGTTCCTACTGTGTGTTCATTGACAGAACTTACAAAAATGCTTACATTACATTGTTGACAAAAAACTTTCAATTTGTTTTGCTCTGGGCGCTAGACCTGTTCAGTCAACATTCCTTCTCAAGATGCATCTTGGGTAGAGAGAAAAGGTGTTGCTCCCTCTCTTAGAAGCAGTTAGCAGGAACTATCATCCAGTTTCCTGTTCTCTGTCTCACTGTCTCTCTATCTCTGTCTCTGTGTTTGTCTGTCCCCCCTCTCCCCTCCTTCTTTCTTGCTCATTCTAGTTTTTGATACAGGGTCTCTCTACATAGTCCTGGCTGTTCTAGAACTCACTGGGTAGTCCAGATTGACCTCAAACTCACAGAGATCCACCTGCCTCTGTCCCCCAAGGGCTGGGATTAAAGGCACGTGCCACACCTGGCTCTCCTGTTGTCTTTTATATGTGACTCCCAGCCTAGAGACAGAACTTGCTGTCAGTCAGAGATGTCTAGTGGAGGACCGATCACATGTACCATGCAGAGTGTGACGAGAATAAAGGCTTCACAGGGTGCATTCAGATGTATTGAAATTGTGTCTCAAGGGGCTGGAGAAATGTGTCATTCGTAAAGAGCATTTGCTGCTCTTCCAGAGAACCCCAAGTTCAAGTCTCAGCCCCTACGTGGTAGCACACAAACATCTGTAATTGCAGTTCCAAGGAACCTGACGCCCTCTTCTGGCCTCCCCAGACACTGCATCCATAGGGCGCATAGAGATGCATGTAGATAACGTCTAGACACATAAAATAAAATAAATAAAATTTAAGTATAATACCTTGAGCATTAGCTGAAAATACATCTCTGTTCCTTTTCCTCTAATTCATGAACTATTCACTTGAAAATTGACAAAGACCTTGTACATAGTCTGCTTTTGGTTATTTTTTTTAATTTTCCTGTATGTCTGTACAAAGAAGCCATGGAGACAGGGGGTGGGGGGTGGAGGCAAGGATAACTCTCCCCATGAGCAGTGAAACTATTTTCGATACTCAGGACTATGCAGCTGCCCGAGCCATGTGTAGTCAAAGGTTACCCACAGTTGCAGTTAGGTCACTCAGACCAAACCAACCAGTGGGAATCCCTGGTGTCCTCCAGGTCCCTAGGCATTCTGAGTTCTAGAAATAGAGTTTCAACACATTCTGCCAGATGACTTATATCAGTTTCCCTTTTATTTTTCTTCCTGACTGCCCGAGAAAAACTCGGCCATTACCTCTTAAGGGTTGGTGGCTGATACAACCAACCAATCGGGGGCAGCCAGCAAGTGGGATTGGGAACTGTCTCCAAGGTGGAGGCTTCTGCCAAGGGCACACTGAAAGGGGTTTGCACTAAGACTTGCTATGGTTCTCGGCTTCCATTGCACCATGAAATATGCAGGAGTTACACTTGACAAGGGGGTGTGCATAGGGTGTTCTGGGAACTCGTGTCTTTGCCTTCCCTGAGGCTGAAATGATTTAGCTCTACGTGGAGTGCGCTTCCTTGGTTTCATCGTGAAGCCACGTGGGCCAAGGTGACATGCAGCTTCTGTGATATTTTTGTCCCACTTATATCCATGGTGACTCTCTGTCACTCAGCATGAAGTTACAGCCATGCCCTGCTATGAGAACCTTTCATAGTCCAGCATCTCAGCAATTCTGCCGATGGCCTTTGAAAGGCAGCCCGGGCAGGAGCTCTGGCTCAGAGCTGTTCTAGGAAGCCTGCTAAGAAAGCTGGATTTAAGACAGGATTCCCTAGCTGACCCGTGGCTTGCTCTGGGGAGGATACCAAAGCTTAGAGTGGTTTAAAAATTATCCCAAGCTTTGAGAAAACGTCGGGGGAAACAATATTGAAAGGTCTACTCTGGTTTTAATTGTTATCAACCATAAATATGGATGTATTTTCAGCAAAAAGAAACAAAACAAAAAAACCCACCAAAACTAACCTTTATTCAAACTTCACTGTCTCATTTAGATTGTGCAATAATTGAGTCCAGAGTTTTTCTTTTGGTTAAAAAGATTGTTCTTGGTGACTAATGCCACCCTACAGGAATGAAAAGTTACCTAAGGTCATCTCTTCCGGAAGCGCTCGAGTTTGTGCGTGCAGAAGTGACGGAGAAACTGTGATGTGTGTGGGATATTTCTGTTGCAGTAACAGCAGTCCTTCAGCACATGCTGACTACGTGACAGACGCTTCTGGCTGAAGGTCGGCGGAGGAGGACAGCATGCAGGGCCTGCCTGTATAGGGATAGTAGGTGACCCATATTTAACAGGTGCACCGGTGCGCAACTCCCAGCATGCACTCTGGGCAATACTGCGCACGAATATGCAAGCCGCATGCCCCGGAGTAACAGGAACCCGATACCTAGAGAGTCTAGAAGCTTCTCAACAGAGCTATGCTGTTTCCTGTGCATCGCTGCCCAAGACAAGCTCCGAAGGCAAGCCTGCCCAACCTGTGCAGAACAAAGTTGGGTTAAAATCTGCCGTTCAGCGCTAGGAAAGTTTCTCAGAGGAAGACGGTGGGGAGAGTGACTCTCACGGTGCGCACCGTGATGCTGACTGGATCACGCCCTGCGCCCTCTCCACAATCGCTGGGGTGTGTGTTTTCCTGATTGGGTTTTGGTGGTCAGCGTGTGCCGCATATGCTGCATTCTCCACCGTCTGTCCTGTATTCAGGTCTTGCCATGGCCTGGTTCAAATAGGAAGTGTGCCTGGAACTTTAAGGGACTGAAGCACTACAGGGAACCCGGGCTGAGCCCTGGGTCAGTTGGCCTTTGTCCTGGAGCGCCCAAGTTACCTTAGCTATTTGGGAAGCCTTTGGCAGCAGATTCTGGAAAGTCTCTGGGGCCATCAAGATGACCCTAGTAGATATTCTAACAGCGCTGCCAGGATCCTAAATTAGTAGTCTGTACTTTGTGAGAACATCAGGCTCCCGTCAAGTGTCCAGTGTGGCGACACGGTCCGTTTGTGTGACTGGGAGCTGGCAGGTGCTGAGACGTGGAGCCTGGCCCCTAAAGGAGGGGCTCCACCAAGCAGCCAGGGCTGTCTCCCTGCCAAGGGCTGCTGGTGTATATTATTATAACTTCAAGGTTTTCTCACTCTGGGGCTTGCAATCAACTTAATCTCCTCTGTTTAACATAAAATGTAACCGTCTGGGGAGCCTTTTGGTTGCGGCACCGTCTAGAGAGCTTTCTGTTGTTTATTTTTATCTGGGACTTACTCTCTGCACGAAGTTCTCTCTGTTTGCAGATGGCTTGTCCGACCTTCACAGGGAAAGGAGCACATGTGAAGGCTGTGATGGAGGCCAAAGACCTTTATCTGATCCAGTGTGCTAAGTTTCTAAGCGGGACACAGAGCTGAGGTGCGTATTCAACATATCAAAGTGGACCTGGCCTTCAGGATCTCCCAGGATCCCTCTGTTCCTACCTGTTACAGGGCAACAGAACCAATCTTCAGTCTTCAAGTGAATAGTTCATGAATTAGAGTAAAAGGAACAGAGGCATATTTTCATCTGATGCTCACGATATTTTATTTTTATTTAATTTTATCTATTTTTATTTTTTTGTGTCTAGATGTTATCTGCATGCATGTCTATGCACCCTATGGGTGCAGTGTCTGGGGAGGCCAGAAGAGGGCGTCAGGTTCCTTGGAACTGCAATTACAGATGTTTGTGGGCTACCATGTAGGGGCTGAGACTCGAACTTGGGGTTCTCTGGAAAAGCAGCAAATGCTCTTTACATATGACACATTTCTCCAGCCCCTTGAGACACAATTTCAGTATATCTGAATGCACCCTGTGAAGCCTTTATTCTCGTCACACTCTGCATGGCACATGTGATTGGCCCACCGCTGCTTTGGGGACTTGTCACAGTCTGGAACATTCTTAGTTTGACATGTGGCTCTATAGCTTATGTTCCGAGGGAAATGTGGGGAGAGCATTTTTCAATAAAGTGCTTGTACGAAGACTCACGGGAAAGGAACCAAAGCGACAGGGGAGATCTTCCTGCCTTGGGCTCCACCTCACCTCAGTGCAAAACAGCCTTACCATAGATGAGCTCCTACCCAAGCTACTACAAGTCAGCTGCTGGGACAGACAGACAGACAGACGTGTCAAACGGAAGTGATACAAACACCTAACCTTTGTGTGCTTCACAACAGTTATTTTTAAGTTTCTGTCACTACCTTAGAACTCCGTCTCTCTCACCTCCCTTTCCCACTCTTTCCCCGGGTGTCACTCACCCCTGACTCATTGTCCTGCTAGACTGCTTCTGCTTCTCTGAGACCCTCTCCTGTATGGTTTTACAACAGTTCCCATGGTTTCTAGCTTATGGGGAGTCTTAAACACAAATTCCCTCCTAACTCTTTGTCCTGCTTAAAACAGACACCCTCGTATATTGTCTTCCTCACCGCTACCATCCCCAAGTCCACGAAGTCTGACTTGCTCCCCAGATATCCCAAACACGTCCTGAAACTGGCCTGGTCATGTAGGCTAAGGGAAGCCTGCCCCCAGTTGGCTCTGATTGGGAAATACATTTGTCAATGGTCAATGGCTGGGCTGGGAGACAGAAGTGGGATTCCCAGGCAAGAGATGAAAGGAAGATAAAGGAATTCTGCCATGAGAAGGGTACAGGATGAACCACGCCGTGAAGAAGCAGGAGGGTAAGATGGCCGAAAGGTAGGTGCAAAGGGAAAGCAGCCCTATGGGAGGAAACAGGGCAACAAAGATAAAACAGATTGAGAGGGGAGTGTGCGCTAGCCATAGGAAGGTTTGGAAGTGGCCAGCCATTGAGCAAGTTAGGGCAAGTTAAATATAGAAGTTGTGTGTGTGTGTGTGTGTGTGTGTGTGTGTGTGTGTGTGTGTGTGTGTGTGTGTGTGTGTGTGTATTTTCATTCATGAATCCAGAGCTCTGCAGAGTGGCTTAACAATCCACAGCTATGCCCTGGCTGTGCCTGTGACCCAATCACCTTGTGTTCAGGAAGTTGCCATCTTGCATCCAGATGGTCACACTCTTTTTAGAGTTTTAAAACTATACATAAAAGCAGGGTGAAGATGCCTTAAGCCCCCATCTGCCTTTTACCCACCTTCAGATAATCAACCCAGAGTCAGTTTTACTCCAAGATCCTTGCTACCATTCCTGCCTTCCTAGGATCACTTTAAATATATTTTCTTCTGTGAAGTTTTCAGTGTGCACTTCTGCCTGACGAGGATCCCGCTTTGAAGCAAAGACCTTGCTGGGCGTCACGGGCCCTGTGTAAAGATTATCCTTGTATGATTTAAACACTGATCCCCTTGTCCCCGCATGTCTTGCTGAAATCCAAACATTACAACGCTTATTTTAAGAATCTCCAGTCTCTATGTTGTGAAAGCATTGCTCCCCATTTGTCCTCTAATATGTCAATAAAGTTGATCGGCTAATGGACTGCTGCCAGCCAGGAGAGGAAGCGAGAAAGAGGAAGGGAGAATTCAGCCATGAGGAGAGGGTCTGGGAGATACCACGGGGAAAACACCTGGAGCAGAGAGAGGCAGATCTAATTCCAGATAGACCTGAATGGCTTCGGCCAGAATACAGGATAGAGGAAACTGTGCAGCATCTCGCCCTTTTATAATGAGTCCCGTAAATGTGGTCTTGCTCTCAAATCATCTTCCTGCACCCGTCCTAACCCCGAGGATGTCATGGAATGGAGCCTCACCTGTGTGATGAAGGGGAAGGGGGTTTATAGTACACAGAGAAAGCTCAGGAAAGAAAACGTAGGAGTCCTCTGTTAGGAGTGTGTGCTTTGTGGTGGTGGAAAGCTCCCAAGGCCCCTGTGCACAGCTTACACCCCAAGCCTCTCAAAGTCCTGCCCACACCTGAAAGTCCCGGCATCATATTAAGAAGGTGTCCTCAGAGAGGAGAATCTCCTGGAGTGAGACGGAGGTACGGGCACCTACATGTACCTGATGGTGTACCACAGACACTGACGCCGCTCTGCAGTGTGACCTTGAGCACAGTAGCTGGGAAAGTTTCTACCATGGCCAGAGGCCCTGCAGGCGTTCCTCAGCCCAGTAGCCTTAAACCCCACTGTTTCCAGACATGCTGTGCTTGGTGTCACTTCCTTAGCTCTCGGCTGGGTGGGCGTGACAGAGCCTGCCTTGTCTCACCCATCCAATTCGACCTTCATTTGTGCCACCACCCTGCCTCCCCTGCGTTCCCCTCCCTTACTTCCCCCACTCGATTTCCCTCAGTCTCACAATAAGAAACAGTGAGCGGAGCTCCTAAGGAATCTACCAGAAAGGAGGCGACCTGAGGTGAGATCTGCCACCTCTGCCGAAGCCCAAGGGTCTAGAAAGTGCTTTGTGCAGGCTTGGGGGTTGGAGGCAGGAGGCAGGTGTCGGGTCACTTAGGCAGCAAGCAAACCAGGAAGCAACAACCTCTGTGGAATTCCGGAAAGAGCCGTGTTACATTAGAACCCTCCCCCATGGAGCTCCACGGACAGGAATCGCTGTGGCAGCAAAGGAGAGAGGAAAGGGGAACATCAAGAAGGAAAAGAGGGGCTGGGGATTTAGCTCAGTGGTAGAGCGCTTGCCTAGCAAGCGCAAGGCCCTGGGTTTGGTCCCCAGCTCCGAAAAAAAGAAAAGAAAAAAAAGAAGGAAAAGAAATAGGGGTTGGGGATTTAGCTCAGTGGGTGCGAGGAAAAGAAATAGCAAGACAGCCAGCTATATTCGTTACTTTGTTGTTACTATGATACATCATGGCCAAAAAAAAAAAAAGAGTTCATTTTTGGCTTATGGCTCCAGAGTCCATGAGAGGGGAGCAGAGGCAGCAGCAAAGACCCCAGCCCCTGAACCACAAGCAGAAACAGAGATCGCACTGGGAATAGCAGAAGGCTTTATACACTCAAAGCCCACCCCCCAGGCACGTATTTCCTCTACTAAGGCAATGAGACAGGCCAGACTGACTCCATGACAGGCTTCAAATCGGCAGTTCAGGAGACTAGGCCTGTCCCTGTTGACAAGAACTGGGCAAGTCCAGGCAAGTCCAGGCCTCACAAGCTGCTCTGTCACCTGACCTGAGGCAAGGGCAATGGGTCAGCAGCAGTTTCCAGACTCTCCCACCAACAGTTTCCAGGCTTACCAAGCACCTGGAATGTCCCTAGAGATAGAGCCACTGATAGAGGTGACCCAGCCCTCTCCGGAATTCCTTGGGGCCTACGAGCTTACTTACTTTTCTCTCAAACTCTAGTAAAATCATCCTTGGGTTTCCTTCTGAGTCAATTTCAACTTCTTTTATTTAGAAGAGTCACAAAGGAAAATGCCCCTGAGTAGCATCTGCTCTAACTTATATCCCATCACCTGTACTTAAGGGATCCCCACCACCCCATCTTAAGGGCTCTATGCCCCCAGTCTCCCCACCGTCCATACATAAGGGCTCCCCACCCCAGTCTCCCCATTATTTTTGTTTCTTGTTCCCCAAGGACAGCCGTTCTGACCGGAGTAAGCTGGAACCCTAATGTAGCTTTAATTTCCATCTCCAGTATGATTGAGGTTGCAAACATGGGTCTCTCGTCTCCTGTGTCCCAACACTTACAGAGTGACATGAGGGGCCAGGTTTTAGGCAAATCCATCTTGAAATAAAAACTCATTTCTCAGCGAGGTAAATAAAACATTAAAAATAAGAGATCAGTAGTCGGTGTGGGAAAGCAACTGACACCAAACGACCTTTCAAAAGTAAGCATTCCCAGGGGAGAGATTGTGACCACAGGAACCTGACGGAGGCCTCGAGGCAAGAGAGCACCAGAACCCTGCACCCTATCCAAGAGGACATGTCCCAGCCTTAAGTGTCTCGAGAGGACTGATTGCCTTTACAACCCGTGACCCTTTAATATAGCTCCTCAAATTGTGGCGACCCCCAACCACAGCATTTTCACTGCTTCTTTGTAGCCGTAATTTTGCTCATTATAAGTCATAATGTAAATATCTAATATATAGGATATCTGACATGTGAATCCACCCCCGAAAAGGGGCACCACACACAGGTTGAGAAACACTGCCTTAAGGTTAAAGAGAGATAGCTTCCTCAGGCAACATGAAAGAGGAGGCTCAGAAGACAGCCTTGACAGAAATGTCCCGATGTTCACAGCCTTTCGGGGGAGTGGTCGTGGGGAATTTAAACCACACGGTTTAATACGGGAAAGCTTATGTGACAAGGGGCATGGAGGACTAGGAACTGGATAGGATCGTAAGTTAGGGGCTATTAATTCACAGCACAATATGGATACTTAGTTTTCTGTCCCAGAGATAGAGAGAGGGGTGGGGAGGGAGAGAGAGGAAAGAGGGGGAGAAGGAAAGAGAGGAGAGGGAGAGGCAGAAGGAAAGGGAGAAGGAGAGGGAGAGGGAGAGAGTGAGAGAGGGAGAGAGGGGGAGAGGGAGAAGAGGAAAAGGAGAGAGGGAGAGGGGAAAAAGGAGAGAGGGAGAGAGGGGGAGAGGGAGAGGGGGAAAAGGAGAGAGGGAGAGAGGGGGAGAGGGAGATGGGGAGAGGGAGAGAGGGAGAGAGGGAGAGAGGGAGGGAGAAAACGAGAGAGGGAGAGGGAGAGAGCATACACTTCAGGAGGAAGTACGGGGCTTAGAGCTCTAAACACTTAGGGTATCCAGCATCATAAAGGACAGTTCCAGGATCTAACATAAAACAGGTGACAGATAGGGAGCCTAGAGAAGTGAGCAGGCTGTTCTTGAACGTGGAGAACTGGCCATCTTAGCAGCGGGCCATGTCCCTGGGCTCAGCGGATAACTGCTCAAATCTAACCTGGATGGCTGCTGAGGTCAGAGGTGAAAGGGAAAGGAAGAAGGGGCAGCTGTCTCTGCTCCTGCTGACGTGTGCTTCCCTCATCTCACCAGCTCAGAAGGCTGGGGAATGCCAGACTCAGGGAAAAATTGCCTCTCAACTCTCCCTAGAAGACTTTAGAGTAGGAACACACTGACCGAGAGGTTAATTATAAAAATAGCCTTGCTTCACTGAGGTGGTCTCATAGCTTCCTGGTGTCTGGAACATTTCACGTACAACCCTGGCAAGCTCTCTGTGGCAGAGAACCTCCTAGAACGTTTAAGAGATTGTGAGGCAGTCTGAGCTCTGTGGAGCGGGAAGAAGCCCGGGGTTGCCCCCTGGAGAGCCTTCCTTTCCCAACAAGACCAATGCTGAGGTCTCACCTCTGGTTTCTTTACTTAATGTAATGAATGTCTGGAAATTTTGTCTAATATGTGTGTGAAACACAGAGCCGCTTCCGCTTGGCTGTTAAGTCTTCTCTGCTCTTGACCTCATGACTCCTGTCTTTAGTCTGAGTTCATCCTGCCACACCATCCAAGATACAGCCATTGTCTATCTGCCTGACTTTGGTCTCCATCCCCATGTAACTGGCCCCACACACCTTCAGTATTCTTCTTCAGTTGGACATCTCTCCAAGAAAAAAAAAATGAGACAGAAAGCTTTGAAGAAAGCAGTTAAATTTGGAAGGTTGTGTTTAAAGGCATGTGGCTGGGCATCTGGCTGTCTAGAATTGTCAGCCAAAGTGAGTTTTCAGAGCCGCTCCTGTGCCATGGTTCCGTGTTTTTGTGTTCTTGATCTCAGCCATAGATTCTAGGGCATCCACTCAACCATAAGTGAGAAGTATTCTGAGTAAGACGTCTCCCAAGCTCTCTTCCGAAGCAGAGCCTCTGTTACTCATAGACAGCATGATGTAAACTCGCTCCACCACTCAATCTCGTCACAGTAACTGATAAACTTTTATTTACGCCTAAAGTTTAGAAAGGGACCAAGAAGATCTGTCCTCTAGAAGGGAAGAGGTAGCCACATCGCCATGAAATGAGCTGAACTGGTCCTCACGGAGATCAACCATCATAGGCTTTGACAACAATGGGAACTCCAGTCAAGGCTTTGGTGAGAGGACCCCAGTGAGAGGGGAGGATCTAGTCAGTTTTACTTACTCGTCTGGACGCAGACCTCAGGAACCTAACTGGTTAGTTGGTGTGAGTCATAGAAAGAGAAAGCCCAGGAGTGACAAGGCAGGGATGGTTAGTGTACGTCCTGTGAAGAACCTGACTGATCAAAGCATTGTCATGCGTGTGCTCTGGGGGGACGAGGAAAGCAGGAGTCTCACCTCCATACCCTTTATCCACAGTATTCCTGTCAGTTTAGAATTCCTGAAGTGATCTCCTACCTACCTCAAAGCTCCCAGGAGTTGTCCCAGACAGAAATGCATTCTGGTCACTAGAGACCAAAATTCCTGGTTTAGTAAAAGCAACACTCTTGACTGGCATGTAAATAATAAAGCAGGCTTGCTTTCTTTCTTGCTCTTTCTTTCTTTCTTTCTTTCTTCCTTTCTTTCTTTCTTTCTTTCTTTCTTTCTTTCTTTCTTCCTTTCTTTCTTCCCCTTCTTTTTCCGATTTCTTTGAAAGCTTTGTTTTATTCTTTTAAAGATTTGTTTATTTATTTTTATTTATACGAGTGCACTCCAAAGCAGGCATTCAATTGGCCATGATGGAGAAAGATGTACTCGTGTTTGGCATGAAGTCTTCCCAACCCTTTCTCCTCTCCTTGCTTCCATGCCCTTAATGACAAGTAAGAGACACAGGTTTATGTTAACCCATGGGTAGGGCTCCCGCCCAGCTCTCCAAATCTCCCCGTTAGTCTTTGGGTGAATCAGGTGGTCTCTACGGAATCAGGTTCTTCAACTAAAGTGAGGGTTTAGGCTGGATAATAACTAGCTTCCTTTCTCTCTAATGGTCAGAGAGATTGGGCTCTTGAAGGTGGCTCTTGTGCCATTAGGTTGGTTCCATTCTGATGGATTAAAACTATTCTGCCTAATGGGCCATCTGTAGTAATAATAAATCCATCAAGCGGATTAGCCTTCTAAGCTGGACAAAACAGCAATCCTCACACACACCCTTCTATTTTCTCTTGCTTATTTATGACTTTTATTTTATGTGTGTGAGCATTTTGCCTGCACTCATACATGCACTCTGCTTGGATTCCTTGTGCCCGCGGAGGACAGAAATTGGTGTCAGATCCCTTGGAACTTGAAGTTAGGGGTGCTTGTAAGAGCCACCATGTGTGTGCTGGGAACAAATCAGGTCCCAGTAAGTGTTCCATCCCTCCATCCCCTCCTTCTAACTTCTTATTAAAATGCTCATAAGAATATGCCAAAGGATTAAAAAAAAATCTGGTCCTGATGCTGTAAGCTAAAGATATAGGTCAAAGTTCAGTTGGACTTTCCACTGACCAATCACCACTGGAGACCAATGGAGAAACAGGTTCTAGGATGAAATCACATGATCGTTTGAATCGGACCAGCAAGAACAACTGCCCCAACCAAGAATAAAGCTGACTCCCCAATGCCTTTTTTTTCTTTTTTTCCAGGCTGGGGACCGAACCCAGGGTCTTGTGTTTGCTAGGCAAGCGCTCTACCACTGAGCTAAATCCCCAACCCCTCCCCAATGCTTTTAATCCCAGAACTCCAGTGGTGTTGATGGGGAAGAGCAGTTCCCCACCCTCCAAAGTGGACACAACATCCTGCCATCTCCTCTCCTTCCCAATCACCAGTTCTATTTCTGTGCCCATTCAGAGACGATGTGCCCCAGCTAACAGCCAGCCAGAAGCCGGTGGCACTGGGTAGCAGTTTGACTAGCGCTGAGGAGGGGTGGGCTCAGAGACAGACCTGAAAACTCTGTGTCCCCCGCTACATACAGTTTCATGGAGCTTCGAGGGTACAGCTGTCAGAAATCCCAACTCTTTTCTGCAGAAGCCGCGTCTGAGTCATCATACGTGTAGCCCATAACCTTCTGTGGATAGGTCGGACAGGAAATATGAACTGCCCACGAGCGTGAAGCGAAGGCGTCTGAGGTAATATCATTTGCTTCGCCTCTGGGTAACTCAATTCTCCACCTATGAAATTACTTTATAGCATTCCAGAGCAAGATATTTATACTGAAGACTCAAGGGAAGGTTTATGTCTCAAATCACCACTGCAAGTGCAAATAGAATGAGCCTTTATTTACGAAGCAATTGCTTCAACGTCTTTACTAATGGGGAATTCTCAGGCTGGGTAGGTATTCTAGAGCCATTCCCTGGTTGGTTCTGCTTAGGGTTATTTCGACTATGGCCTTTCCCAATAATGCTCCTATTCACTAGATTAACCAGCCTAACTACGTCACCTCCGCTTGGCCCCGTCAACTGGAGAGCTGCACAGGTAATTTGTCAACTGTGTGGTGGAACGCATTCTTAATTTGAAAGTAAAAGCCAAGTGGAAATCGCTGTCGGGTTCCATAATGCATTAGATACAGCACGGGCTGTTGCCAGGGGGGCTTTGTCCTGCTTTCTCCCAACACGTCATGTTGGAAGAATGGCTGCAATTTCCTAAGCTGTTATATTATAGCAATCAGACAAGTGCTCCAGAGGTCCGGGGTCTGATATTCCCTTATAACCAAGGGAATCTGGATAAATGAAAATCAGTTCAGAACTTGGCCATGCTTACCTTACAGCTGTGGCAACAGCAGCTCAGCTATAGTGTACAGTTTATACACACACAGACACAGAGACACACACAGACAGGGACACATGGACACATACAGAGAGACACACAGACTCATACAGGCACACACAAACACACAAACACACAGACATACACAGAGAGACATGCATACAGACACACACAGAGACAGACACACAGAAGGACACAGACACACATGGATACACAGATAGATGCACACAGACAAATAGGCAAATACACAGACATACACAGATGAACACACACACGCACACACACAGACATGCATACAGACACACAGACATATACAGATACAGATAAATAACACAGAGAGAGACACACCCACTATATGAAACTTAAAAATTAAGGATTATTTGAAGACCATGTTATTGAAGGAAGGAGTCCTCCTTTGGTAGGTTTAATTAGTTCCTAACAGGCAATGGTGGGTAACAGCATGGGTGGATGTGACCAGCAACGGCCCACGCATGTCAGAAGGTACTGTCCATGTGTGGCACACGCTGTACATGAAAACTTATACCACCTTACCAGTCCTAATGACTCCAGGAAATGGGCACAAAATCACCCTTAGACTGTGAGTTACGGAGGTAAACATCAGGTGTCTGGGAAATGTTCTTCCCAAAACACAAACTGTAAGAATGGGGACCAAGGCAGTTTCTACCCTGGGCGGTTAACTAAACCCAGCAGTACTTGTCGTATGCCTCCTGTGCCAAGTTTTCAAGTATGGCGAGTGGGCGGTTCTCTTTCTCCAAAGAATAAGTAAATTGGCAAACAGGAGATGGATCTTAGAAAAAAGTGAGATTAAGCGACCTGATCATGCTCAGGAATGACCAGAGCGATGATATAGAAGGTGTAGACACACTGGTGTGGACGAACCTACTTAGTACAGAATCTACGGAGACACAAGCCAGTCAGGAGACAAGCAGGAGTTGCAAAGACCCTGGGGTGGAAGTGGAGTCTGTCAGCTTGCGACAGGGAAAGCAGTGAGGCAGAGTCTGAGTCAGTGAAGTCACGGGAAAGCTTTGGATGCTGTGTGAGGTCGGAATCCGTGGCTCCACTCTCTCTTGCTTGGGCTTGTGGCCAAGATGGATTTCACGGCATTGCCTGTTGTGAGATTGCTGAGGACCAGCTGGTGGAAAGAGATTCTGTCTGTTTCTGGGCCTGGACAATAAGATCACCCCATGCACCTCTGGGCCATTGTTCCTCTCCTGCTCCTAAGAATAGAAACATCTGTGAAAATCTTCAAACCGATATGCTGAAGGTGCCCTGCGATCCTTACAGCCACACTGTAAGAAAGTCTGGCCAAAAATGAGTCCGCTCACCCCCAAATTAAACTCCATTTTGTTGGACCATAACGTACTCGGTTCTAGGCATCACGACATCTTCTGTAAGACTCCTCACTTTGTGCCTACAATAGAATCTTAACTTCAGCTCAGCGTATGATTATGCAGAATAAAGGATGCGTTTCTGACCCTCCCTTAAAATTGGGTATGATAACGCGAGTAACTTCTTTCCATTAGGAGGTGACCAGAAATGCGTTGAACATTTTCAGGAGTGAATTCTCGTGAGGAGGAATGTGTCCTCTTTCTCTTCTTGTGATATGAAAGCAGGTGGGATGGGTTGAACCATCTGGGGCCACGTAGAGGAGGGACGCGCACCATACACCATGGAACGTAGACTAGGGGTAGCCTGGTGGAGTAGGGGTAACCTGGTAGACTAGGGGTAGCCTACTCTGATTTATGCAGATTTCATCTGTAGCCTCTTCTCTGCTAAACAGTCAGATGCTTGAGGGTTTGATTCCAACAGCTAGCCACATGCTAAACATTACAAAGAAACAAAGAATGATCTCAGCGTTGGACAAAGGAACACACAAACAAAGCGAAAGTAGCCTGACAAGGCAATTTCTTTTTGCAAAAGAAAAAGGGGGCGGGGTGTGTGTGTGCCAGGACCCAAACCAGGCCAGCAAGCACAGCGGATAGTAGTAGCCAGGATAGTTCACTCAGTTTCTATTCTAACACAGATAGCAACTGTGTCTTTTTCCCCATTGCCTGCATTGGAAGCTTTCTTCTTTTGGAGAGTTTGAAAGGAACTGGGGCAAAGAGAATCAAGAAAAGGGAGAAGAGGTTGGTTGCTCTTGGCGATCAAGTTCTGGAAATGCTGGAGGAGGGCTCTCTACAAACAAAATGTTACCAGGTGGGAAGGGTGAAGAGGTTTGCATAACAACTTTTATATGAGCCCGTGGTGGGCAAGCTCCTTCTGATGGGAAAAAATAGAACCCCACGCGTTTCATAAAAATAATCTGGGGCCATCGGGGGTTTAATATGTTAGAACTCCAGTTCCTGCGTAGAGGATAAACTGAGGCCCACGTTGAACTGGCGAGACTGCGAGTCTGTGCCAAGGCGGTGAAAAATGGGGCAGGCATAGTAGGGTCTGCAAACCAAAATTCCTGGGAAGAAGCTGTGTCTGCACAAAGCCCCAGTGAATGTGGAGAAGTTGGACTGTCGCCGTTTCAGAGCCAAACCGCAGTTTCTCTCAGGTGCTCTTCAGCTACCAAACGGCTATTCCTTGCCTACCTCTGCGTCAGGTCTTGGGAGTAGTGGGCAGAGCTGAAGCTAGAATCCTGGCAAACAGAAATGTGATAACAAAATCCTGATCTCCACCCACTGGGTGGAGGGACTGGAGAGATGGCTCAGTGGTTAACATGGCATTGTCTGTCCTTCCAGAGGTTCCATTCCACCACTTGCATGGCCCCTCACCACCGTCTGTCATTCCAGCTGCACGAGTTCTGACGCTTTCACACAGATACACGCGCAAGCAAAACAGCAATGCACATAAAATAAAAATAAATCATTTAAAAAAAATCACAGCGAGTTCACCTGCCTGATTTCAAGCAGCCTCTCTGATGCACCCATCAATTTTTTTCTTTTTTTAAGTTACATGGACTTGTGGCTTTCCTCACTCTGCTAGAATAAAACATGGCCGTGCTCCTGCACTGGTTCATGGGACCTGAGGTGACCGAGCTCCACATTCCAGAGTTACCGTCATGTCTTTCTCCTTCCAGAATAAACTCCCTCTTACTCCCTTTGAGATGAGAGCCGGTTTTGTGTCCACAGACACAAGGCTCTCTCAGAAGGATATACCAATGACCTTGGTAAGATGATTATGTGAACCAAAGACCAATGGTTTCTGGTTCCTGACTCGGTCAAATGGACAAGTGGAAGGGCTGTCAACAGAGAGAGTGGAGAAGAGGCAAGTCCAGGGAAAGAAAGAGAAGCCTGCTCCCAGCTCTCCAGAAGGGATGGCAAGTGACCCTGGACGGAACTTACAGGTTTCCAGTCTGGAACTTAGGCATGTGGTTGTGGCTGGAAACACACGTTTGAAAGAAATCAAACTAATCAATGCGAGAGGCAGTGTGGAAGGATTATCTCTAAGGGCCTCGCTTACAGTGAGAATTGAGTCTGTTCAACACAGCGTTAATATTCTCCTAGCTGGCCGTAAAGTAGGACTAAAGTTTAACATTTTTTGTTGAACGAACTCGGATTGTAGGACAACTCAGATCCCAATTCCTGGCTTCTACAGGATGACACGGTGTAAAAAGAAACAGTGAGAAGAAAAAGAGTAATTGGTATGGCGTTCAACACAACCACGGTACAGTGGCTTTCATCACCATGTTAACTGTAGAAGCATTCCTTGTGACTTCCACCATTTGTCCCCCAGGAGGAGGAGAAGCCCACAGGGGAGGAACAGGTACAGGGAACAGAAGATGATGGTAGAGTACCTCTTCCTACGGCTTCCACTCATGCCAGCGTTAGCGTGTAGCAGAGGGTACTGACCAGCCCACTGTTGCCATGGCTACCCAAGGTACTGACCAGCCCACTGTTTCCATGGCTACCCAAGGTACTGACCAGCCCAGTGTACACACCAGACACTGGCCAACTCGCTTGGATGTCTCCTCTACTGTTCCCAGTTTGTATTTTATCCCAGGGCCCCCTCCTCCCACTACGACACTCATGCAAGATGTCACATGCTGAGCTGTCTCCTAGGCCTCTGTTCTGTGTCTCTTGATAAGTACACTTGTCATTGAGGTGGTCATCCACACAGATGACCAGGAGGAGCTGATCTTGAGACGCTTAATATATCTTCAAAGACTTTCGATATAGGTCCTCTTGAGAGCTTCAGTAGATCAGGGGTGAATGTATGTCTGGGGACTCACTTCTTACCTCGTTCATTCCCGAGCTGACCTTTGCACCCCTGACTCAGTTTATGTGAGTATTTGTGCTTTTAATTTCCCTCACTGATTCTGATGATCACTGCCTTTCAGGGTCTTGTGTTTTGTAAACAGCAATTTCATCTTTTACATCCTCAATGGAGCACAGGACAATAGGATATCAAAAACAGCGAGGTCCTGAGCTAGAGGGGGAGGAACATGCACTCCAGAAGCAAGGGAAGCAGGGGGTGCTATAGCAAGACGCTGTCTGGGAAAAAAAAGAAGAAAAAAAGATGAATAGCAAGAATGGGATTTCTCAGCTGAGGCATCAGCCAAGTTTGAGTTTGAAATCTGGCAGTTTCTTGGACTATCAGCTAAACTCTCTGCACTTTGGTTTTTCTCCTCCTGTGTGGAATGGAAGTGCTTAATGGACGACATACGTAAACTAGGTCATGCGTGATGATCCATCCGATAGACACTATCGGAAGGACTTAAATATGGCAGCCGACCTCTCCATTCCATTCCAGAGAGAAAGCATGCTTTGCATCATTTCAACATAGAAGAAGAATAATCTTTATCAGTTCATAAATTGAGGAACGTTTTACAAATGTAGAGAGAGGACGAGAGAAGCTATCACCTGCTGTAGTTCTCTCTCTCTTCCATACAGTCTCCGGAAGTCAGAGTTAACGAAACAATCTCACTTGACTGATTCAGTGGCCGTGACTAAACCTTTGCTTGTTATGAAGTGAGTTTTCTTCCCAAAATCATATATGGAGGCCAAACCCCTAGTGTTGGAGGTAGAATATGTATGGGGTAGTTAGGTTAAACAAGGTCACAGGGAGGAGTCCAGTTTGATGGGGATGATGCCGGGAGGAGAAGAGGGAGGAGGAGGAGCAAGAGGAGGAGGAAGAGGAAGAGGATGCTGTCTTCTCTTTAACATTTGAAGACTAGAGAGGAGGCATCATGCAAGCCCTTGCTAAAAATCAAACTTTCCAACCTCTGGATTATGAGAAACAGATCCTGTCATGTAAGCCAATCAGCCTGTGATGTCCTGTCACGACAATTAATTAGTGCAAACTCTCTCCCATCTATCACATACCCATTTTATCGCTATCCTCAAAGAATACGTCCTTGGCATCCGATGCACTTGCCCTTGGCCTGCTGCTTCTGTTTCTGACCCATGGGATAGCAATGGCGAAGGTGGGCAACAGGTATGTTTCCTAGAAATAAATACACGGCACTCAGCTCACCGAACAAATTAGAGATCATCAGGTCAGACTTCTTTAACAGGAGTGTTCACAGTCATAATTACTACGGCCGTGCTCCCTGAGCATCTGATTTCCCTTTCCTGAGTAAATTCCCTGACCACCCAGGGAGGGTGAGCAGCTCGGGATTCAGCTCAGGGGTGAGATTCGCCAGCTGCTCACAAGGGTCTCAGAGCTACTGGAAGCTCTTAGCTGCATACTGGCAGCTCTTAGCTGCATAGCTAGGCCTTGGCAACTACTCTTTGTGTGCCTTTCCCACAGGTCACATTTGTGCCCCGATGTCCCACAGACTGGCATTATTCTGCCACCTCTGCTCATTTCTCCTCTCGTGCCCTCTGCCTCACATGCCCTCCAGCACGGCTCAGATGCACTCCTTACACCTCCTCTGTTCACCTCCCACCTGCCTGAGACGACTTTGTTGATGACTCCAGACAATGACTCGGGGCATCGTGATTACACAGATTCAGAGACCCTAGAGAGGTTAAATGTTTGAAAGTATTCTTCTGTCTAAAAGCACTGATCTTGAAAGTATTGATCTAAAGCACTACTGATCCTATATTCCAGTGTGGCTGAGAAGAGCTGTCTAGTGAGTTCTAGGCCTGCCTGGGCTACATAGAGAAATCCTGTCTCAAGAAATGAATATTTTGGGTTGGGGATTTAGCTCAGCGGTAGAGCGCTTGCCTAGCGAGCACAAGGCCCTGGGTTCGGCCCCCAGCTCCGAAAAAAAAGAAAAAAGAAAAAAAAAAAGAAATGAATATTTTCATGAGAAGCGCAGCATGGGAAGTCTACAGAGCACTGCATTTCTCTCTATCAGTGGTTCCCGACCTTCCTAACACTATGGCCCCTTAACACAGCTCCTCACGTGTGGTGACCTTCAACAATAAAATTATTTTCATTGCTACTTCGTAACTGTGATTTTGATACAGTTATGAATGGCAATGAAGATATTTTTGGAGATTAAAGGCTTATCAAAGGGATCGAGACCCACAGGCTGAGAACTGCTTCATTTCTAAATAGAGAAATAAGTCATGGATCTTCGGAAGATAACGCATTAGGGCTTTGTTTCCTCTCTCTCTGTGTGTGTGTGTGTGTGTGTGTGTGTGTGTGTGTGTGTGTGTGTGTTTGGAAGTCAGCTCATTAGGGCTTTGTTTCCTGTGTGTGTGTGTGTGTGTGTGTGTGTGCGCGCACACACACACACACACGCATATTTTCTATTGTTACTTTACTTTTCTCTCTCAAGTACACAAGAAGGAAGCATTCTGAAGGCCACGCCCATGGTTAAGCTACTGACATGGAGACAAAAGTTCTAACCACCGAGTCAGCCACTTACTTCCTAGGTAGGTCTGTCTGTGAGAACCGTGATTCCTACCTTCTAAGGTTCATGAGAAGGTTGGATAAGAGACTGTTAGCCTCCTGGTACACTTCTAACATGGGAGTTTTATTCTGCGCCTTACTCCTCCCTGCTCTTCATGAGGGGTAAATACTTGTAATACTCTGTTGCTATCACTCTGTGTAGAGATGAATCGGGAAAGTCTGTCTGAGATAACTCAGTGTCCCCTCTTTAGCCTGAGATGACCCACTTTCGTGAACTTTCAAGTGCGTTGACACTGAACAGAAGGAGGCTCAGGGTTGAACAGCGATGCTCTGTAAGGTGGCCGCTGTGTTTCCCACGTCCCCTCATTGTTCAGAGAGAGGCTTGATCAACCCACAGGATGCCTGGGAATTCTTCCAGGCCTCGTGAGCCCACTGTTGCAATTTTCTGCTCATTTTGCAGTCACATTAGACCCAAAGGAGACAGCCAGAATTTATACTGGGAATGATGGAATTTTCCACTGCTGGAGGAGAATCCCAGTCACTCAGAGACAGCCCTTTCCAGTCCACAGACCTCTTACTCAGTCCGTTTCTTTTCCTTTCTCTTTCTTGGGTGGAGGGCTGGGGGTGATAGGGTCCCACTATGTAGCTTTGGCTGTCCTAGAACTTCCTATATAAACCAGGCTGGCCTTGAGTTCATGGAGATCTACCTGCCTCTCCCTCCCCAGAGCTGGGGTTAATATGTGTGCTATCTATCATGCCCAGCACTAGTTTTAACTGAGATGGTGTTCACCGCGAAAATTGGAGACCCAAGGAATCTGATGTCCAGAAATTTGAGGATGAATGAGCTTGCTTCTCCCTTGCCTGTGTTAACCCCACAACAGAGACAGCTTTGCAGAACAGACACGGCATCCATGTTGGACGCAAAGGGAGCCTAGAAGGTATGGGGACTTCAGGAAGACCCACATCCCTGTTTCCTTCAAATGTAGTCTCTCCTGAGTTTGAAGAATCTACTTTTAGAATCGTATTTATAGAAGGAACTGTGTTTTAAACAGATGTACCTTGGAACGCAATGCGAAATCTAAAACAGATCTGGAGGTACAGAGGGCTGAGGAGGAAACCTGAGAGTAGAAAGAAAGAAAAAGACTTAAATACTGTTTGAAAATTCCACCTGGTGTGGATGCAAGTGAAAACCCGAATTTGGAGGCTGGAGAGAAGGCTCGGTGTTTAAGAGCGCTCAATGCACTGCCAGATAACATGAGCTTGGATTCCAGCACCCATTACTCCAGGGAATCTAACATCCCCCCACAGGCTCCCAAAGGGCACAGACATACACAGAAAAATAAGAACAAACCAGACCAAGCCCGGTCAGTCAATCAACAGGGTCTCCAGGGAGGGATAGAGGATTGAAAAGAAAAAGACAATTAGATATCACTGTAACACTACCCGGCCAGTTCAGAAGCTGAAGTGTTTTGGTTTTGTTTTTGTTTTCCAGTCAGTTTTTGTACAGTTCTATGTACATACAAAGAATATGGTCAGTCCTGAGGCATAAACAGAGCAGTTACAGAACAAACAGCGCATAAACAAGGTCCTGTGATTGCTGCACTCAGAGTCTTAGCAAAATCCATCAAGACACAAAGAACACATTCCTCAGCTTGAGCCTACTTCCTTGTGCTACCCCAAGGTCAAATTCCTGCCAAATTCCTACAAGGTGGTCTCAAAGGCTCTCCACACAAACCTTTGAAAGAATCTTTTGTATCAAACTTCGTTTAGGAAACCTAACAGGCTTCCCCGTGGGTTTATCAGCAGCCATTCTCATGGCTGAGTTCTCCTTTACCCATCTCTCCCTTCACTTCTGCTTCACTCACTTGCCTTTCTTCAGTCCTGTCAAAGCCCCAGGGTCTTCCCCATGCCCAGCCATTCCCTTCGGATGTGGGGTATAGATGATTGGTCTGAAACAGGAGGCAAACAGAAGCCCGGGTCTTAGCACGATAAAAGTTCATTTCTCACTCACATAAAAACTGAAACAAGTGTCTCTAGCGGCCCGAGTGGGTTGGAGACGGAGGAAGCCCTGACCTGGACTGACATTTGAAACTCTAAAGCAGGAGTCTCTAGGAATTTCTTTATGGGGCCTCTAAGATCATCCAGCATGCCCCAAGCAGCTGGTAAGGGAAGCCCAGGGAGCACGTCATTACTTCAAGTCATGTCCCACTAACAAGAATTATTCAGAGCCCCATCTGGTTGTAAGGGAGGGGTGGGGCTTAGAAAAACAGGTCGAGAGTTGTGTGTGCTGTTGGAAAGACAGTCCACCCATCTTTACTATAGCCAAGTACAAGGGGAGAGAAATAAACCACACCCAGGACAGCTAGCAGGCTTGTCTGAAGAGATAAATGGAGCTTCTGGTAGAGGAAAATAGTTAGACAAGGGCAGGTAGCTAGTTTGAGGGAAACTCGTGCCCACTACTTGAGAATTTTACTTTTATTTGAGATAGCGGTGAATCAGACCTTGAAGAGGTATCGTTGATAAACAATGATATTGAAATCAACCTGCAGCTTAAAAAAAAAAAAAGTGTTCGTTTAATTCCGCAATGAATCTGGTTCTCATTCTCACATGCCTTCCTAACAAGGAAATTCATGGTTTTGAAGAGGAGTCATTGTGTCACTAAGAGCTCTTCATGAAACCCGCACAGCCTTTCCAAGTCCCCGGTCAGTCGGCGTGTCCGTTGTCGTGGGCTTTCAGAGAACCTGCTGGGGATGGTGGTCTGCCTGCCGTCCACGTTAATTGCTGCCTGTGAGGTTCTTGACTCTTCTCCTTTCTTCTGATCCTGGCCATCTGTTTCTGAATTCCTCAGTATGCCCCCTGCTCCCCGCTCCCCAACCCGTACCGCCATGACTGCTGGGATTCACTCCAGCCCGACAGTCGCAGCTTGGCGATTTTCACCCATCTATTCAGGGCAGAGAAAATGTCATTTATTCCTCTTTAGTACGACACGGTGCCGAACGTAAATTAATCTTCGCCACACAGCCTTCAAGGGTGACATTTTGACACCCCCTTTAACATGTCAAAAATAGAATTTCCTTTCAAATAAGTCAGTATAAAAGATTTGTTACTCTTCTCCGTGATAATTTATTACCTCTCCTTCATCAACATTTCCTATATTTGGGGGAGGGGGAGTGAGGGAAATCTTTTGACTTTATAATAGGAATAAACGGAAAAAGGAAATTTGCCTCATGGAAATTCACATCTACAGTCAACTTTAATCTTTAATATTTTATTTATTTGTTGTGTGTGTGTGTGTGTGTGTGTGTGTGTGTGTGTGTGTGCATGAGCTTATGTGTGCATGTGCATGCTATAGCCATGTGTGGAAGTCAGAGGACAGCTTGCAAGAGTTTGCTTCCCTCCTTCCGGCTTGTGGGTTCTGAGCCTTGAATTCGGGTTGTCAGTCTTGGAGGTGAGCCCCTTTACCTTCTGAGCCATAATCTTGCTGGCCCCATAGTCAACCTTTCGACACTTACGTTTGGTCAGTAACAGAGACGTAGGCACTGGGGCTTAGTCATTAACATGTTTGTGGGGCAAGCAAGAAGCTGAGTTTAGAATACACACACACACACACACACACACACACACACATACACTCATACATATAAACTACACTTTTAAAAAATAATAAAAAACAACGTAAAAGCACATTCCCTCGATCCACTGATCTAATTTTCTATAGATTTCAAAAATGGGATTTTGTTCCCCCAAGCTAGAGAATCACTGTTGTTAGTCCGCCATCTAGTGGACATCTTGCAAGATTTAATTAATTTTTTTTCCTTAGGCTTTGTTGAGGTAGAAGAGGCTTTCAGTGCCCGGCACATGCAAAAGTCCAATGAGCTCTCTTTGAAAGGACACAGGAATCAGACTGTTGTATGATACAGACAATGACAAAACGTTGGGCCTTCCAAAAACTTACGAGAGCGCCTACAGAAATCCTTAGTCAATATAATTAAAGAATGGATACTTCAGAACAAGTCAACGTATTTGTTCAGTGATCAAACAGAATGCACGGACGGATGTCAACTGTTTACCTAGAGCATAAAATGCAGTAAGCAGTGTTTGACACTACACGCAAATTATAGTTTTATTCTCGATAGGAAAGGGGACTTTTAAGTACCCACAGCTCTACACTCTGAACAGATATGCTCAATGCTAACGTTTCGAGATGTGTCGCTGAGCTTTCTGCTTGCTTAGATTTCGAGTTAAAAGTGATGGTTTCGTATCTGTCAAGAAGCTGATGTGAAGGCAGTCCTGTTTGTCACTTTAATTGACCTTTGGAGAATCTATACCTGTATCCACGTGTCCCTATACGTTAACTTTCGTACGGAATATTCAATAAAGACAGCGAAATAAATGAGAACCACCTGGACTTCTTGGTTATAGACCGGCCTTCGGAGCCCTTGTTTTCCATCTCTACGTAAAGGGGGAGGGCTTCCTTTCACAGACAACGTACGAGGGAAGGCATAGTGACTGCATGGGAAAATGAGACCATAAAATCACAGGCCATGACCGTGTAAGGCAGTACAGAGAACAGGCATGAGACTGGGTTGTCCCAGGTTTGCCCCAACACAGAGCAGCACTGTTGTTCTTACTAGGACAAACGTTGCAATTACGATTATTAAAGGAACCGTTGTCACATATAGCGTCAGTGCAGGAGAGCTGCCTTTAAGTAGAGGCCGGGGAAATGGAGGCCAGAACGTGTCGCTCACTTATGTTCTTAATACGAGGAAGTGCTCTGCTACTTGGCCTCCTTTGATCTCATCAGCAACCTGGCAGAGAGCCTTCGACAAGGAAGCATCTGGAGTTAACTAAGACCCACTCTTGAATAAGACCTAAGAATCTAATTCTGAAGGCCCTGTTCACAGATGTGGCCAAAAGGACCTTAAAGCCACGTACCGGATGCACACACTGCGTGTAATTCTCGGTGGAGCACACTCAGGAGCTGGGGAGAGGGCTTTCCTAATTGTTGTAATGATGTCATCAGGTGGACAGACCATCCACAACACTTAACCTGGACCGTTTATTGATTGGGTCAGTAACGGCTGACCTGCCGTTGTGGCAGAAGCCAGGCTTACAATCACTGGGAGAGCATGACCTTTAAATGCTAAGGTAGATAAATACTTTGTCAGGGCTTTTAAAGGATGCAGATATCACCACTCAGGCATATTTACTCCTTCAGGTTTCCTCCAAAAGACCAACGCTAGGATTCCATTCAGAATGTCTTATAACATGTCTTATCTTACAACGCTGTTTTGTTTTGTTTTGTTTTGTTTTTTTACCAATGTTGGTCAGGCCAAGATGTCAGGTTAGTAATTTTACCCCACATGAGAGCTGGGCCACGCAATGGCCCAAGTACGACAGTTGAGAACTTAAGGACAAAGCTCTATGCTGTAATTGTGCATCATTTATAAAACGTGTCCTTTGTGCCACGTGCTTTTCTAAGCTGCATAATAGCTTGGCACGATGCTAAACCACTGGCTTAAAAGATTATAAATACCCCAGAATGTACTGATGCAACCAGAGAACAAGTGGGCTGAGTTTGTTGAAAGTATTCTGAAGATCAGGTCCTTGCAAGTAGCTAGCTGCTCAAGTCTCTTCCTCCCTGCGTGAGCAGACACCAACCCTGGGGTCAGAGATGGAGTGTCACTGGTCTGAGCCCAACTGGTATTCTTGTTTATCTTAGTATGAGAGGAACCATGGGAAACGGAAGCTATTGGGTGAGGATATGCAAAAAGACAAACAAACAAATGGATAAAACCAAAGAGCAAACGCTTCGTCTTTCCCTACTGTTTTGCTGGGGTCAAAGGTCCTGTCTCTGGAGAGCACAGCAGACATCAGTGACCCTGACTCAGAGAGCTAAGATCAGCTGAGGAAGGACAAACGTCTCACAGCTGATGCTGACTCTGGATTCCTCCCTGTGAGGGAGAGGTCTGTTTCCAGGTGTTGTTGATCGTACGTTTTCCTGTTACTCAGACTGGTTTATTAGATCGGACAATACACGAGACGTATGGCTATGGCCATTTTTGTAAATCAAAACTGATAGAGACAAGCAGTTTTATGCGACTGCACCCATTCTCTGTATTGATACAACATTAAAAAACATTTGATTTCTCCAGCGGTCCAAGCCTTCACTGTCCTATTTGTCACCTAAAATCACGTAGAGATGACTGAGAAAAAAATAAAATAAAAGCCAAAGGATTCTTGGTGTCCAATCAACTGCATGCTCCTAAGGAAAACCATGTAGGGGACAGGGCAACTCTGACTGGTCAATGTATGCGTTACACTTCCTCCTCCTATGGCCTGTGTCAGTGTGTCCCCTCAAGGTCGCTGAAAAGAGAATTAGACACACATGTCTGCTGTCCTGACTGGCTCCTTAAGCAGCCCCTGGAAGCCCCTCACTGCCTGTGCCAGGGCTGTGGCTCTATGCTACAACGTGTGGTAGTCTGAGCTGCTTCTAGAGGGTGATTGATTACTTGTTTAACACTTACCTGTCTTGGGATTAGACAAAGATTGGAGGAAAGACACGTAATTAGGAGTTGGGGAAACTGACAAGATATGTCTGTCTTTTGATCTGTTTAGACCTCATAAGAAAGAGAAATCTGTGAGCAGAGTCAAGGGACCCCAAACTTGAATTAAAGTGAGTTTTTCAAGCTCTCTCTTCCTTCACCTAACTCCATCAGTTGTCTCTAAGAGAGCAAAAAAAAAAAAAAAAAGGTAGTTTTCATTAGATAATTGGCTTCTTAAGCAATGACAGTTCTGTTGCAGCCAAAGAAGATAGAAGTATTTGTCTTCCAGTTGGAGCCCGTGACCTACATAAATCACCCCACACAGGATTACATGTAACACAAATCACACACACACACACACCATATGCACACTTTCATCTAATGTCACTTGCCAGATAATCTCACTGTTTATCACCATCAATTCTGTTTTCTATTTTGTTTGGCTTCAATGAGCTCATAAGGTAGCAGGTTTCCCTGTGGCAAATTCATAATACTTTATTTTGTCTGGCTAATATTCTTATCTTGCTCTGTGTGTGTCTCTCTGTCTCTGTCTATCTCTCTGTCTATCTCTCTGACTCTCTGTTTCTCTCTCTGTCTCTCTCTGTCTCTCTCTGTCTCTCTCTCTCACACACACACACACACACACACACACACACACACTCTGCTCCTTCCTCCCATCCCCCTGCCTTCCCCATTCCATCACTGAATCCTTTCCCCCTCCTTCCACATTATCTAGTTTTTAAAGATTTCTTCAGGCTGTGCCCTGCTGTCAGTTACCGCCTAGTGCGTATAACAGTAGCCTTCTTGCTGTATCTTGACCTGAGAGACTCCATTTTATAAAATGGCATCCGGCTCCATTTTGAGTGCAGACAGAAAGGCAGCATGCACCTCACTGTGCACCTACTTAGAAGCCACCCTGCGTCCAGCATCACCCACGGGGCTCGGAATAAAGAGGTACTTATTCCTAGCAGGAAAAATGTTTCCGTATAGAGGACGCCAAAGTGGACTGGGAACATGTGAGCACACAAGAGTATAAAAACTCATTAAAACAACAAAAGCTAGGCCCGGAGCTGACTAAATACATAAGGCGGACGAAGGGTCCAACAAATGCCGCTGCTCGACACAGCCCACTCAAGCTTCCATCTGCCCTTCTGTCTGTCCATCCATCCAGATCGGTCCTGCACTTTGTCTCCCCACTCTGCACCCTGTTTCAATAGATCATCTCGGTCTGCTGCCTGGCTTGACCCTGAGCTTGGCCGTGGTCATGCGGTGGCTCTCTAGCTTGGCTAGCATTTCCTCTAGGCATCTGCAGTGACTCTCAGCATTGCTACCCTCTCCCTACTCCCCCACCTCAACCACTTAAGGCCTCTTTGAATATCTTGAATTCTGCTATGGCCCCTTTCACACTTTTCTAGATGGATTAATTCCAGCAGTAGGGAGGCGGAGGCGGGGGGCGGAGGCGGGGGGCGGAGGCGGGGGCGGGGGGCGGGGGCGGGGGGCGGAGGCGGAGGCGGAGGCGGAGGCGGAGGCGGAGGCGGAGGCGGAGGCGGAGGCGGAGGCGGAGGCGGAGGCGGAGGCGGAGGCGGAGGCGGAGGCGGAGGCGGAGGCGGAGGCGGAGGCGGAGGCGGAGGCGGAGGCGGAGGCGGAGGCGGAGGCGGGCAGATGTCTAAGAGTTGAGGTCAGCCTCGTCTACAGAACAAGTTCCAGGACAGCCAGGGCTACACAGAGAAACCCTGTCTCAAAAACAACAACAACAACAACAACAACAATGCATCATGGCTGGGCAGCACAGCACCGAGCTGCAGACATAGGTACCTGGATCAGAGTGAAGTTCTGACGGACCTCTGTACTGTACAAGCTCAGAGGAAACCTGCCTGGCCGTGTTTAAAAGTGTACGGTACCATTTCTCTTTGACGTTTTCACCACTCTTTCTTTCTCGGAACCACAACCACACTGAAGACTGCAAAAGAGCATGAGCTGCAGAAAGGAAACCAGGGGGCCACAATGAGATCACACCAGAGATCGGGACATCGTCCCATGAGTGCCATGAGTGGTGCCACCGTCCCCTTTTTGGTAAAACTGCACAGATCTCTCACAGTGAAGGCTGGTACTGAGGACACTGGAGTTGATATCTTACTCCCATCTTCTCAACATTCCTTAGCACAAAAGGTTCAGTTTGGGAAACAAACGTATTCAACCGGCAGTTCCCGATCCCTGAACTGTGGCTTCTGTTCATCTGCCAACTTCGAGTCCTTACTGCCTCTACCATGTGTGTATGTGTGCATTCATGCGTACATGTTTGTGCACATGTATGTGTGTGCACACATGGGGACCAGAATACCTTATTGTGTGGGGTGGGTGCATGTGTACTTGTGTGTACATGTGGAGTCAGGGTCAGCACGGGTTCTCTAATTGTTTACCAATTGTTAAGATTTATTTTCAATTGTGTGTGCATGTGTGTGCGTGCATACAAATGCATGCACTTTTGACAGCCAGAACTATTGGATACCCCAGGAACTGGAGTTACAGACAGTTGTGAAGTGCCCAAACTTGGGTCCTCTGCAAGAAAAGTATATGCTGGTCACCACAGAACAATCTTTCCGGCCCTACCCACCTGTCTTTTGAGATAAGGTTTCTCGTTGAATCCAAAGCTCTAGTGTGACCAGATTGGCTGGCCAACAAGCCCCGGTGATCCTTCCTCTCCATTTGTCCTGACCGTGGGTTATAGACAGAAGCTTCTACATCTGCCTTTCCCACGAGTGCTGGGAATCTGAACTCGAGTCTTTGTGCTTGCGATGCACGTATTTCACAGACTGAGTTATCTCCCCCGCCCGACATAACTACTCCATTTTGGCTGTGAGCCTTTCAAAACTGAGCCATCTCCTCAGCCCCTGACACAAGAGCACGATTAACTCCCTTACTTTTTTGTTGTTGTTGTGTCAGAGATTGAACAGACAGACAGACAGACAGACACACATACACACACACACACACACACACACACACACACACACACACACACACTAAGCAAGTGTTCTGCCACCGAGCCACACCCCAGGCCTTGCTTGTGACTGTTTATGGTGGCGTCTCCATGTTTAACACTGCTTGATGTTATGCCCGTATCTTTTTTTTTTTTTTGGTTCTTTTTTTCGGAGCTGGGGACTGAACCCAAGGCCTTGCGCTTCCTAGGCAAGCGCTCTACCACTGAGCTAAATCCCCAACCCCATTATGCCCGTATCTTAACTGTGGACGGCCACTAAGAGCAGAAATGGCCACCCCTGATACTCAGCCTGGACAATAAGAGCTATAGCCACCTCCCTGTCTGTATTAACAGAGCTTTCTGATGCTATCTTGCCAGTGTCAACTTGCTTTTCTGCGAGTCTTCTCCCTGGGCTAGGCTGTTTATTTCAGGAGGCTTCCCAACAAACCACCACTTCTAAAGACACCATCATCTGGCAGTTTGGACTTTAAAGTCCTGTACCTTGACAGTTTCTTCAACCTTGGACTTCTCTACGCTGATTCTTACCCAATCCCGAGCCTTCTTTTTGAAAAGCCCAACTGAACTCTCTCCCACACCCAATCTTCCACACCCCCAGTATCTGCCTTACCCTCTGCTGAGCTGATACCAAAGCTCTGGGGTGAGCAACAAAGCCAGGCTTGTCTAGGCAGCAGGCTGTGATGGTGATATCTGGGGAGCCAGCTCTTGCTAGCTCAGGAGACTTTCACTGAGAGAAGCCTTGAATGTACCTTAGACTCATCAGATGCTACTGGACATGTGCTGACAGCCATACTCTATTTTCCTTCAACCCTGGATAGCCCAGAAAGTGCAAATGGCAGAGGACAGTCTTGGATGTCAGGGTAGCAAATCCCTCTAAAAGGTGGCTTTGGATCAATTTTTAAAATGGAATTTATTTTCTTTCTTTTGCTTAATGGTAGCTTTTAATATTTTTGTACTCAAACCACAAGGAAAAAAGATGCCACTAGATGGCGATAAAGCCCAGCTTTTACACACACACCCACACACACACACCCACCCATCCACCCACACACACACACACACACACACACACACTATAAGCAGACCTGTGCAGAAAAATAAAATCTAGCCATTTGCTGAAGTATAAAATCTAGGGGGAGAACTATGAAAAGGCACGAGGTCTGCTGCAGATTACTTACCTGTTTAACAGACTGAATGAACTTTAACCCCCACGACAGTGGCATTCTCTTCTTGGGATCACATGGGGATGTCTTCAGCTTCTCTTCAACCCAGAGTGGCTTTTCCTAGTACAAATGCAACAGTTGCCTGTTCCCAGTGTGGATGAAATTAGGGGAGCCTCTGGCCGTGGCCCCGTGACAGAGGAGGAAGTAGTCCTTGTGGAGGAAGGATCTCTGCTCATCAGTATAAGAAGCAATGCCATGTGGATCCTTTCAGAACCCCGTGCCTCCACAGTAAAGTGTGTCCCCTACTGTGACCCTTCACACAGCACCACCGGACCTGCTAGCACCATACAGGGGTATGGACTATGGCTCTCCAGTTTCAATTTCTGTCTCTGTCACTGCTACAGTAAGTCACTCAAGTATCCTTTGCCTGACAAAGCCCAGCAGAGAATAATAAATTCTTAGCACATACTAGCCACTAAGGCCGTGTTTATGGGCTGTTTAACATGCTATTTGTATTTAGCACTATAAACCGTCTAACTGACAGAGACAGACAAATGAATGAGGTCGTGCAGCGCCTTGATCCTGTGAACACCATATTGCGAAGGGCTTAGCACACAAATGGTGAGAAACTCCCAGCCTCTTCTTAGAAGGAAGGAAAAGCTTGGGGTATCCTGTCCACATTGTATCTTCCCCACCCTGTTCCCTGTCTCCCGGCCAGAGGGAAGTCTGCTGGGAATCAGAAATCTTGAAGAAGGTTATCAGGCTTGCCACAGGGAACACGAGGAGTATTCAAGCCGATACTTTACAATCTTCTGAGGTCCAGAGACCCCAACAGACCCGAGGTTGTGTAATCATTAAATGCTTACGCAACAGAAACTGTGGAGGGATGAGGAGAGCTGACGCAGATGACAGGAAGGCTTCGGGTAATTGGCTCGGTAGCCAGCAAGGCTGAAGGAAGTGGAAACCGCCGCCACGGGCGACTGAGGAGGCAGATGAGGAAAGACAGCCCTGACCAGTCAGGGAGAAAAACCATCCATTCTGTCGCTGGTTGCTGGCTCCTTCCTACCACCCCACTGTTCTCTGGTTGAGGCTAATTCTGTGCTTCAGTAAAGATACATTGTTACAGACAGAGAAGCCCGAGTGTGTCTATCTATTAAAAGGCTTTGCTTGTCATTACAATGAGTGCAGAAATGAAGGATATAAGAGTCTGCTAGTGGATCATGACTTCATACCCAGCAGCACAAGCACTGGGTTAGAAGCGTATCACACCATTCTCTGACGAAACCCAACATCCTCAGACGGTTAGGCTCACATGCTAGGCTCTTAGGCTCATGTCCTGGGCCCTGGCAGTGTGAACTCACTAGAATGGGACATAATAGTGAAATGCGGGAAAAGGATGCACACAAACAACAGCCTTCACCAAGGATGCATGCATTTAATTAAGCAGCTCTGGTTGTGGCCTGGTCTTGCCCATCACTGCCTTCTGCCTTCGCTCCAGTCTCTCAGGGGAGAATCTGGTCTGACAAGTTGTCAGAACTCTGAGATCTCTTCCTGAGAGATATCTCTCCCTCTGGCTGGCAGCAAGCATCCGGTCTTTTCCTGCTCTCCTTGTGAGACCCTGGGATCTCCACAATTCTCCAATTGTGAGGAGAATTCCAAAGCCACCAGCTAGCCAAAGGGAGGGGCACGATGTCTCCTGGATGTCTTCATTCTTGGCAAGATGGTCACACCAGCACCTAGAGATGTTCCACAACAAGTATGACAATCTCACCAGTCATGGTGCATCTCGGATGACACAGATACTTGTCAAGCATCTGTGGGATGCCCACTGTACACCGATGCTACAGAAATGAACAAACCTAGAGCCCCACCTACAAGGAACAAAGACCCAGCGGAGCAGAGAGAGAACCAATGTGCATGGACAGCGCAGTGTAAAGCTTCAGGCTACGTGCAAGTTCCTTAGTCAGGAATCCACAAACGTGTGTCCTGGGAATCAGAAAACACAAATGGCAGCTGGACAGCCCAAGACACACTCATCTGTTCTGGATGAAAACCAACCTGGGCTTTTCTCTTCCCACTGGCCTTCGCCGGCTTGGAAGCATTTGGTGAGCATACCTGTTTTCTTATGAATTGCAAGACAGCAGTCATGCAAAGTGTCAGGAAGGAGGATGAAGAGGGAGGGAAGTCAGTCATGCTAGCCACGCCCTCCCCTCCCTCCCTTAGTCCCTCCCCTCCCTGCGTTAGTCCCACCCCTTCCCTCCATTTGTCCCTCCTCTTCCTTCCCTTAGTCCCGCCCCTCCCTACGTTAGTCCCTCCCCTTCCCTCCGTTTGTCCCTCCTCCTCCCCATAGTCCCTCCTTCCTCTTTCCCTCAGTCCCTCCCCTCCCTCCCTAAGTCCTTCTCTCTCTCTCTCTCTCTCCCCCCACCTTAGTCCCTCTCCTCCCTCCCCTACTCCTTCCCCTCCCTCCCTTAGTCCCTTCTCCTCCCTCACTTAGTCCCTCCCCCTTCCTCCCTTAGTTCCTTCCCTCCCTCCCTTAGTCTTTCCCTCCCTTTGTCCCTCTCCTATTCAAAGTCAATAAAGCCAAACTTTCCCAGAGAACACAGGGCATGGTTTCTACCTTACATCTAATCTGTCAGTTTTGTTATGGGGCCGCCTTGTCTGGTACGCGGCTAGTGAGAGGGGTCTTGGGATCAGAATCACGCCAGATGCTCCATGGTGTGGGCCATGCTAATACATCTCCAAGGCTTTCTTTCACCCACCCACAAAACCCTTTCGAGCCTAGGTCTTTCGAGCCTTGGAGGGAAGGCTTGAGCAGGGCTCCTGGTACATCTGTGACCCCCGGTCTTTCAGGGCAGTTGGCCGGATTAAGAGGAAGAGTGAGAGGGAGTTTGTTCTTCAATAGACATTCCTGTTTGCTCCGTCTCGTTTGCGTAGGACCAGAAATTCAAAGAAGAATAACTTGTCTCCTTATGTACAAAGGCTTTTCCACTGTCCAGCGCTTGTCTTTTAGGCAGCTGAGGACCCAGTAACCCAACTCGATTTGAAACCAGTGACTGGCACTTCACACACACCCTTTGGCATTCCCACTACCAGATTACAAGAAGGCTGAATAGTCCCCTCACCAAAGCCCTTTACCCCAAAAGCAAGTATTGCCTAACTTACTATTCCCTGCAGAGAGAATGTCCTTTAGCCGTTCATTGTCTGCTGGGCACTGAACTAAACTAAACTCAGATCCTTCACCAGCAACCATAGGACTAGTATTAGGACCGACAGTTCATCTCCAAAGTAGCCAAGGCACACAAAAATTGTCACCTGTCCCAGGCCACATAGTTAGCATCCGAGTTGGATTTAAGCCCAGATTGCCTGCTTTGTGTTGGGGACTGAGCAGAGGCTCTTAGCCCTAAATCATCCCTCCTCATCATAGGGAAGGTTACGTTTCCCTGCATCTCTTGGGGATACAGACGGTAGGAACCTTGTGGCCGATGTAGGTCTTCTTAGGAAAGCACAGGTCAGAGCTAATGATGCATGAATATAAAGAATTTAAGATTTTGACTGTTTGTTCCTTCATGCAACCTCTGTTGAGCCTCTGCTGTGTCTAGGGACCGCTCCAGAGCCTTGTGAGGCCACAGCAAGCAAGAGGACCTGGTCCCAGCCTGAGTGCTTAGTCCTCAGGGAAGACAGACATAACATTGATGGAATGATGTCACTTGGAAGCATCCAAGGTACCGCCAAAGTGCATTGTGGAGGGGCCGGTGTGATCGTTCAGGGTTCAAGAGCATTTACGGTGCTTGCAGAGGACCAGGGTTCGATTCCCAGGACCCACACAGAAGCTCATTCACAACTCCAGTTCTAGGAGATCCAAATCTCTTCTTCTGACATCCATAGGCACCAGATTTGCGCATGAAATACAGACTTAAACACAGGCAAATCACCCGTATGCAGAAAACAACACCAACTGACTCTAAAACAAACAACAAAACAAAACAAAAACCCAGTACATCACTGAGCCACAGAGAGCTGATTCCTACTGGAGGAGGTTAAATGGGGAGCAGGTCAGAAAAGGCTGCTGGGAAAAGTTGTATTGAAGCCCTCTGAGGGGTTGGCACTGGGTGGAACAAGAAGCTGATAGGGAGACAGGCTTAGCTGAGAATTGGAATCTTTCAGGGCAGAAGTTGTAGGAGAGGAAAGACGTGGTCAGGAGAGTCGTGAAGGGCTGCAGACTTCTAAAATAACCGAGGCTGAGTGTTTTGTTTATGACTGTAGCGATTTTTTTGCAGGCAGCACCGCAGAATCATTAATAATGAGACCGGGCCAAGAGTTCTTGCCATTTTGTTCCTCAGTAGCTTGTTAACTCCACGGTCCACTGAGCATTTAAAAATGACGAGGATTTTTTTTTTCTCATTAACTTCAGAATGTTTGGCAATAAATCCCTCGATACTCTAAGGCATCTCTCATGCTTTGGACAGAGGGAACAAGGTAAATATCTGTTTATCTGTCAAATACTCATTGGCCTCCGTCCTTATTTCAAGAGTGCAGATAAAAGGCATGGACTTCAACTCTTAGTCTGTTCACAGACCACCTTCAGGGAACAGATTAGAGTTCTTGCCAGGATATGAGATTTTAGACACTCACTTCTGGGTCAAGGGAAGACGGCTGCTTGGTCTCTCAGCCGAGGACAGCTGTGCCCATTTCATGGGGTCAAGTGATCACTGCAAAACCCTGGGTACGGAACACAGGATTTCTGGCCGCCTTGGTGAGAAGCCAGACAGGATGCTTAGGTGATACTGGAGGCTCTGGGCATGCGCTCTGGGAAGGAGCTGGGTCTTGGCAAACACAGCCCAGACAGGGAAAAACTGCTTCGATCCAGGCAGCTAGGCAGATCAAAGAACCGAGCTGACGTGATCCCGAGAGATTAACCATTCACTCAACAATTGCTGTGGGATGCAGCGGGGAACACAAACTTGCCTCCTTAAACTTGTGTTCTACTACTGTAGATCGTGGTATTTTAAGATTTACTTACTTTTATGCATATAACCGCAGTGTCCTTGACACACCAGAAGAGGGCATCCCATTGCAGATGGTTGTGAGCCACCATGTGGTTGCTGGGAATTGAACTCATGACCTGTGGAAGAGCATCCAGTGCTCTTAACCGCTGAGCCGTCTCTCCAGCCCGATTTGGTACTTTAAAAAGTAGGGGCTGGGGATTTAGCTCAGTGGTAGAGCGCTTACCTAGGAAGCACAAGGCCCTGGGTTCGGTCCCCAGCTCTGAAAAAAAGAACCAAAAAAAAAAAAAAAAAAAAAAAAAGTAAAAAGCAAGAATGTTTTATGCCACACTGAATTCAGTCTGAGGAACGCAGATTCGAATTTGATTTTATGTGAATAAACTCATCACATTAACAGAATAAAAGACAAAAAGATGTATTTCAACATTTGGGAGGAAGTTTTGATAAAACTCAATATGCAGTTACAAGTTTTCAAAACTATAAATTTTCATAAAGAACTTCCTTAACGTAATAAGCAGTATTTATAAAACAAAACAGTCTTTGGTTAACATTAAATGATAAAATGCAAATTTTCCCTTTTGAGATTACAAGGCAAGCATTCTCTTTTACTATACACACACACACACACACACACACACACACACACACACACGGGGGGGGCACATAGATAGATAGATAGATAGAGATAGATAGAGATAGATAGATAGATAGATAGAGATAGATAGATAGATAGATAGATAGATAGATAGATAGATAGATAGATAGATACGTACGTTGTGCTGGCACTCAGGAGGCAAAGGCAAGAGGATCTCTCTGAGTTTGAGGCCATCCTACAAATTGAGTTCCAGAATAGCCAGGGCTGTTAAACAGAGAAATCCTGTCTGAAAAAGACAAACAAACAAACAGGATAGTTAAATAGATGAGCAGATAGTATGACCTGGGCTTGGTGGTGCTTGCCTTTAATTCCACGACTTGGATGCTGAGACTGGAAGATCTCTGTGAGTTCAATGTTAGCCTGGTCTATGTGGTAAATTGCAGGCCATCTAAGGCCCTGTCTCAAAAAGAAAATACATAAAAATAATTTATATATAATTTGTATTTATATTGTGTGTGTGTATGTGAGTGAGTGTGTGTAAATGGCACTGAGGAACCTATCCAGAGCAATATGAAAAGAAAAATGGATACATAGTATAATTATTGTAAAAGTAAAAATATTATTTGCAGACGTTATGATTATGAACTCACAGCCATATTGAAAGAGTTAATAAGTGAATCCGAAGGCAGGACTAGTATCCAGTACCATTTTCTGGCCTCCTGGGCACTAGGCACCCACACGGCATACAGACAAAATGCCTGCACGCAATGTCTTTCTTAGGGTTTACATTGCTGTGACAAAAAACCAAGACTGAAAGCAAGCTGGAGAAGACAGGGTTCATTTCAGCTTCTGCTTCTAGGTGACAGCTCATTATTGAAGTCAGGGCAGAAGCCTGGAGGCAGGAGCTGACGCAGAGGCCATGAAGGAGTGCTGCTCACTGACTTGCTCCTCATGGCTGCCTCAGCCTGCTCCTTATACACCTCAGGATCACCCATCTACCGTTTGCACCACCCCTCCTAGGCTGAACCCACCCACATCAATCATGAAAATGTGTTGTAGACTTTCCTTTAGGCCAGTCTTATGGGGCTACCGAATACGAGTCCCTGTTGTTACATACGTCTCTGTCATGTGTCAGGTTGACATAAAACTAGCTAGTGTATACATGAAATGATAGTTAATAAAAAAATCTATAAGAACAATGCCAGACTGCTACGCAGAAAATAGGAAACGATTATTAACGTAAATGCAATAAGGCCTAAAAACTGATAGGAGATGAATTCGTGCATCAAAAACATCAAAACAGTAAACAATAATTCTTTTTTATAGTATTTTATTTACCTTCCAAATGTTGTCCCCTTCCTGGTCCCTCCTCCCCGAGTTCGTCATCCCATCCCCTCTCCCCTTATGTCTGAGAGGGTGCTCCCTACCCCTACCCCCACTTCACACCCCACCCCCGCCGGCATCCCCCTTCCCTGGGCACAATTCTTTCTGAACATATCTAAATATTCAACAAAAGCAAGATTACCTATATCGTTTGTTTTAAGGCTGGACCTCTGATGACCAAGGCCATAGAACTGCAGTCGAAGGACCTTGGCACAGTAATTAGATGGGTAGAGCAAGCAGCCAAAAGAAGGGGGGCCACACAGACATCTGGTTCATGAGAAAGGTCGTGTCACAGAGCAGTGGAGGGAAAGTGGCTAGCCCTCCAGAGGACCTGGGTTCGATTCCCAGCACGTACATGATAGTTCACAATTGTCTATAACCCCAGTTCCGGGTGCCTGATGTATCCTTCTAATCCACGCAGGCACCAAGAATGTACATGATACTTACACACACACACACACACACACACACACACACATGCGCGCGCGCGCGCGCGCAAGACACTCATACACATAAAATAAATCTAATAAAAATAAAATCAAAAAAATCTTAGGGGTTGGGGATTTAGCTCAGTGGTAGAGCACTTGCCTAGGAAGCGCAAGGCCCTGGGTTCGGTCCCCAGCTCCGAAAAAAAAAAGAACAACAACAAAAAAAAATCTTAAAGTAAAAATGTGAAGGAAATGAAAGAACTTTAAGAAAATATGACAGAAAAGTAGCTTCCTAATTTTAAAATTTTAAATAGAATATAAGAGACACCAACTCTCAAGCAGCCCCCAAAAGCACAATTTACACTCTCAACTCCAGGGAAGATAAAGAAGTCAAAGGAAGGAGGGGAGGAGGAAGAGGAGGAGGAAGAGGAGAAAAAAGAGGAAGAGGAGAAGGAGCCATGAAAATGGCCAATAAACTCTGGCACTCTAACACCTCATAGTCTGATAGGAATTGAAAAGTAAACACAGAATAATGGCCTCAGGCAGGCACAGCATGGGGAGGGAGAAAAGTTTGAGGGTGGCTCATAAGATTATGCTAGCTCAAGAATGTGGTTCTGGCTAGTAAAAAAAAAAAATGAAATTCCACTGTTTTAATTGGTTGATTTACTCTCTCCCCATTTTTTTTTTTTTTTGAGACAGAGTCTTACTGTGCGGCACCAGTCGGCCGTAAACTCTGGATCCTTTTGCTTTCTCCTGAATGCTTAGGTTACAAGCAATTTTAAAAATTATTTTAAACGTTTTTTATTTTATATTTTAGATTATGTATATATAGGTAGGGGGCATAGATACATGTAGGAGTCTGTGGGAACCAGAAGGAAACATAGGGTCTCCCGGAGCTTGAATTCCGGGCGGTCGTGAGTCACTAAAATGGGGTGGCTGAACTAAATTTGAGCCCCCTCTAAAGCAGCCACCCCTAAGCCATCTTCCAAGTACAACCCGTGCTATTAGCAAGTGGCTCGGTTTCCAGCGGTCTTTGGACTTCAAATTATCTAAACCACGAGGCTAGAGAGGCAGCACGTTAGCACACGGAAATGGAAAGGCTCCAGGGTATTCTGTCAAAAGACATTTATTTCAGCACAGTCCTGTTCCCTCAATTCCTCCCAGCCATTAGCCGGGTGGCCACGTGAAGAACCGTGATAGGAAGTGTCTCTACCTGCCACGCCCACCCCGATGCGCTGCGGGCTGATTCACCAGCTTGTGGGACAGAACCGTGGAAGGTATAAATTACGAATTGACTTTTTCTTGAGGCGACAGCCATTGACGCACACTTTCAGGAAATCGATTACAGTGCCATCTAATAAATCCACCCACAGTAATGTGCATCTAAAACTTGCTTAGCTGGGCCCAGTGGCACAGGCCTGAAATTCTATCTACTGGAGAGGGTGAGGCAGGAAGGTCACGAAGTTAAGGACTGACGAGCTGCGTCTGGGCTGGTTCAAGGCCAGCCTGGGTAGCATAGCAAGGCCCTGTTTGGGAATTAATTAGAAAAGAGGGCTCAGTAAACCCTCACCAAGCGTTGCAAAATCTCGAGAGTTCAATCCCCAGTACAGGCAGGCAGGCAGGCAGGCAGGCAGGCAGGCAGGCAGGCAGGCAGGCAGACAGACAGACAGACAGACAGACAGACAGACAGAGACAATAAAAGAAACACAGGCTACCCCTATGTCCTCCTTTTAACTCCTTCAGGGACCATCTGTAGCTTCTCGTACAGGTCCTCCGGTGAGAAGCCAAGCAGAAACATTTTATCTGAAACCTTCTAGGACATTTTCTCTGCTTAAAAAAAAGTGGGGGTGAGGGTTGTAATTATAGTTTATAGTCATTCATAGACTTATACTCTGAGGACGCTCTGCAACTCTGCATGTGGATTCTTCGGAGTGAATCAGTCTCTGTGGAAATTTTACTGCGCAGTGGATTTTATTCCGAGGAGCTCAGAGGCACCGTGTGTACAAGTGAAACCCACGCACCTGCATCCAGTGTACGTCTAACCCTGAGTGGGTACAGGGAGCCGACTGGGTGCAATCACGGAGTGCGATTAATATTAAATAAAAGGCATCCGGTTGTTCTATCAAAATATCCAAACAGAAGTCGTGGAAGCTGGTGTCGTTCATTTGTGTGTTCCAAAATATCTTTCCTAGAGTAGAGAAGATTTAAAAAAAAATTTTTTTTTCATGAGAACCAATTCTGAGGGCGGTTCTGCTGAACGCCATTAAAGATCGATTTTGGTGCATTATAACGATTCTCACATTAATGTACCACAGTTACCCTGTCTCGAACATTGATTTATTCATTGTATTTGACAGTTGTTTTTTTAAAAAGACACCAAGGAGACCTAAAATAAAACCAGCATTGCCGTGTGAAGGGTTTTATTCCAGCTTTGGTGAATGAATGCCACGGGAGAGCAGCAGACAGGTCGTTTATTTGAGCGAAAGAAGAACAGTTAAAGTACTCGCCTAGGTTCTCAGAACCTGGCTGGATGCTGTGGCTTTCTCTGGGGGGAGTCCAGACTGTGGATTACACCAGCGTATCCGAGCAGAGGAGTGGGGGAGATACAGAGAACGATTCGTCCTCGCTACACACTCTAAGGACTGAAGAGGCCACATTTGGATCTGCAGACACCGTCTCAGAATTCTTTTAACTTAGTGGGGTTTTGTGTTTGTGGGTTTTGCTGTTATTTGGGTTTGTTTGCTTTTTTGTTTTGTTTTGTTTTTTGGTTGGTTGGGTTTTTTTTGTTTGTTTGTTTTGCATTTTTGGTGTTTTTTTGGTGGTTGTTTTGCTTTGCTTTCTTGGGTTTTGTTTGTTTTGTTTAGAAATGTTCTTTCTGGACTGGAGAGATGGCTCAGCGGTTAAGAGCACTGATTGTTCTTCCAGAGGTCCTGAGTTCAATTCTCAGCAAGCACATGGTGGCTCACAACCATCTGTAATGGGACCTGATGCCCTCTTCTGGTGTGTCTGAAGATACTGACAATGTACTCTTTAACTAAAATAAATAAATCTTAATAAAATAAAATAAAAAAGACCTGCCCTTTCTCTGTAGCCCACACTGGCCCAGAATTCTACATAGCCCAGATTGGCTTCACCTTCATGACCATCCCCCTGAGGGTTGGCATTACAGATATGGGCCACCACTTGTTTTCAACTTTTCTACTTTTAAATTCTTAGCAATGTTTTTTAACAGGAAGTCCCTCGGGTCCCAGGACCATTCATCTCTCCCTTCTTTTGTTCCTCCCCCTCTTTTTTCCCTTCCTCCCCTCTCCTGTCCACCTGCCTCTCCTATTCTTTCTTCCCTTTGCTGAGTTGGGGATACAGGGCACCATGCACGTGAGGCAAGTGTTCTACCCCGACACAACTACGGTGCTGGTCTTTCTTAATACGACAACCAACTGTGACTTAGCCATACTTTATGCCCTCGCTCCTAAATGTTAAAAAACAAAACAAAAACAAAAACAAACCAAAACAAAAAAAGTACCTTGACCTTTGCCAAGTATATAAGAGTCAAGTATTATCTTTATTTAACAGAAGACATAAATAGATGTTGGATAGAAGACACAGACACTCTGTAAACATCTGAAAAACACTTCAGCCTCGCTGTAATCAGCAAGCTACAAGCTAGGCCACCTTGGGACATTATTTTGGGATTTTTATCGGACCTGCCAGTGGTTTAGATAAGACAAGAAGGCTGCTAATAATGTTAAAAACTCACGCCTTTTTCTGGACAATTTCCTAGCTACCGGTTAAACTTAACCCAAATATCGAGTCATGACCCGCCATGTGGCTAGCTCTGTGCCTTCCTCTGCTCCTGTCCAGGTCTGTTCCTTCTGTATCTGCTCTCAGTTCTCTATGGGTCTCTCTTTTGCCCTGTCATTCCTCTGCCCGGAAGTCCCGCCCCCTCCTTCCTATTCCAGCTATTGGCTGCCAACTCTTTATTATAACCAATCAGCAGTGAGGCAATCTCTGATACATCTCTAGATGGCCCCCAAGGCGGTTGAGGAAGGATGGACATTTACAAAATAGAAAAACCAGTGATGGTCGGTAGAAATGAGAATACCAAAATCCTGCCAGCACTTAGCTCTCTACCAGTACAAAATCGACAATTGAAAATGCAGGGACACACCATTATAAGAAGTTAAAAAAAAGTCACCCCAACAGAATACTTTGTCAGCTATCTGAGTGGCAAATGTTAGCGGCCAGGAAATAACCCAACACCCGAGCGTCCGTTAGCATTAGAAATGGGCCACTGGTGTTTTATTCTCATAAGGAAGTGAATGTACTTAGAAGCAGGGGCCAGAAATGAACTATCAACACCCTCAGCTCACAGAAGGTCAGGATAATTAGTTTTATATTGAGTTTACATGAGCCAAAACTAAACAATGTAGTATTTGGTCACAAAGATGTTACAGAAAGAAATAAAGAAAAACAAAGAAATCATTAGTAAAAGTGGGGGGAACCAAACTAGCGATTGTTCCTGAAAGAGAGTACAGTTCTAGTGAAATACGCTCGTATAGAGTCTGCTTACAGCACAGAGTCTACTGTATATACTTATATGTATTTTATATAACAATTATATATGCACTTACACACACACACACACACACACACACACACACACACATTTGTATATCTTAACCTGGATGGTAAGTCACAAATGTTCTTTATTGTTCCTGATATATTTCATTTAAGATTTATTGGCTTTTACTTTTGTGTATTGAGTCTTCTACCTCCACGTATCTGATGTACTGTGTGCACACCTGATGCCCGCCAACACCAGAAAAGGACTTCAGAGCCCCTGGAACTGGGAATTAGTAAACTACCATTTCATGCAGGGAACTGAGCTGGGTCTGAGCAGCCAGTGCCCTCTCTCTAATCCCCCAATCCTGACATATTTCCACACATCCTTTTGCAAATGTATATTAAATGTGAACAAAATCACCACTGCCCATTTTTAAATGTTAAAGAATTGTGTTTTCCTTTTTTCCATTTTTCTTGTTTTTGGTATGTCTTATGCATGTGTGTGGGCACATGTATATGCCCATGCGTACACATGTGTGTACAGACATGTGGAGGCCAGAGCTTGGTGTTGGGAGTCATCTTCGATGGCTCTTCCACTTTATTCACCAAAGCAGGGTGTCTCAATCAAACCCAGAGCTCACCGATATATCTAGTCTTGCTAGCCAGCTTCCGAGCCAAGCGTTGGCTTCAATCACGTTTCCTTTCTCCTTTGGTTATTTTTTCTTTCTCATTGACTATTGTCAACACATAGACAAGTCTATTCTAAGCTCTCTGTTGGGTTTTATTGATAAACCTATGTGCTGAGTGAGAGTTTGGTCCTTTGCGTGTGTATTTGCGTGCAGTGTGTATGAACGTGCCCATGTGTTCACATGTGTGTAAGCATGCATGTGCACTCATGTGCCTGCATGTGGAGGGCTGAAGTGGAAGTGAGGGTTCGTTCTCTGTTGCTTGCAATTCCAGATAGCTTAGTCAGCTTGCTTCAGGGATTCCCTGCCTCCACACATGAATCCTGAATTCACAGGAGTCCTTCCTGCCTCTGATCCGAAGGCAAGCACTTTATCCACGGACAAAGCCCAGCCCAAGACAACAAGTTATGGTGGAGCTTTGTAATAGGTCTTGATACAAAACTGCAAAAGGTCAGTTTTTCCTTTTGGAAAATCCCAGGTGATTACCGAAGCTTCGCTCTTTCACATAAACCTTAAAGTCGGGTTGTGACTGAGATTTTGAGAGGGGCATCAGTTGGCTGTCTGCGGTTTTCCCCTAGAGGCTCAAGCCTGACACAGATCTCCCCATATTTGCCCTGAAATCATCCGCCAGCAGGCCCCTCTGGTTGCTTTTCCTTTCCCCTAATCCCTTTATAAGGGGATGTTAGGGGCTCAGTCCTGTGGGTACGTCTTGAGAAAGGGGATCAGAACTGATGTGAAGAGTGTGGGCACTCTGTACCCCGGGGACAGGGATTCGTAACAGTTGTTCAGATACCCAGAGTTGTTCTCCTCGCAGTGTTAACTGGTGTGCACGCGGTTTAAAGGAACTCGACCCACACAAGACCATTTCCACTCCAGGTAGTACAAGCCGAGGGTCTTCCCACATCCACCTGGGCTTTAGTAATTTGAGAGAAGGGACTCATGGAGGTCACTGGAAGTTCTTAAACTCCTTTAGAGGTTATTACAGTAACCAAGGCAGTAAAACCAAGGACCGGAGCATACGGGAGAGAGTCCAGGAGCCCAGAGGTGGAACCGCTGCTGCCTGCTTCCCACAGACCCGCTGGCACAATACTGCCTCGGTATCAACATGTGACCATCAACTCAGATCGCCACTGCAGGGCTGCCTTGAGCCTGGTGTCCTGACCTTTTACTGCATGCTGATTCCTGACATGGAAATAGCTGAGCGTCCCTGAGGCTGATGTTGTCGTCTAGTCTTCCTTCAGGAAGGAACCAAGGACCCACGCACTACGTTTTATTCTTTGTCTTTGGGTTCAGGTAAATCCCACCTTAAATCATGCTGTTAGATCCACGTCTCCCAGGGAGGGACACTCCAATCAAACCTGATGTTCCAAGGCCTAGAACATTTCCCAGAGTCAAAGCACAGGGTTTAATTATCTGTGATATTCAGTGACTAAACTGTGCACTGTGTAATTCATCCAGCCTCTCTTCACATCTATGTTCTGAGTGGAATTGGTCTGTAAGCTTCCTATTTTTCCATTGGTTTGTCTTGTTCTGCTATTAGTACTTGTACTAAATGTATTGATTGGGAAAATGCTCCTCTCTTTCTATGATCTACAAGTTTTCATGAAATTGGCATTATTTATTAAATTCTTACTAGAACTTGTTCTTTAACCACCAGTAGACCCTATGATTATTTTTTAAATTCACCATTGGTGAATTTAACTATTTTTTTCTTGCATATGCTAAGATTAACACATAAGTGTTCTCTTTACAATACTGTTAGGAATTTTTTTATCAATGCATTTTCTAGTGCTGAACCGTTTACTACATTTTTTATATTGCCCAACTTAATTAGCAAATATTTGTGGGCATATTTTATGTGTGTGTGCAATGTTCATGTGTGTGAATACATGTGCGTATGCACAAATGCTGTGGCCAGGCCTCCTCAATTGCTCTACACCTTTATTTTTGCATATATATGTGGTATACATGAGTGTGTGTCTGTCGGTGCATGTGTACATGTGTACAAATGCATGCGGAAGTCTGAGGTAGACACCATGCCTCTACCTCCTTCACCCCTCATTTTACATATTGAGACAGGTTCTCCCATGGAACCCAACGTTGGCTGGCTGGGATAGCCTTAACTCGACAGCTTCCACCAGAATTCCCAGTCTCCATCCTGCCCACAACAGATTAGGGAGGGCTGCTTCATGTGGGTTGTGGGTATCTGGACTCTGGTCCTCACATTTGTATAGCAAGTACCTTATCTGCTGAGTCAGCTACTCACCCCTTCACCTTATAAATAGAGTCCCTCGCTGGATCTGGAGCTCACTATTCAGTTACACTGATTGGCCAACAAAACCCAGGGATCCTCCTCTCTCTGCCTCCCCAGTGCTGGGATTATAGTGTGCCACAGCTGGAGAGATGGGTCAGTGGTTAAGAGCACTTGATGCTCCTCTAGAGGTCCTGAGTTCAAATCCCAGCCACATGGTGGCTCACAACCATCTTTTTTTTTTTTCTATTTTTCGGAGCTGGGGACCGAACCCAGGGCCTTGCGCTTGCTAGGCAAGCGCTCTACTACTGAACTAAATCCCCAACCCCTGCTCACAACCATCTTTAATGGGATCCAATGCCTTCTTCTGGCATGCACCATATATACACACAGAACACACACACACACACACACACACACACACACACACACACACAATTTAGATGGCAGAGTGTACCACCATGTCCCACTTTTAAACACAGATGCTGGTGATCAAACTCAGGCAGCCATGCTCGCAGAGCAAGCTCTGTACTGAGAGCCATCAGCCTGGCCCTGAGATGTACACACATTTTATAAATAGGTTCCTGAAGTGTAATACATCTGCTATTTTATCTCATTTGGCTATCAAAATTATACGTTACATAAAAACAAATGAAACTTTATTCTTTTCTATAACAGTTTATGAAAAAGAAGGATGACCTTTTACTCATGAATAAGAATCTCTAAATTCAATGCCTGTGTAGGAGGAAAGGTTTTTAGTACCGTCTATCAGGAACAGACACCTTCTTAATCCAGTACTGCCTACTTATATTTTTCTTAAACTATTTCACCTGTTTTCAAAATTGTTATCATTGGTTTTGCTACTCTGTAGTCTTCACAACTTTAATGGCCCTTTTATGTCCTGTTGTTTGCTTATACCTTTGTGCTAGAATTTTCCATCCCTTCAAATAGCTACTTTTAGCTGAGTGTGTTCTGTAATCCCAGTGTCTGAGAAATACAGACAGCAGTATCAGGAGTTCAAGACCAGCCTCTGCAACATAGCAAGTTTAAGGGCAACCTGGGCTACATAAAACCTATCTTTTTTTAAAAAAGGCAGCAAAATACTAACAGTTAGAAATGCAGAAAAATGATCACTTTGTATAAATCATATCTACAGGTTATTACATTTATTATCTTAAAATATTATTTCCTGGGGTTGAGGATTTAGCTCAGTGGTAGAGCGCTTGCCTAGCAAGCGCAAGGCCTTGGGTTCAGTCCCCAGCTCCAAAAAATAGAAAAGAAAAAAAATATTATTTCCTTTATTTTAGCATTTTCAATGTAACTTACCCAAGTTTAGTATAATTTTAACCTGAACACCAATGATTTTATTTTGTTTGCTTGTTATTATTTTGTTTTGTTTGTGAAACATCCATTGGACAAATATTCCTGGCTGGTCTAGAATGCCCAATGTAGCCCAGCTCAGTCTTAAACTTACGGCAACCATCCTGTCTGTTTCCTGAGGACTGGGATCACAGGCATGTACTACCAGCTCGGCTCACTTGCTTGCTTCCTTTTCCCTGTGATAGATGTTTGGTGTACATGATGGCCAAGTGCTGTGGGAGCTACAGTCCTGCCATGTTGGTAACTAAGTCTTTATGAGCCACAGGACTGATGCTCTGGGTCAGAGTCATGTGCATGTGAGTATTAGGAAGGAGGACAGCTTGTGTGGACCCAAAAGCAGAAGGAGAAAAGATGTGGACCAGGTTAGTGAGTTCAAGGGCAGCCTGGACTGCACGAGACCCTATCTTCAAAACAAAGCAAAACAAAACAAACAAAAAACAAATAAACAAAAAAAAACCCAGAAAAACAAAAAAATTGATCACTTTGTATAAAATTCATTAACCCAAAATATATTATTATTTCCTTTATTTTACTGTTTTTAGTATGGCCTTGTATTTTTTCGTAAATGGCACCTTACAGAGCACTGCAGACTTGCTGACTATACTTGCAACAAAATGGTAGCGAACAGAAGGGTTTGAGGAAAGGAGAGAAGAGCACGAAGCCATCCGATGAGTGCTAATAGGATGACTCTAGACGCACTGATACATGCATAGATTTTTATGGTTAAAAACAAGTAAGCAAGAAAGGAATTAGGTCAAATAAAATACCCAGAACAGCAAGGCAGTCTTTCCCCTCCCCCACCCCCCATCATCAGGGGCTACGTTCTACCACCACCCCAGTGACGGTAAACATATACTAGATTTTTTCCTAAACATATATTTATAATAAAGCTTAATGTGATAATTAGGCATAGTGTAAGGTCACCAACAACTATAAAATAAAAATAATAACAGTATACTGCAATAAACTATAGGAATGTTCTCTTGAAATATCTCATGGTGCTGCATCCAACCTGATGAATTGTCACTTCTGGAATTTTCCACACATATTTTCAGAGTGTGGCTGATTGTAGCAACTGAAACCATCACAAAGGAAAATTACCAATAGGTGGGAATTCTTCTTGGAAACAGAGGTTGGGGTTCATAGGAATGTTAGAGTTAAAAACATGAAGACAGAACGCTTAGGCTGAGAGATAAAAGGGCTTTCTGCTGGATTTGAGATAACCACGCTGGCCAGGTAAGAGGAAGAGCTCTGAGAGAAACAGGAGTCTTCAGGCTGGCTGGCAGCTTCCACAGAACCCAAGGAACACGAGTACAGCAGTGTTGCCATTTACAGACACCTGCTTCTAATGCAGCTGACTGCAACCAACTACTGCTGAGCATTGTGGGTAAGGACTGCTTCTAAGCAGAGGTTTCCACCTACTCCAGGAAGAAGACTTCTCCAGACTGCCCTGCAGACCCGGAGCTAGATACAAAGTAACCAAGGAAAAGAGCTATTCCTTGGTAGCTGTGATAGCTCCTTCCATGGAGAAACTGCAAGCTGGCACGTGAAGAAAAAGCACAGAGTAAGTGATGGTGAGAAGGCTCTACCCGGGTCCAACACCAGCAGCAGCTGCAAGGTCCACAGCAGCAAATGACACCTTAAATTCTGAGATGAAGATGTCCCTTCTCTCTTAAAGGCTCCCCTTCTCCACAGACCAGTTTAATGTTGCCTTCACACATGTGACAAATGTTTGTCAGGGTGATGACAACGAAATCAATTTGAAATTCAGATACTTCGAAAATCAAGGAAGACACCATTACTAATTAGGTGGGAAAGCAGAGGAATGTCATGGAGGTTTCAAGAGCCTAAGCCATTCCCAGTTAGTGCTCTCTCTCTCTCTCTGTCTCTCTCTCTCCTCTCTCTCTCTCTCTCTCTGTCTCTCTCTCTCTCCTCTCTCTCTTTCTCTCTGTGTGTCTCTTTCTCTTACTCTATCTGTGTCTCTTCCTTTCACTTTGTCTCTCTCTGTGACTCTGTCTCTTCCTCTCACTTTGTCTCTCTCTATCTCTGTCTCTCTCTGTCTCTGTCTCTCTCTCTTCTCTCTCTCTTTCTCTCTCTGTGTGTGTCTCTTTCTCTTACTCTATCTCTGTCTCTGTCTCTTCCTTTCACTTTGTCTCTGTCTGTGTCTCTGTCTCTATCTCTTCCTCTCACTTTGTCTCTCTCTATCTCTGTCCCTCTCTGTCTCTGTCTCTCTCTCTTCTCTCTCTCTTTCTCTCTCTGTGTGTGTCTCTTTCTCTTACTCTATCTCTGTCTCTGTCTCTTCCTTTCACTTTGTCTCTGTCTGTGACTCTGTCTCTTCCTCTCACTTTGTCTCTCTCTATCTCTGTCTCTCTCTGTCTCTGTCTCTCTCTCTTCTCTCTCTCTCTCTCTGTGTGTCTCTTTCTCTTACTCTATCTCTGTCTCTGTCTCTTCCTTTCACTTTGTCTCTGTCTGTGTCTCTGTCTCTATCTCTTCCTCTCACTTTGTCTCTCTCTATCTCTGTCCCTCTCTGTCTCTGTCTCCTCCTCTCTCTCTCTCTCTCTCTCTCTCTCTCTCTCTCTCTCTTTCTCTCTCTCTCTCCCTCTGTTGATAACTACTTAACTACTGTAACTGGCCACATGCCAGTCACCTCACTAGAACACAGAGGATTTTTTTTTAAGATATATGTTTAATTTTATAGGCATGGGTGTTCTCTGTACATGTATGTTGGTGCACCAAGCGCATGCCTGGTACTCAGCCAGGCCAGATGGGGGCATCAGATCTCTTGGAACTATAATCATGGACAGTCATGAGCCACTGTGTGAGTGCCTGAGTCAGGCCTGTGTTGTCTTGTGCTGTCCTGCCGAGGCGTCTCTCTAGCCCCGTGGAACACAGAGTGTGGCAGGGCATCAGAAGGGTCCTTGACACCCAGTAATCATGTTTTGTAGTCCACAGTGTGGAGGATCACAAAGGTAACAGGACAAGCGGCCTCTGCACTCGCAGGTGTTTAACAAGGAAAATCTTGAGTTTGAGAGGCCCCAGCAGCGCCTACCTTCAAATCTAGTAACGTCTTCTAGGCAGTCTGCTCTTCTCAACTTACCTTGGCTAGGAAAGACACCACTCGTGGGTAAACACGATTCTCATTCTCTCAGATGGTTTCTGTATTGCTATTTTAGTTTCCTCAGATTGCCATAACAACTTACTTCAAACCGGGTAACTTAAAGATAACAGAAACGGGCCAGCGATCTAGCTCGGTGGATAAAAGGGGTTCATCTGTCCCCTGCGCCTGGTCCCATAGGAAGCTGGAAGGAGAGAACAGACTGCACAATGTGGTCTCTGACCTCTACATGATGGAACATGTGCTCAGTGTGCATGAACACACAGACACACACATGTGCGCACACACACACACACACACACGAGAGAGAGAGAGAGAGAGAGAGAGAGAGAGAGAGAGAGAGAGAGAGAAAGAGAGAGAGAGAGGAAGGGGAAAGAGAGAATAAACTAAACGTATGTATTCCCTTGAAGTTCTGGAAATAAAAATTGCTGTTTGTCTTCTGTTGGGCAGTGCTGGCGCGTCTCTGCCTTCACTGCCCTGTGGCTAGATAATTCCAGTTTCTGCCTCCGTCTTTATACCTCCTTCCTTTCTTCCCAGGCCTCTCTGTCCCTCCACTCCCTGTCAGATGAGGATGTTAGTTGTTGGATGTAGGACCTTCCAAAACCCAAGATTATTTTATCTCAAGATGTGACTTTCTGGGGGATGCTATTTGATCCACTCTGATTGTCTGAAATTCCAAAAGTGTACCAGACAAGGCATAAAAGAAAAAAATATAACAGCAAATAAAAAACAAACTGGATTTCCTAAGAGAGGCTTTTGAATTGCTTGGCACTTTGCTCTAAATCAGAGATAGCCAAGGACTTTAAAATATACTGAATTTTAAAAAGAAACGAGACAGGCAAGCATAGGGAATAGTTTAGTAATCTGGGACTCCACTTGGTGGAGGCTGCACGCACACTCCTTTCTGGTACTAATGCGCTTGGGCGGCCCGAGACGCCCATCGGAGTATGCTGTACACATACCCTACTCTGGACAGGGAGCCTAACAACCTTCTAACACCACAGGCCTCCCATCTGAATCGGGCCCCGTGCACATCCCTCCTTGAACAAGTTTCTTGAATATGTTTCTCCTCTCCTCAAAAATCACCACAGATCCCATTCAATTGTATTCTCCTTATACAGACAGAAGAAAACCCAAATCCTACAGAGCCTAAACTGCTTTAGGATACATGGCCAATAAAGGAAAACTGTCCTCAGTGAACTTTTAGTGAGAACTCCCCATTTACCATCAAATGTCCACGTAGATGATCAAAATCAGATGCACGGTGGAGGGGGGCATTGGAGTGGAAACAGGATTCATCTTCCCCTACCTCTTGAGGTGGAAGTTTCTGGATATGTCGTGTGATGCAGACCTATGGTCAGTGGGCTAGAAGGAAGGTTAAAGCATTAAAGAACCCTAAATAAAGCAGGCTTTGGAAAATCTGAGTCTCCACAAACCCTTCCTTCTCTTGAGCCTTATGAAAGGAAGCCCTGAGCAGTGATCAGGAGCCAATTGAGCTCTTTCATTAGTGTGTGTGTGTGTGTGTGTGTGAGAGAGAGAGAGAGAGAGAGAGAGAGAGAGACAGAGAGAGACAAAGAGAGAGACAGAGAGAGAGAGAGAGAGAGAGAGAGAGAGAGAGAGAGAGAGAGAGGCAGAGAGGCAGAGAAAGTCCTGCTGCTCTCTTTGGTACATTCCAATTCTCTCATTTTACTTTATACAAGTCTTCCTTGCTCTTTTGCTATCTGTGTAGGCTTTTCTATTTTATTCTTTAACCAAAGGCCAAGATCCTGAGAATGCCCAGCTCAGACCCCAACCACCAATAACAAAAGTAGGTAGATCAGAGGAGAGAGACTACTGACAGCCATTGGTGCTGACTTTAGGGAAGAAAAACTATGTATCGGAACTGCTGTCATGACTACATAAATATAAACAAAACTAGTAGCATCTCCATACAGTATTTTATTTATTGTTTTTGAGACAAGGTTTCTCTGTGTAACCCTGGCTATCCTGAAGCTTGTAGACCAGGCTGGCCTTGAACTTGGAGATCCATCCGCTTCTGTCTCCCGAATGCTGGGATTAAAGGTATGCAGCAGTACCACACCAGGCTCTCCTCAGAGTATTTAAAATGCTTACCCAATAATTGTCCAATATTAGACCCTTTCGTCCATTATATGCCAATAGTAGAAACCAAATAATCAAAAATAAACCAAAAGAAATCATTAATCAACTGGAGATGGGCTCCTAGCAGGTGAGACACTGAGCTCGATTCCTAGCACAAAAACCAAAGTAAAACAAACAAACCATAACTTTGCCTCTCATGGTTTAGAAGTTAATTCCCAGATTAGAGTGCATTCTGACGAGGGGCGAGCCTTACCTCTGCTTAGGAGGGAGTAGAGTGGCTTGAAGTTAGTGTGCTCTGGGGGTGTGGGACACTTCTTCAAAGGGCAGGAGACAAACGGAGCCTGTTCCTCTGGGAGCTTTCTATTAAGGTGTTAACTTGTTCAGAAAGGCAGAGCCCTCCAGACAAACAGACCCATGAGGCCACCCCTCCCCGCACCATCGCCCAGAGAATGAAGCGTCTAACAGGTGCAGCTGAGGAGGGCAAGCTCAAACTGCAGAGCTGTTGGGTTTGATATCTCTCAAAGCATTTCACTCTGCCAACCTCAAACCATTTCTCTTGCAGTCGTTTAGTGTCTCATAGCATGATTTTATTTAATTGGAACTTGAGACAGGTGATGTTTAAAAGTATAAAGAGAACCTCACAGGTTATTGTCCTTTGCTTGGTGTGTTTCTTTGAACCACCCACTGTCCCCACGCCCAGCCCCCTACCCCAGATTTCTTGAGTAGGAGAGAGAAAATACTAGAAAAACAGACTTAGGACAATGTGTGCTCTATTGGGAGCTGTGGCCTCGTTGGGAGAATGTGTGTCCCTGGGGGTGGAGTTTGAGGTCTCAGATGCCCAAGACAGGCCTAGTGTGGTTCTTTCTTCCTGATGCCTGCCAATTCAAATGTAGAACTCTAGGCTCCTTCTCCAGCACTATGTCTGCCTGGATCGCCATGCTTTCAGCCATGATGACAATGGACTGAACCTCTGAAACTGTAAGCCAGCCCCAGTGAAAACGCTGTCCTTTATAAGAGTCGCCTCGGTCACGGTGCCTCTTCAGAGCAATAGAACAACGATGAAGACAAGGGGTTTCCTACCCAGGAAGCACCGAGTTAGGAAATAATAAAGGGCACCTACAGGAGACGCTGCAGAACAGAGTCTGCCGTTCATCTCTGTCAGAAGCGGCGACTCTGAGTCCTGGCTGCTCCGGCTCTAGCTGTGTATCTCGATTCCTCCACCTGCCTCTGTAAAAATCAAACTCGACGATCGGTTGCTTTTCTCATCACTGTGGCCAAATACTTGACAAGAAACACTTTGAGGGAGGAAGGATGTATTCTTACAGTACAAGAAGGCACGGCTCCATCGTGGCGGTGGCTCCATGGCAGTGGGAGCATGGAATTGCTTGTTCCTATCTCTGCACACCAGAGAGCAGAGAGAGAGACTCCTGCTCAAGGCTGGGATGGCTGTAACTCTCAGGGACTGCCCCCTTGTGGGCCGCTTCCTCCAGCTCACCACCCCCACCCCCCAAACTTCTCAACCTTCTAAAACAACACCACCAGCTGGGACCGAGTATGTAAAGACAAAAAGCCTGTAGAGGACATTTTAGTTCAAATCATGACAATGCCTGAACGTGGGGCACATGACAAGTTATGGCTGATATTATCAATGAGTGTGTGTATGTGGGGGGATATTGCTACATTCATGGCAAAACATTCTAACCATTAAACATGTTTCCAGAGGATGCACATGGTTTGAAGACTCCAAATAATTTCTTCTTCTTACTATAAAGAGGTAAAGATCCTATCGTGTTATTAATTTGCACATATCCAGGTAGGAGCACCTCCTGGTGTGTGCTGTGCGAACACACACACACACACACACACACACACACACACACAGAGAGAGAGAGAGAGACAGAGAGAGAGACAGAGAGAGAGAGAGACAGAGAGACAGAGAGAAACAGAGAGAGAGAGAGAGAGAGAAGTTACTACCTGCCTTTCCATTACACCTTCCAAACCAGAAAGCAGTCCTCATCATTTGCGTATTTAAGAAAGCATCCTCCTTGGGCTGGAGAGATGGCTCAGCCGTTAAAGGCTAGGCTCACAACCAAATGTATAAGAAAGCATCCTCCTTTCTAGAAGAACGGAATACTTGGGAAATGCCCATCTCTCTTGTTTTTAGCATTGCACTGTTCTTTTTGGTTCTGAGTTATTCTAGCTGGAGTGGGTTTTAAAGAAAAAAAATCAGCTTCTCTCGTTGGAAGGTTTACTGAAACAATTCGAAACTGGCGTCTGAATTTTTAAGTAGGAATTTTTTTTTTTACCTTAAGTACTCTGAAAATATAAAAACAGCCATCCCCGCTGACTTGGAGACGGCTGCTTTTCATAGAATCATGCTGTTGGGAGAAACTTTTCCATGGGTCTCTCGATGTTTGGGCTATTTGCGGAAATGCTGATTCCCTGTTTTTGTGGGCTATCAAGGATGTTTGTGTGTGCAAAACAACCTTAGTAAGTAGGGATGGCAATCAGGTACAGCGTAATGACATAAATACAGCACTTTCTCTCAGAGCAAAGAGCAGACAGTCTGTCGTGGAAGATTCGGATCAGCTGTTCTCTCAAGCCACCCCTCCGATGTACAAATATCACTGTCAACTTTCCTATAGTGCCCACTGGATACGGAGACTCGGAGCCCTTAGAAAAATGTTTTTGATTATTACTGCTGCACAATAAACGACCGTTCGTCTCTTTGCAGGACTCTTATGTCTTCCACAGCAACCAGGGGTCATGGCTGACTTGCCAGTTAGTTTGAAGATAAAACGAAATGTCAGACTCTTCCATTTTTTTTGAACTTTCATTTGATCGCCAACAAAGGGGACTAAAGAAAGGCTCACAGTCCTCACAGAGCAAGTGAGGACCTTGGGAAGCTCTTTAATCCATTTTGCTAAGTTCCCCTGGGAGCAATGTCTGAATGATTTCTCTCTCTAACACATACAGCCCTAGGAAAAGGCCAGGAAGAATAGATCTTGGGAGTAGGGGGTGGGGAATGACAGTAAAGATCTCTGTTCTAGGAACTAAGAATTTCAGACCCTAGGAAACAAACTCCGGTTCTACTACTGAAGTCTTGGACGGGTCACTTAGCTCTGTAGAAGTTGAGTAGTGGAGCTTTGACAGTGGCATTCACATCTTAAGGCCTTCGCTGGTCTACAATCCTTCCTGCATATTCTCACCTCTAAACACGCACGTCCCTTGTCTGTAGCTCTGTTCTACATGTTCTCCCAACTTCACAACTCACCTTTCCCAACCAGGCGCCAAGGACTGGGAAGAGAAGCCACGACACACCTTAAACTTCTTGTCCTAAACACCCCCATAAATAACCGCAGGACCAGATGGGTTGGGGCTGTGTGCTCAGAAATTCCCCGGTCCCACAACGAACCTTTCGATTTACAGAGTGCCGAGGAGATTTATCTCGTCGTTGGTTTTTGAAGTATAAGGCCGGCAGTTCTGACTTTGTGATGTATGGATGTTTGGTTGAGCTGCTGGACGCCGAGCGAAGTAAATGTTTCTATCCCGCCCAACTCGCCAGGCACGTATAGGCATAACCGTTTTCCTCCCCACCTAAAGTAAACAAACTGGGTCATGCTGTGTTTTTTTCCCCTCTTTTTATTACTGCTGGCACTTTATTTAAATGTTCGCATCCGTATGGCCGTGTTGGTATTTTATTTCCCCAAGTCTTTGTTTTAAGGGAACCTCGGAAACAAGATGGTAGGGAGTCATGTAAAGGAGAAGCCTCAAATTCTGAGTGTTTGAGAGTCTGCCTGGAACACAGTGGCCAGCCCAAGTTGGCCAGTTATGCGCATGCGCGAGGAACAAATGTCACCGATAGTAAGCCATTGGGGGGTGGGGAGGATTCTCGTTATGGCACCAAGAATTGCTCTTCCTGACTCATCCACGCATGTCACCAAGTGGATGACACTTCAAATGTCCACACCCCATATCTCCTTCCAAATCCATTAAGCTTCTAGATTCCCTTCTTGCCCATTCCCTAGAACTTCCCAGCTGTACTCACTCCTCAGTCTGGTGATGTTTTCCTTCCACCCCTCTCATCCTTTCTGGTCTTCGCATCCTTCTGTACCCGGGAGTTCACAGGGGTAACCCGCAGCCTCTTGGCAACTTGTCTTCCTATCACACCACTCTGGTGAAACGCTAATCGCAGACCTCCTCTGGGGCTTTAGTCCCCCTGAGAGCTCCCCTAGGGCTTCTACTCCCATACCTACCGGCCCGGAAGGAATCTGAGCCCATTGCTGTAGAGACATTTTACTCTAGCAATATGGCCACTCTGATCATATCCAAAGACCTTCTAGGTCTGTGTGATCCAGCTGGAATGCAGGCACAGCACATATCTTCAATCCTCCGGCTGGAATACAGACGGGCTCTTAGTACACACTTTTTTTTTGGGGGGGGGGGTTCTTTTTTTTCGGAGCTGGGGACCGAACCCAGGGCCTTGCGCTTCCTAGGCAAGCACTCTACCACTGAGCTAAATCCCCAACCCCTTAGTACACACTTTTAATCTCAAACAATGACATGTCACTGGGGGGCAGACAAAGTGATGAATCAGAGAAAGATTTGACAGAATGAGTCAGAGGTAGGGTACACCCAACTCTCAGGAGAACAGACAGGAGAGGGAGACTACTAAAGAGAGCAGCAAAAAGGAGAAGAGACAGTTTGGGGGTGGGGTCAGTTTGGCGGTGGGGTCAGTTGGAGGTGGGATCAGTTGGGGATGGAGTCAATTGGGGGTGGGGTCAGTTGGAGGTGGGATCAGTTGAGGGTGGAGTCAGTTGGGGTGGGGTCAGTTGGGGGTGGGGTCAGTTGGGGGTGGGATCAGTTGGGGGATCAGTGTAGTGAGTGCAGTGCTGTAGAGTTGGGTTTGTTCCTGAGTTCATACAGTTCAGCGCAGGTCATTAGAGGCAGTTAAAGCCAGAGAGTAACGAGGAGCCAGATAATTAGAACAAATTGCCAGTCAGATTGAGGTCAAGCAGAGCAATTCAGTGAGAACACTGAGAGAAGTCAGATTGAATCAGTCAGCTTGGAGAGGAGTTTGAGCCTGAACAGCTGAGTTAAACCAGCCACCCAGAGTTCAGAAAGAACTAGAAAGAGTGATCTTATTCAGCAGTAAGTCTTGGAGACAACAGTTACATCAGGCAGATAAAAGCAACATTTACACGTCATTACTCTTCTGGGTTTTTTTTTTTTAAGATTTATTTATTTTATTTATGCAAACACACTTTCGCTGTCTTCAGACACCAGAAGAGGGCACCAGATCCCATTACAGATGGTTGTGAGCCACCATGTGGTTGCTGGGATTTGAACTCAGGACCTCTGGAAGAGCAGTCAGTGCTCTTAACCACTGAGCCATCTCTCCAGCCCACACTTCTTTATCCTCTTTTGCTTTCCAGCCATGGCTAAGTCAAAGTCGCTCCCTCTAGTGTAGTGGTTTCCAACCTTCCTAATGTTGTGACCCTTTGATACAGTTCATGTCATGGTGAGCCCAACCATAAAATAATTATTTTTATTGTTAATTCATAATTGTAATTTTGCTTTTGTTAGGGATTGTAACAAACACCTACACTTTCTGATGGTCTTTGGGATAGCGATCCATGGGTTGAGAACCACTGCTCTAGGTCTCTCTCAATTTTTTTTTTTTTTTGGTTCTTTTTTTCGGAGCTGGGGACCGAACCCAGGGCCTTGCGCTTCCTAGGTAAGCGCTCTACCACTGAGCTAAATCCCCAGCCCCGGTCTCTCTCAATTTATCACTGCTCTTTAGACTTCTATTAAATGACCCCCTCTGCTGATTGGCAGATGAGTCATGATTTTATCAGGAAGATCCCTCTGGTACCTCTCTGTCCTCAGATTCTGGCTGTGTCCAGACCTACCCACTTCCTAGACTCTTCCTGCTTTCTCGCCTGTCACTCCTGTGCTCCACTGCGCATGCCCTCTCGTAGGGAGGCCTTCATTGCCTGCCCTCCACTGGCTTCTCTGCAAGCGGATTCAGTCATCTCTTTTATTACAGACAGGTTAATGGCTGTGTGCCTACTTGCCATGTCATACCCTCTCCCAGAGTCTCTTTTGTTAATCCTTTGTCAGATAAACTTGCTAGACCATGTATAATTGGCTGTGGAATTTCTGAAATGTTCAAAAATCTAGGCGTAGCTAGTTCTGCATTCTCCCTGGATTCTCTCCTTCTTTCCTTGCGTTCTAAATTAGCCAGCCGATCTGTGACCAACTGTGAGGCCGAATCTTGGGCGAGGAGGAAAAACCAAGCCTTCTTTGCATTATTAGGTTAGATAAAAGATTTTTTGTTGTTGTTGTTGTTCTTTTTTTCGGAGCTGGGGACCGAACCCAGGGCCTTGCGCTTCCTAGGCAAGCGCTCTACCACTGAGCTAAATCCCCAACCCCAAGATTTTTTTTCTTGCATTATTGGCCATCCACGCTTCTGCCCGCT